>NC_138299.1:26655000-27202500 GCF_965601325.2 Salmo salar
GTCACTGTGTGTGTCACAGTGTGTGTCACAGTGTGTGTCACAGTGTGTGTGTGTGTCACTGTGTGTGTGTGTCACTGTGTGTGTGTGTCACTGTGTGTATGTGTGTGTGTGTGTGTCACAGTGTGTCCTGTGAGCCCTGCCAGATCACACCAGTGGTAATTCAGTATATTAAGGAGATTTCACAGACCTGTAAACTATCATAGTCCTCTCTGTTCTCCCCAGTAAGATGAAACACAAACTCGAAAATGACATTTGGACATGGAAGAGTCTCCCTCAGGGAGAGGGAGCTTTTCAGAAAATGTCATCTTGAAATACATATATTATACGTCTTTATAACAATATATTATAGTTAAAAGCTTTTTTTGGTATATACTCCACATCCCTAATTTGGTATATTTACTAAGCAAAGTTTGTTGACTTAGTTGAAGCATATGCACTTCCCCCGACTGCAGTCATCCACTTCCGTCTGCTTTCCTACGTCACCTTGAACACGACCATATAAAGGCTTTATTGGTTTTAAAGCTAGAATCCTTAGTTGTTACAAACATATTTTTTTTTACTTCTAAATAAATGATAGATACCCATTGATTCTTGAAGAATATAACTTATAAATGCCTCATAAGCCTAGTCAAACTGTTACCCAAAATATAAGCTTGTTTTACTCCAATGCTTGTAAACAAACACTTTATAGCCTCTAAACATTGTTAAAACTATCCTTTTGATATCATGGATGGTTAGTCCTTGCATTCATAGCTCTGATATCATGGATGGTTAGTCCTTGCATTCATAGCTCTGATATCATGGATGGTTAGTCCTTGCATTCATAGCTCTGATATCATGGATGGTTAGTCCTTGCATTCATAGCTCTGATATAATGGATGGTTAGTCCTTGCATTCATAGCTCTGATATCATGGATGGTTAGTCCTTGCATCATAGCTCTGTCTGAATTTGAATCGTCACATTTCTCCAGGCCCATCCCTCAGCTTTATACCAAAACAGAGGTGGGGTGACGCTTTATTGTTTCAACTAAGTACTCTAACTTTAGTGTGTACTCCACACTAATTTGGTTTGTCACTCACTCACTCACTCACTCACTCACTCACTCACTCACTCACTCACTCACTCTTAGAATGTTAGCCATGCTGTACTTCCTCTTTAGCGTCGCCTCATTGGCTGCTTCGTTGGGAAAGACAGAAAGTGGAGGCGGTGTTGTTGGTGTCGTTTGATGGTTCCTTCTACCCAACCTAAAGCTTCTGTACTCACAGGGAGTCCTGGTGGAACAGATGAGTAATGTCTTTATCACCAAGACCTTCCCCATCCATTACAGCCTGGTAATGTATAACCTTTTACCCCTGACCTCTAACCCATTGTGAGTTTTTGGGGTGGTGTACTAACCTAACCTCTGACCCCTCCAGGTGACAGGTCTGTATGCAGAGTCTCATGGTGTCGTAGCTAGCAATATGTTTGACTCCGCAACCGAGAAGCACTTCGCCACCTTCAACGACACCGACCCCCTTCTGGTGGACGAAGCCGCGGCACTCTGGGTACAAGACGGGCGTGGCCATGTGGCCGTGGTCAGACTTGGGGATCAAGAACAGAACGGCGACTCACTTCATACCCTACAACCCCTCTGTGACTTTTAGTCAACGCCTGGCCAACGTCACTCACTGGCTGACTGGGGTACTTAACCTCTGACCCCCTCGTCCGTAACTCCATTGTTTTCACTGAATACTGCTTTTAAGTTTTGCCTCCATTCCTCTGGAGGGGAGGAGACAGTGTTGTTTGCAGCTCTGTACTGGGAGGAGCCAGACAGGACAGGTCATATGTATGGACCAGAAAACACCACCCACATAGGACAGGCTCTTAAAGAGGTGTGTGTCTAACACATTGGGCTTGTTTGAGTGGTAAGGCTGAAGCAATTGACTGCAGACAAGTCGAGGAGTGAAGTTGGAGAAGGTGCATCTGCGACAGCCTAAAATCAGACACTGATGTGGTTTTCCAACAGCAAGGCTCAGTGCAACATGGCACACAGCCTTGCTTTTCTTTGGAATGTCGAAATAAACTCCCCCATATCACACACTCACAAACTGTAAATATGTGTGACATTGTACTATCAATTGGTGAGCGAGAGACTCAAATATCACATTAATTTGTACATATCCACACTGTATACAATCACGTCAAAGTTCGTTTCAGTCACGTCTTTGGTCACGTTCGCTTGGGTCAAACAGAAACACTAATGATTGGTTGACAATAGAGCCTCCCACAATGCAGGGTGATGCTGCAGGGTGAAGTTGGGGAAGAGCAACTTCAGAAACTGGAGCCGGCTGCCACCGGCGCCAAACAACGGATCTCTGTCCCAGGCACGCTGCTTCCTGGCTGGGGAGGGCTGTGTCGACGTCCCCCTAATGGTGGGACTGGTGGTGGGGGTACTGCTGGTTCTCACCACACTCACGGGTCAGTCTGCCTTATTGTTTGTATTACATGCATTACATTATTATCATGTTTCTATTGAAATATGTTGTTTTTACTATAGCCGAAAGACAGGACATTTAAATGAGCACTACAACCCTTGTCTCGCTGTCTCGCTGTCTCTCTCTTTTCCTCTCTCTTCCTCTCTCTCAGGTCTGTTCACGGTACAGGATGATGATGCTGACCCTCTGCTAGACTAAAGCAATCAATCACAGCTCCCAGCCCGACTATACTGACCAACCACAGATCATAACAACAAACCAAAGCTCACCACCATGCTCCCAACAACCAATCAGAACTCCGACAGGAATAAATAGAGAATAGTGTCATTTCAGACACAGCCATACTCTTTTCCAAGAGTTACAGAGCGGTAGTCAGATTTCAGATTTACACACTCCTCATTCTCTGTGGTACAATACTTACAGTATGGAGTATTCAAATAAATATGTACACTATAAATAAACATATTGAGCCATAAATAGATAAAACTAAAGAAATAAGACACTAAAGAGAAGTCAGTTAGTAGAAACAGACTGAGGTTACTTGAATTTGTCTGTATACAGAGAAGCCATCTAATATGATATAACACGTGTTATATATTTGAAGAAATGCTCTGTTAATTTATTTGCAAGACAATCCTAAAAAGAAGAATACATGTTTGTTAGGAGAGCTTCTGGTAAAGGGATGTAAATGTGTATTTTGAAGGGTTTATTTCATAAAGAGTAGCGCTATATTGCAGTAGTAATTGTCTGAACAGCAGTGATGGGTTTTGTTAGCTACTCTGTAGACTGCTGAGCCAGGCGGTGGAGTCAGAAACAGGACTGAAGCTATGTTTCTGCTGTTTGTTACAGCAGAAACGTGTGTGTGTGTGTGTGTGCTGAGATAAGCTATAGCTCTGGTACTGTATGGTTTCCTGTAGTGTTAAAAGGAGACAGACAAGCTATACTGTTCGATTCAGGTCCTTAATCTGAAAAGAAGTTATTTGAAGGAAAACAGTTTCAGTTTGTCTGATTCTCTTGTCAAGCCACTGTGTGTGCTTGTGCCAGTGTGTGTGTGTGTGTGTGTGTGTGTCGGCAGAGAAAGGGTGTGTGCCTGCGTGTGTGTGTATCGGTGTAGAGAAGTCGAAGATCTGCTGTTACTATGGTTACTATACCATAGTAACCCTAGTACTATGATTAATATGCTGTAACTATGCTGTTATTATGGTTACTGTACAGTAACTCTACTGTTACTATGTCAACCACCTGCCTCCAGGTGGCTACTGAACTGGTCCTCAGGGAGTTTCTGCTCATATTGTCATTGACTGACATATGAAAGTATAAAGTAAACCTAAATGTTGTGTCCACATTGTATCATTATTTTACAAAGCATCTATGCTTAATCATTACACTGGATATAATTGTTGTGTGTGTGTGTGTGTGTGTGTGTGTGTGTGTGAGAGAGAGAAAAAGAAGGGGAAAGAGTATGTCATTGGAACTACCAGGGGAAAGAACACAACCACACATGTTGGGTATGAATAGTTTATATATTCTTCATTTCAGTCACATTATAATGTATTAAAATGCAAAGATATAAAATTAAATAGATACTGACTCATGTAACATTTGTATATTCTGATGAAACTACATGTTTTAAAATATGGGTTATCTTATCTCTTATTACCAATATCGCTATAGATACTACTACTATCTCTGTGGTATCTCATAGTATGTCTGAATTGTCACAGGTTAATAGTCTTTTCAGGAGGTAATGTTACAGTAATAATCCATCTCACAACATCAACTTTAGTGCGACAATCTCCAAACATTAGCATCAGAGCAGTATGTCACCAAGAAAGATCAATTAGTTAGCCCGTCAAACGTTGAACCCTCCAGAGGGGTATACTACAAAGCTAGATCAAGGAGTTAGCCAGTTAACTTGCCTGAATATTTTTAAATACTTTTTTTTTTGGGGGGGGGGGGGGGGTAAAATGAAATGGGGACGTCTAATGGACTCTACAACCAAAAAGACATCGCTATGTTTAGCTTTCTTAATGAACCAAAAAATCAACTGTTGTTTATCAAAGTTAGCTGGCTAATTGATTGATAATGTTTTGCAATATACCCCTCTGGACACTCCCAGATACAGCAGACCCAGGTCCTATTAAACACTGTTTTCATCATTCTCATTCAGTTTGGACATTCTAAATGGAAGAACATAAATCAGCAGTACATAACTACTATCAATATTGCTAGGGGCAACAAGAGATATGTCCAAGCTGAGGTACATGGACACATCAACATTAGAAAAATGTAAACCCTCACCAAATAAAAACACGAATATATTTATTTATTAAACTCCTTGAGATGAACCAACTAACTCGTTTTCAAGGGGGTCCTGTGAGTTCAAAGGAAGTAATGACTTATGTCATAACTTCTATATCACACCTGTGCAATACATCCATGTTAAGTTTGGTTAAAGGTAGATTCAACAATATGACATCGTCATACACAGTGGTAGTTATTATGATGGGTAGCTGGGATCCATGGACTGTCCCGCAAATATTTTTTATGACAAGACCCGAGAAATTACTACATTTTCCCCCTTTGTCGCACTAATGCAGTTCCACAAAATGCATGGGCATCTCTGTCACAGACATGAAGTCTTAACAATTCAGAGAAACGTGAGGGGAAATTCTATCTTGTCCTGTCCTGGAGCCTAGGCTGTTTTCCTAACCATTCTCAATCCCACTGAAACTCCAAATTCTGACACCTATCGCGTGTGAAAATTCCTAACTTTATTATGTAAACCATAGGTTACATTATCAAGTCACGTCTCTCGCCTATGCATGTCAAAATACGGCTAGAACATTTCCCCCGCTTCTCTGAGATGTCTCGTACTTGCTGCTGATATAAGAACTTCGGTAGAGAATGTGTGATCAACCAACAGTATGAGAGTAGATATGGATATTTTTAAAACCGAGTTGATACCTTGATAATTAAACTATTTCCGCTCGTCATCTGCCCGTTATTATTGCGCTATCTGTATAAATATCAACTCAATTTAGCCAAATATAGGAGATATCTAGCAAGTTTAGCAACTTTGGTCATTTGACTTTTGTTTGACTGCCGTTACAACGTTTGTATGATCCGACAACGCTATACTCGGGATGCGCTGTGTCGAGATGGTCTACAGCTGAAATGCTCTGAATTGATAACATGATAACGCTCGGAATTTATGAACGGCCTGTTTTGCAATTCACGTCATTGGTGATCAAAGATAGTTACTCTATCATGACTAAATATCAGTTTCATTTTCTCTGAAATCTTTACATAGTGCCACAGCCAAGCCGACAAGGTGGCGCAGCGCCCCTCTTATTTAGGGATAACCCTGGCATTGTGACTATATCTTGGTTTTAAACGCTTTAAATGGGCACTTCTGATTTTTGGGGTATTTCCTGGGACTCTAATATGAATTATTCCCGATATTGAAACGTGTTAGAGTTTTGGGAAAATATTCATCCCAACACAGCAGAGGGATTTCCAAATCTATTCCCTCTCAATGTGTACTGTACCTTCCATTGAGACTATAGTGGCAGTGCCAATACTGTCAGTCTTGGCAGAAATTCATTTTTACTGTTGATTTCTGTAAGTAGGAAGTTGACCCATATGATGATGTCATATTGCAGTGTACCTTTAACCTGCTTTGTGCTGATAAGAGCTGGCTCCAGCTCAGCCTGGTGTCCTGATTGACTTTATTTTTTATAAAACTAATTTCTGATATGAACCTGGATCAATACAGCCTAATCTCTGAACCGATTGCGTCTCAAACTTTGGCTACAAAGTTCAGACCCTTTACCTGCTGTTACTTTTGACCCAGAACAGAAACAGAGAGGTTAAAGGTCAAATGTAAAATGCTGAGTCCACTTGTGACTCCAAATGCATACGCTCAAGTGTATTATTGCTTTTATAAATAAAGTTAATATATATTTGCACCATATGAAGTTCATATATGTTCATATATATTTGCCAAAAAAATAAGTTCATATTATGTTCATATATATTTGCACCAAATGAAGTTAACAAATAAAGTTCACATATATACAGTACCAGTCAAAAGTTTGGACAAACCTACTCATTACAGGGTTTTTCTTTATTTTTACTATTTTCTGCATTGTAGAATAATAGTTAAGAAATCAAAACTATGACATAACACATGGAATCATGTAATAACCAAAACAGTGTTAAACAAATCAAAGTGTATTTTATATTTGAGATTCTTCAAAGTAGCCACCCTTTGGCTTGATTACAGCTTTGCACACTCTTGGCATTCTCTCAACCAGCTTCATGAGGTAGTCACCTGGAATGTTAATTTGTGGAATTTCTTTCCTTCTTAATGCATTTGAGACAGCCAGTTGTGTTATGACAAAGTAGGGGTGGTATACAGAAGATAGCCCTATTTGGTAAAATACCAAGTCTATATTATGGCAAGAACAGCTCAAATAAGCAAAGAGAAACAACATTCCTTCAAGACAAGTCAGTCAATCCGGAAAATGTCAAGAAATTCTAACGTTTCTTCAAGTGCAGTCGCAAAAACCATCAAGCACAACGATGAAACTGGCTCTCATGAGGACTGCTACAGGAAAGGAAGACCCAGAGTTACCTCTGCTACAGAGGATAAGTTAGAGTTAACTGCACCTCAGAAGTTGCAGCCCAAATAAATGCTTCACAGAGTTCAAGTAACAGACACATCTCAACATCAACTGTTCAGAGGAGACTGCGTGAATCAGGCCTTCATGGTCGAATTGCTGCAAAGAAACCACTACTAAAGGACACCAATAAGAAGAAGAGACTTGCTTGGGCCAAGAAACACGAGCAATGGACATTAGACCGGTGGAAATCTGTCCTTTGGTCTGATGAGGTCAAATTTTAGATTTTTGATTCCAACCGCCGTGTCTTTGTGAGACTCAGAGTGGGTGAACGGATGATCTCCACATGTGTGGTTTCAACCATGAAGCATGGAGGAGGAGGAGTGATGGATCTTTGCCGGTGACACTGTCAGTGATGTATTTAGAATTAAAGGCACACTTAACCAGAATGGCTACTACAGCATTCTGAAACGATAAGCCATCCCATCTGGTTTGTGCTTAGTGGGACTATCATTTGTTTTTCAACAGGATAATGACCCAACACACCTCCAGGCTGTGTAAGGGCTATTTGACCAAGAAGGAAGGTGATGGATTGCTGCAGCAGATGTGCCTCCACAATCACCCAACCTCAACCCAATTGAGTTGGACCGCAGAGTGAAGGAAAAGCAGCCAACAAGTGCTCAGAATATGTGGGAACTCCTTCAAGACAGTTGGAAAAGCATTCCAGGTGAAGCTGGTTGAGAGAATGCCAAGAGTGTGCAAAGCTGTCATCAAGGCAAAGGGTGGCTACTTTGAAGAATCTAAAATATGAACTATATTTTGATTTGTTTAACACTTTTTTGGTTACTACATGATTCCATATGTGTTATTTCATAGTTTTGATGTCTTCACCATTATTCTTCAATGTAGAAAATAGTAAAATAAAGAAAAACCCTTGAATGAGTAGGTGTGTCCAAACTTTTGACTGGTACTGTATATTCATATATATTTGCACCATATAAAGTTGATCGGTGGAAGGCTTAGTGTTGATTGGTGGAGGGATGGTCAGACGTAGTCAGGTAAAGGTCTCTGTCACCATGACTACCTCAGGGATGAGGTCATCAGAAAGAGAATCACATATCCATATTCTACATGACATAAAATCTTATCTGTTCTACACAATTCATGTCTATCTTAACGTTCTGTAATGTTGTGCCTTCCTGAGCAGACAAAAAAGCAAACATAATTTACTATGACTCACAGCTCAGGCACAACACACACAGTACACACACATCTCTGTACATATAAATATATACACATTCAGTTAAAAACTAAAGATAATACACACTCAGTTAACCAAACTAAAGATAATAAACACCCAGTTAACCAAACTAAAGAGAATACACACCCAGTTAACCAAACTAAAGATAATACACACCCAGTTAACCAAACTAAAGATAATACACACCCAGTTGACCAAACTAAAGATAATACACACCCAGTTAACCAAACTAAAGATAATACACACCCAGTTAACCAAACTAAAGAGAATACACACCCAGTTAACCAAACTAAAGATAATACACACCCAGTTAACCAAACTAAAGATAATACACACCCAGTTAACCAAACTAAAGATAATACACACCCAGTTAACCAAACTAAAGAGAATACACACCCAGTTAACCAAACTAAAGATAATACACACCCAGTTAACCAAACTAAAGAGAATACACACCCAGTTAACCAAACTAAAGAGAATACACACCCAGTTGACCAAACTAAAGATAATACACACCCAGTTAACCAAACTAAAGATAATACACACCCAGTTAACCAAACTAAAGAGAATACACACCCAGTTAACCAAACTAAAGATAATACACACCCAGTTAACCAAACTAAAGAGAATACACACCCAGTTAACCAAACTAAAGAGATCACACACACCCAGTTAACCAAACTAAAGAGAATACACACCCAGCTAACCAAACTAAAGAGATCACACACACCCAGTTAACCAAACTAAAGAGAATACACACCCAGTTAACCAAACTAAAGAGAATACACACCCAGTTAACCAAACTAAAGAGATCACACACACCCAGTTAACCAAACTAAAGAGAATACACACCCAGCTAACCAAACTAAAGATAATACACACCCAGTTAACCAAACTAAAGAGAATACACACCCAGTTAACCAAACTAAAGATAATACACACCCAGTTAACCAAACTAAAGATAATACACACCCAGTTAACCAAACTAAAGATAATACACACCCAGTTAACCAAACTAAAGATAATACACACCCAGTTAACCAAACTAAAGATAATACACACCCAGTTAACCAAACTGAAGAGAATACACACCCAGTTGACCAAACTAAAGATAATACACACCCAGTTAACTAAACTAAAGAGAATACACACCCAGCTAACCAAACTACAGATAATACACACTCAGTTAACCAAACTAAAGATAATACACACCCAGTTAACCAAACTAAAGATAATACACACCCAGTTAACCAAACTAAAGATAATACACACCCAGTTAACCAAACTAAAGATAATACACACCCAGTTAACCAAACTAAAGATAATACACACCCAGTTAACCAAACTAAAGAGAATACACACCCAGCTAACCAAACTAAAGATAATACACACTCAGTTAACCAAACTAAAGATAATAAACACCCAGTTAACCAAACTAAAGAGAATACACACCCAGTTAACCAAACTAAAGAGAATACACACCCAGTTAACCAAACTAAAGATAATACACACCCAGTTAACCAAACTAAAGATAATACACACCCAGTTAACCAAACTAAAGATAATACACACCCAGTTAACCAAACTAAAGATAATACACACCCAGTTAACCAAACTAAAGAGAATACACACCCAGTTGACCAAACTAAAGATAATACACACCCAGTTAACCAAACTAAAGAGAATACACACCCAGTTAACCAAACTAAAGATAATACACACCCAGTTGACCAAACTAAAGATAATACACACCCAGTTAACCAAACTAAAGAGATCACACACACACCCAGTTAACCAAACTAAAGATAATACACACCCAGTTAACCAAACTAAAGATAATACACACCCAGTTAACCAAACTAAAGATAATACACACCCAGTTAACCAAACTAAAGATAATACACACCCAGTTAACCAAACTAAAGAGAATACACACCCCAGTTGACCAAACTAAAGATAATACACACCCAGTTAACCAAACTAAAGATAATACACACCCAGTTAACCAAACTAAAGAGAATACACACCCAGTTAACCAAACTAAAGATAATACACACCCAGTTAACCAAACTAAAGAGAATACACACCCAGTTAACCAAACTAAAGAGATCACACACACCCAGTTAACCAAACTAAAGAGAATACACACCCAGCTAACCAAACTAAAGAGATCACACACACCCAGTTAACCAAACTAAAGAGAATACACACCCAGTTAACCAAACTAAAGAGAATACACACCCAGTTAACCAAACTAAAGATAATACACACCCAGTTAACCAAACTAAAGATAATACACACCCAGTTAACCAAACTAAAGATAATACACACCCAGTTAACCAAACTAAAGAGAATACACACCCAGTTGACCAAACTAAAGATAATACACACCCAGTTAACCAAACTAAAGAGAATACACACCCAGTTAACCAAACTAAAGATAATACACACCCAGTTGACCAAACTAAAGATAATACACACCCAGTTAACCAAACTAAAGAGATCACACACACCCAGTTAACCAAACTAAAGATAATACACACCCAGTTAACCAAACTAAAGATAATACACACCCAGTTAACCAAACTAAAGAGAATACACACCCAGTTAACCAAACTAAAGATAATACACACCCAGTTAACCAAACTAAAGAGATCACACACACCCAGTTAACCAAACTAAAGAGAATACACACCCAGCTAACCAAACTAAAGAGATCACACACACCCAGTTAACCAAACTAAAGAGAATACACACCCAGTTAACCAAACTAAAGATAATACACACCCAGTTAACCAAACTAAAGAGATCACACACACCCAGTTAACCAAACTAAAGAGAATACACACCCAGCTAACCAAACTAAAGAGATCACACACACCCAGTTAACCAAACTAAAGATAATACACACCCAGTTAACCAAACTAAAGATAATGCACACCCAGTTAACCAAACTAAAGATAATACACACCCAGTTAACCAAACTAAAGATAATACACACCCAGTTAACCAAACTAAAGATAATACACACCCAGTTAACCAAACTAAAGAGAATACACACCCAGTTGACCAAACTAAAGATAATACACACCCAGTTAACCAAACTAAAGATAATACACACCCAGTTAACCAAACTAAAGAGAATACACACCCAGTTAACCAAACTAAAGATAATACACACCCAGTTAACCAAACTAAAGAGAATACACACCCAGTTAACCAAACTAAAGAGATCACACACACCCAGTTAACCAAACTAAAGAGAATACACACCCAGCTAACCAAACTAAAGAGATCACACACACCCAGTTAACCAAACTAAAGAGAATACACACCCAGTTAACCAAACTAAAGAGAATACACTCCCAGTTAACCAAACTAAAGATAATACACACCCAGTTAACCAAACTAAAGAGAATACACACCCAGTTAACCAAACTAAAGATAATACACACCCAGTTAACCAAACTAAAGATAATACACACCCAGTTAACCAAACTAAAGATAATACACACCCAGTTAACCAAACTAAAGATAATACACACCCAGTTAACCAAACTAAAGATAATACACACCCAGTTAACCAAACTGAAGAGAATACACACCCAGTTGACCAAACTAAAGATAATACACACCCAGTTAACTAAACTAAAGAGAATACACACCCAGCTAACCAAACTACAGATAATACACACTCAGTTAACCAAACTAAAGATAATACACACCCAGTTAACCAAACTAAAGATAATACACACCCAGTTAACCAAACTAAAGATAATACACACCCAGTTAACCAAACTAAAGATAATACACACCCAGTTAACCAAACTAAAGATAATACACACCCAGTTAACCAAACTAAAGATAATACACACCCAGTTAACCAAACTAAAGAGAATACACACCCAGTTGACCGAACTAAAGATAATACACACCCAGTTAACCAAACTAAAGAGATCACACACACCCAGCTAACCAAACTAAAGAGATCACACACACCCAGCTAACCAAACTAAAGAGATCACACACCCAGTTAACCAAACTAAAGAGAATACACACCCAGTTAACCAAACTAAAGAGAATACACACCCAGTTAACCAAACTAAAGAGAATACACACCCAGTTAACCAAACTAAAGATAATACACACCCAGTTAACCAAACTAAAGAGAATACACACCCAGTTAACCAAACTAAAGAGAATACACACCCAGCTAACCAAACTAAAGATAATACACACTCAGTTAACCAAACTAAAGATAATACACACCCAGTTAACCAAACTAAAGATAATACACACCCAGTTAACCAAACTAAAGAGAATACACACCCAGTTAACCAAACTAAAGATAATACACACCCAGTTAACCAAACTAAAGATAATACACACCCAGTTAACCAAACTAAAGAGAATACACACCCAGCTAACCAAACTAAAGATAATACACACTCAGTTAACCAAACTAAAGATAATACACACCCAGTTAACCAAACTAAAGAGAATACACACCCAGTTAACCAAACTAAAGATAATACACACCCAGTTAACCAAACTAAAGATAATACACACCCAGTTAACCAAACTAAAGATAATACACACCCAGTTAACCAAACTAAAGATAATACACACCCAGTTAACCAAACTAAAGATAATACACACCCAGTTAACCAAACTAAAGATAATACACACCCAGTTAACCAAACTAAAGAGAATACACACCCAGTTGACCGAACTAAAGATAATACACACCCAGTTAACCAAACTAAAGAGATCACACACACCCAGTTAACCAAACTAAAGATAATACACACCCAGTTAACCAAACTAAAGATAATACACACCCAGTTAACCAAACTAAAGAGAATACACACCCAGTTGACCAAACTAAAGATAATACACACCCAGTTAACCAAACTAAAGAGAATACACACCCAGCTAACCAAACTAAAGATAATACACACCCAGTTAACCAAACTAAAGAGAATACACACCCAGTTGACCAAACTAAAGATAATACACACCCAGTTAACCAAACTAAAGATAATAAACTCCCAGCTAACCAAACTAAAGATAATACACACCCAGTTAACCAAACTAAAGATAATAAACTCCTAGCTAACCAAACTAAAGATAATAAACTCCCAGCTAACCAAACTAAAGATAATAAACTCCCAGCTAACCAAACTAAAGATAATACACACCCAGTTAACCAAACTAAAGATAATAAACTCCCAGCTAACCAAACTAAAGATAATACACACCCAGTTAACCAAACTAAAGATAATAAACTCCCAGCTAACCAAACTAAAGATAATAAACTCCCAGCTAACCAAACTAAAGATAATAAACTCCCAGCTAACCAAACTAAAGAGAATACACACCCAGTTAAACAAACTAAAGATAATAAACTCCCAGTTAACCAAACTAAAGATAATAAACTCCCAGCTAGGATACAGCTTTCAGGCCGCTGTTTATATTACATTCACATTTTTTCTAATTTCATATTATCTTTTAGTATTATTCATGAAGACGTGAAAATAACATGACATGCTGTCTTCTGTCACTATCCAGTCTTCTCAGCAGAGTGAGAAATACAAAACAGAGATGAAGAGATAAAAACAGAGATAAGAGTCACATTTGTGTGTATCAGTGTCGCTTCCGTCCCTCTCCTTGCCCCAACCTGAGCTCGAACCAGGGACCCTCTGAACAGATGGACAACCATCACCCACGAAGCATCGTTACCTGTCACTCCACAAAGGCTGTGAAACAACTACTTCTAGGTCAGAGCGGGTGAGGTCACCGGTTGAACACTACTAGCGAGCACCACTAAATAGCTAGCCATTTCACATCGGTTACATGTGCACACTTGTAAATATGTGTGTTTGTCTATGTGTGTACGTGTCAGAAAGAAGACTCGTACTGCAGTAGTTCATAGAGCAGAGGTCTGTCCCTGTATCGTATGCCTGCGGCTGCAGGCGTCAGGTACTGTAGTAGGTTGATGGTCCTTCGCAGCCGTCTGTCCACGTAGTGAGCATCCCAGGCCGGGTAACGTTTCCTGGGCATGTCAATCTTTATCAGAGGACCTTCGAAACGCCTCGAGGTGGGGGGCTCCAAACGCACCTGGAACACCGGCAGACAGCTTTCTGCGATGATGTCATCACTGTGAAACGGGGCAGCCAGGTGGACTGGGGTGGGCGGAGCTGAGGGGGGCAAGGGGTTACCCCACAGCAGCTCATCCCACCAGGTCGATGCCGGGGTGGGGTGTGTGTGCGAGGGGTGAAGAAGGCCGTAGTACAGAAGCATCACCAGTACTCCACCCGCAAAGGACAGGTAGACACCACACAACGCTGGAACTGCGTAGCTGTCTGTCTCTTCATGGTCACGATACACATACCTGTAACAAACAAACAAACAAACAAACAAACAAACAAACAAACAAACAAACAAACAAACAAACAAACAAACAAACACACACACACACACACACACACACACACACACACACACACACACACACACACACACACACACACACACACACACACACACACACACACACACACACACACACACACACACACACACACACACACACACACACACACACACACAGCTGTTATGATATCCACGCACACACATTTGTCTCTGTACAATCATGAGAGATACACCTATTCGAAGATAAAACACATACTGTAGGTGTATGGCTGTCTATCTGTCTGTCTACATACCACAGTCCAGTGAGCAGTGTGTTCTCAGCCAGTACCACAGAGTAGTAAGCCACCATGCGTCCCCTGGTGTGTCCCTCCTTGACGTTGAACCAACAGAAGATGTAGACGATGCCAACCACCATGTTAAACAGCACCTCCTCCCAGCGAGACATACAGAAGTCTGTTCCTCCATGCACCACCCACAGGGCCATGCCACACCAGTGGAGCACCACGAAGATGCCAAAGTACAGGTGGAAGAGGGAGGCGAAGAGGGCGAGAGAGAGAACGCGGGAGGAGATGGTGAGGAGGCGCCAGAGAAGGTGGAGGAGGGCACCGCGGTAGCTCAGACTGCGCTGGTCGTCTCTGGAGTCGCGCAGGAGCTTGTGGTACGAGGCCAACACCCAGGATAGAGACAGAAGAGAGCCTAGACTAGATATACCTAGGGAGAGAGATGGAGTGACTCATCTTGATAGCTGTAATACTAGTTGACCAGTGAGTGTGTGTGTGAACTGTGTGTATACGTACACTGTAGAGTCTCAGCCCGGTTCTGCTGTATCATAATACAGAGCTGCAGTACCAGTTGAGGAGCTGACTCCAGGAAGGTCTCCAGTAGCCGCAGCATGTTGACGTCTGCGTACTCAAACATCATGGCCCAGTAGAACCTCCTCTGTGCCTCCTTATGCTCCTTCATACGGTGGGACTGGATACCCAGATATAACGTACGGATATACCTGGGGGTCAGAGGTCAATAATCATGGCAGAGAGAGAGAGAGAGAGAGACGGTTTGTGTAGAATGAATCAGATTAAACACTGAGTGCCCCAGGCTGTGCTTGTGGGGTGTGTGTGTGTTTGTCTGTGTTTCTCTTGTGTGTTTGTGTATGTGTGAGCATGTGCGTAGACATGCTCATACAACCATCTGGGCTGCATCATATGAGCTAATTTCATACCACATCAATAATTCACTGGCCACATACAGTAGAAACACATGCACGCACGCACACATTTCACCAGATAAACCTGCAAGATGCCGCATCACAACAGAGAGTTTAATTTGGTAAAAAATGGTATGTCGCTATCCATCATTCCCTCATTCCCCTCCCCCCTTCACTTCTGTTATGCGTGTTTCTGTCCATTCTACTCCCTCCCTCCATCTCACAGGGATCTAACTCAATCAGACTGAACCATTCCACACACACCACTCTTTGGGAAAGACTCTATTAGGGAGATTGTTACAAACGTACACACACACTAGCTCTTAAGCCCACTCAACATCTCCCTCAGGCACCTAGGCCATGAAAGATTAGTCCGACAGAGAGAGGGAGAGAGAGAAGGAGAGAGAAGGGGGGGGGGGGGGTACACACAGGATATCCGAGTGGAGTGGCATGCCTTTGACCTTTGGTGTTTAGTCAGGATGTTTTGATGTAGTGTTTTTCCAGTTTGATGGCTAACTAGTCTTGTGACTATCAGCTCTGCTAGCTAGTTAGCTATCCAGCTAATTATCTAGCTATGTCAGACACAGACAGTGGGAGTGTAGAGAAACCACAAGAGAAGATGGAAATCGATTGAGCCCAAATAGGTTCAAACTGTTTTTACCAAGTGATTTTTTTGTTGTTGCTTTATTCAGGTCAGTGCTGGTTCTGCATATGTGCCCTTCCTTGCTAATTATATAAGCCATTTAGTGTATGGTTTGAGTAGCCTAGCTAATACTTACAGCCAATCACATCCTAAATATCACCTCCTTCACTGACTTCCAATGTGTGCGTGCATTTTTTTGTGTGTGTTTGTGTGTCAGCGGCAGATACTCTTTCTTCTTTGTTCTCCACCTGTACACACACGGTGAGGTTAACACATGATCTAGTACATGGACTTCATTAGATAGTAGAGAATAGAGAATGGGAGAGGAGAAGGGAGGAGAGAAGAGGAGAAGTGAGGAGAATGACCTAAATGGCCATGTAGTCCTGTAATCTCCACCCTGCACAGCCAGAAGAGGACTGGCCACCGCTCACCGCCTGGTTCCTCTCTAGGTTTCTTCCTAGGTTCCGGCCTTTCTGGGGAGTATTTCCTAGCCACTGTGCTTCCGCATTGCTTGCTCTTTGGAGTTTTAGGCTGGGTATCTGTATAAGCCAAGGGGTAAATTGTGGTGTAGATATTGGGGGATGAACAGTAGACGGGGTGGTCCTGGTGGTCCACCCCGGATTTTCTTTTTGACATTTTAAAACGCATTCCCTGCAATTCTACACAGTTTGAAATGACTTATTATGCCTCTCTTGAGTGGTATTTTGAAAACACAGCACAAGTGGAAGGATAAGTAGAAGGCCACCCAACCCCCCCAAAAAATAAAATATAGATATAAATATATTTTTAGGAAACCAGCTAACTTCCTGCATTTCAACACCTTTTGTCATGGGGCAGAGAGAGAAACGTGCAGTTTTATAATGCTATTCTACACATTTTCTCATGAGTCTGAGAACATTTAGCAGTTTTAAAGCAAATTTCCTGCAATTCTACAAATCCTTCCATGTGGCAGAGAGAAAAATGTGCTGTTTTATAGCTTATCTCATGGTATTCTTCACATTTTGACATGAGGCAGAGAAAAAATGTTGCAGTTTTAAAGTAACTTGTCCAGTGTAAATCTCACTTTTAAAAGTTAATAACTCATACCCAAATAATGTTGTTGACTCATCCTATACTTGGATTTGTGGCCAAAGCATAAATTGGAGAAAAAACACTTAAAAAAAAACCCATCTCACACTTGTATCTCAAACAGACCTTTTCAAAAATAATTCCTATTTCCTCATAGATGATGATGTCATCCTCCTGAGGAGGATGAGCTGGCCAATCAGCGGTCTACTTGCATGAACATTTTTAATGACTGGTATATGCCCACACCATTCTGTTGTTGGGGTACACCAACACCATTCCAACGCAGAAAAGATGTGTTTTAACATACTTCATTTTCCTTCCAAATTTTTTAAAAACTCATATTGTAATTCATTCTAGGTCATATTTCATAGAAATCTGGAAACACTGGACAGTTAGACTTTGGGCAAAAACACAAAAATAATTCCTTTAAACTGTATAACTGATCAATGCACCATCACACCAGGTCATTTAAGGCTTAAAAAAATTGCTGAATAAGATTTTGGCTACAGAAGTGGCATTTCGTACCGATCTCTACAGCTTACGTCCAAAATCATATCCTGTGAAATGACGTCAACACATAGTGGAGGAGTTACTAACTAGCTACAAGTGGCTAGTATAGCTAACGAAGTAGCTACATCATTCACCACCAACGGCAAACCCCATTTTGTGTTTGAAACTTGAGAAAGAGGAGTTGGAAAGTTTTTTGTGCTCAAAGTTCACAGTTAAAGCTAATATCCTGCAATTCTACAAATTTTGGCATTGCTTTTTGACATGTTCATATGCTATCTGGGGGCCCCACGACCCAATCAAAAATAAAAATAAAGTATTTGAAAGAAATTATTGGGAGGAATGAATCAACCTATTCTGAATATTGGGTAGGACATATTGGGTGGCAAGGCAAATGTGTCCTACCCAATATGGTATAAGCACTTTGTGGCAACTGCTGATGTAAAAAGTGCTTTATAAAATACATTTGATTTAAATTTGATTGATTGAAGAAGAGAGGGGAGGAGAGAACGGGGGGCATGCTCTGTCCTTACCTCCAGACCTGTCCCAGCTGTAGAATGTGCATGGTGATCTGTCCTTACCTCCAGACCTGTCCCAGCTGTAGAATGTGTATGGTGATCTGTCCTTACCTCCAGACCTGTCCCAGCTGTAGAATGTGAATGGTGATCTGTCCTTACCTCCAGACCTGTCCCAGCTGTAGAATGTGTATGGTGATTTGTCCTTACCTCCAGACCTGTCCCAGCTGTAGAATGTGTATGGTGATCTGTCCTTACCTCCAGACCTGTCCCAGCTGTAGAATGTGTATGGTGATCTGTCCTTACCTCCAGACCTGTCCCAGCTGTAGAATGTGTATGGTGATCTGTCCTTACCTCCAGACCTGTCCCAGCTGTAGAATGTGTATGGTGATCTGCCACAGCCACACTGAGGCCACTTTGATCCGGTCTGTTCCAGGATAAACCCCTCTGTGGCCGGCTGGCCCTTGCCTGGTCAGCTTTTCTCTCTCTCCTCCCCTGCTGCAGTCCACCGTCCCCAGCCAGGTGGTCAGACACTCTCCGCTGTAGTCCTGGACGAACCAGCGGAAGCTCAGTATCTGAACTACAATGGACGGCACCAGCACCAGGAAGAGTGTCAGGCCAAACCACAAATAGTCCTGTCTGGCATAGTAGTCCGCAGCGAGAAGTAGGTCTGTTCCCACATCCCAGAAGAAGACGAGGAGAGCCAGGATCAACCAGAGACAGTCCAGCCACAGTCCCTCCTCTGGCGGGCAGCGAGTCTCCCTCAAACTCCTACCACCGCCAACTCCGGTCCCCCCAATCCTTCTATAATAATGATCATAATAATAATGGTAAAAGGCTCAAAATGAGAATAGCAGAGACAATTATCATAACACGCACGCACGCACACACACACACTCTTACCCAGTAGTGTGTTTCCCCAGCAGGTTTCCCAGGCAGTTGGAGTGACAGCCCCAGTAGCAGACAGCAGAGTGACAGCAGAGACAGATGTGGATAGCTGCAGAGTCCAGAGGCTGACAGTCTTCCTCTGGGTCTCCATCAAACACCCCCTCCCCCACTCCTTCCTCCGTTTCTCCCCCTCCCCTTCCATCAGACTGTGCTGCCATGTTCCTCCCCTTTCCTCTCGTCCTGAACCAAAACACACCCTCCTCTGATCCCACGTCACTTCCCAAATACCTCCTGTCCCTCCCCAGCCGCGGTGTTTCTGTCTCTGACTCTCCCGGGGAGCCATCAGAGCAGGTCACCGCACGAAGGCGGCTGCCCCTCTCCCTCCTCCTCCTCTCCCTTCCTCCTCTCTAGGAAACACTCTATCCCCTCTCCCTTCCTCCTCTCTAGGAAACACTCTATCCCCTCTCCTACCAGGCGCTCCTTGCGACCAGTGGCAGCGGTTGAATCCGTTCCTATTCCTCTCCTCCTCCAGCCTCTCTTCATCTCCCAGTCTCTCGCTCCCTCTGCATCTTCTACATGGCTGTTCTCACCACGGTCATCTAGGGAGACAGTGGCTTGTTATGACGTAATGCAGCATCTCCCAGCTAAGAGACGTGTGTGTGTGTGTGCTGAGACATGAGTGTGTGAAAAGCCAGTGAATTAATCCTCATCCATGCGGAGCTGTGGTAGCGTTTCAGCCTTCCCCAGCCTGTCTCTCAACCTGTCACACATACACCACAGCAGCCTATGAGCTGTCCGCTCCACCTCACTGCTTGAGCCCTCTGCGCTGCTCAGCTCAGGTCAGAACGCACTCACACACACTCCGCCTCCTAGCGGCAAGACTAGACACAACATCTGCACATCTGTACATACACTCTCTCTCCCAACCCCCCTCTCTTCTCTCCCTCAGCAGGCTTCAGGCCAATAGCTCAGCCAGCCTAATCACCCAGAACATATGTGTGTGTGTGTGCGTGAGCCCTGCCAGAGGAAGGAGAGGGGAGAAGAGATGGAAATAGAGAGGGAGAGAGGAAGGAGAGGGGCGAAGAGATGGAGATAGAGGGAGAGAGGAAGGAAGAGGGGGTGGGAGATGGGAGAGATAGTGAGGGGGTAGGGGAGGAGCAATTATAAGGATTTAAGAAGAGGGGGACGAGGGAGGGATAAAGCACAAACCAGCCTCTTCACTCTTTCATTTTCTCCCTCTCTCTTTCTGTGTCCACTGGAGATGAGCCTCTATGTTGCCATGACTACCATCCCAGGGTGGCTGAAGGGGAGTCTGGTAATGTGGTCTGTGAAGGAAAGAGAGATGGAGAGAGGGGGGGAGAGGTAATCAGTTGTAATTTGTTCTATAATCAATTCTCCTATTTCTCCATGTTTTTCCTAATGTGTATCAGATACAAACCACACTAGTCTACTGGCTACAGGGACTCTTATGCAATATCGATATTTGCATATTTCATAATGCGAATAAAGCTTTATATTAAATTGGACCGAGGGAGAGAGGAAGATGTACTGCTCACTTGAGATTAAAATAAGAACTGTTTTTTAGAAGTGGGAATGTATGTGATTTTAATTGATGTGACACTTGGTGCTCTGCTTTGAAAGGTGGTCCTGTGGACTGTTAGATAACTGGTGTGTTTCTGAATGCAGACATCTTGGCTGGGTTTCCCAAATTCAATGTTTTTTTACGATACATCGTTGGTTACTAAAGTGCAATATTAGTAACCAGTTTCAAATAAGCTTATGAAAATATATGATAACAGTGCCCCATAATAACACAAATGCATCAGGACTGACAGTTTCAATATTGTTCATATATACTTTTTTTTACCAATTACATTTTTGTTTTGTTTTATTGTTTGTGTGTGTAACCTAGGCATTTTGGCAGATCCTCTTACCTAATCTTGGGTTTGTGTGTGTGAGGCTGCAAAGGGTCAGGATTCCATTCTAGAATCATAGTTTCGACTGATCCTACAGTTTTGTTTCGGTACTGCAGTTTAACTGTTGCACAGCCCAGAAAGACAATTTCCACAGATGTCCACAAAGAGAAGTCAGATTTGAAAAGACACTTTAATCATCACCTTCGTGCACAACACATCCATTGAATTATTCAAATAATTGTAGCTGAGGCCATTTTTTAAAAATCACTCAAAGATATTAACAGCCGAACATATGAACATTTTATATTCATCCAATGTCTGCCATGTTTCTGGATGACTTCGTCGCTGCTCGCGTTGCACTCTGTGCACACTGAGTGATAGTGTGCATGTGACGTTGGTCCGTATAAACCGGATGCAACCCGAATATAGACGGTCTATGAATCAGTATATGCGAACATGAGTAAATTACCTTGAAAACAACGGTCCGACATCTTGGATCTTAAATATACCTCAGAATTGTGATGTCAGGGTGCATGAAGGCTTCCCCCCGGTGGTCAGGGGTATGTGTTGCATGCTGAGCTCTAGCAGGTCATACACCCGGCTGCTCTCCTTCAGCAGTCTCACCAGCGGCTGCTCTCCTTCAGCAGTCTCACCAGCGGCTGCTCTCCTTCAGCAGTCTCACCAGCGGCTGCTCTCCTTCAGCAGTCTCCGACAATGCTGAATAAATGTTTTACCTGCGCTACTGATGGCTATATCAAGACTAGTAAAGGCCAAGTTTTGTGAAGAAATTATTTTGATTTGTATTTTATTTTGAAAATTTCAGAAAAATATTGTGGTCTGTCAAAAAGCAGTGTCACTTGCCACATAATTTTGTCACACTTTGCTTCTTGAAAGACAAATATCTTGAAAACTTGACTGCTGTCATGCAAAACATTTTTGGGACTGTATCTGAGGCTTATTAAAAATATAATCAGAATTGGCTAAAATTAGGTTGGGGTTAAGGTAAAGGTCAGTTTTAGATTTTGGTAAGCCGTTTTACAGGTCAGAAGTGACTTTATAGCTTCTCCCGTTGCATTCCACTTAAACAGCGACATTTGGTCTCCATCTTCTGGCCACAAACATTTGGTTCACCATAACCCAATCAAACATTTGGAATGGGATTTTCCCATTCGTACTGACGGTTCACTGCACATAGTGCATAACTGTAGCTAAAATATCTGCAGGATAGTCTGAACACAAGAGGTCTGGAGTACAGTAACCTTCCCATTGCTCGCACACACAGCGACCAGGTTAAAGCTTTTTCTTTGTTGAGAAACACACAACTGTCACTTGACTTAAATCTAGAAAATCTGATAAATAACAGTAGGCTATACAGTGTACAAAACATTAAGAACATCTTCCCAATATTGAGTTACAACTCAACCTTTTTCCCTCAGAACATCCTCAATTCGTCAGGACATGGACTCTACAAGGTGTTGAAAGCGTTCCACAGGGATGCTGGCCCATGTTGACTCCAATGCTTCCCACAGTTGTGTCAAGTTGGCTGGATGTTCTTTGGGTGGTGGACCATTCTCGATACACACGGGAAACTGTTGAGTATGAAAAACCCAGCAGTGTCGCAGTTCTTGACACAGGCGCACCGACTACCTTACCCCGTTTAAAGGCAGTTAAATATTTTGTCTTGCCCATTCACCCTCTGAATGGCACACATACACAATCCATGTCTCAATTATCTCAAGGCTTAAAAATCCTTCTTTAACCTGTCTCCTCCCCTTCATCTACACTGATGGAAGTAGATTTAAAAAGTGACATCAATAAGGGATCATAGACTGAACCAGGTGAAATCTATGGTCATGGAAAGAGGTGTTCATAAGGTTTTGTACACTCATTGTATATGACAACAAAGTCAGATGTAAAATTGGATGGCAATGATTTTATTATATTAAGAAATCAACACTTAAGAAATTCACAGTCATTTTATATACACTGATCTATTGCACATATAAAAAAAAACAGGCTTGACACCCAGCTCACATGGGTTTTAGACTATACATTTCTGATCCCCATTAAATTAAGATACAAAAAAAAAGAGAATTAACCATGGTTTAGCATTACAATACATTATATACGTGGATTTAAACCATCCAATACTTTTTAGTTCATAGGAACATTTTCGAAAAACTGACACTTAAAATGAGATTCCTCATTCCAACTTTACCATTGGAAACAAAGAAAAGGCAATGATTTAGAAGTAACCCCCACTCATCAGAAAAAAGGTAATGAACCATAAAAGAAGTATCATAAATGATGACTTCAACGTGTTTGTTCTGACAACAACCATATAAAGCATGTATATCATATAATTCATGTTGGGGTTTTTCAGGGTTATTATTTTAAGCTGCCAAATAAGACTTACTATTTTGTTCAAAATATACACAAAAACAGTGCACATTTTTCTGTCAAAACCCATAGTGGCATGCACCACAGTAAACATCTATGTTGAAATTCACACGGCTTAGAGGCAAATCTGCCTATGACGCTATCCACTGTACAGCAAGTCAAGGAACTATCCAGTGTTTTCCAGTTATCCAGTGTTTTGTTTGTTGACGATTTACTGTCTGACCTCCAGTTTTTAAAGTGTTGTGTTAGAAGGTATGGATGTTGGTGTTAGTGCTCTTCCTTGTCTCGTCCTATCTTCTCCTTCTTCTCTTTCTCGTCCTGCAGAGCCGTGCCCAGTTTTTTGATGAGGACAGAGAGGACCTTGTCCAGGGGGTCCATCACTCCCCTCTGGAGCCATTTGGGAATTGTAGTCCTTGCGTGGTGGAAGCCTAGCTTCTGGAGAATGTAGTCCACGCCGACAGGATCGATCTTCCGTCCAGTCCAGGAGATGAGCCTGTGGAAATGAATTATTAAGACTGCGTCAAGAAACCTCATAGAGATGTATGACAAAAGGGTTTAGGGTTAGTATATAGGCCTAAAAGTGGGCTTATGGAGTAGTTGAAATGCTCAGGTGAGGGGTTAAGGAGTCAAACACAGGGATCACATACTACAAATGTATGCACTTACTGTACTGTTAGTTTGGATAAAAGTGTCTACATAGTGGCATATATTGGGTCTGAGGGAAGGGGTCTGGTTTACCTGAGCGTGGGCTCCAGCTGCCAGGTGTTGCACATGAATTCTCTCCAGTCCACCGTAGTATAGTTGATGCCATCCTCCTTGTCTGTGGAGTTCTCATCATTAAGGGCCGTTGGGCTCTTCTGGCCAGGCCGAGTGGAAAACATCCGGGGGTTGAAAAGGGCTTCAGACCAGGGAAGCGAGAGAGGGAGAGAAACTATCAAGAGTGCCTTGGTTCTCCTTAATTTTGACTACTAGTTCCGAAATCAAACAGCACCTTCAACTGAAATTCTATTTTAGTTGTACCTTTGTTGCTCTTATTTTCTATATAAAGTTCAGTGCTATTTATCTAATGTAAAGTACAGTTAATTGTTCTAGGTTGCGCAGTGTAGTGTGCTACTGCTGTTGACATTTCAGGTGCTCTCACCCTTCTCTTTCTCCTTCAGGTAGGCAGAGACCAGGTCATGCAGGAACATGATGAGCTCTGCGTCCATGGTGACACAGATGTGGTCGGTGAATTCAGTCACCAGGCTGCACTCCACCTTAGGCTTACTGTTGGAGTCTGAAACGGACGCGAAACAAGTGTCGTTACCTTGCTTTCCAACAAACAAACAAACAAACAAACAAACAAACAAAAGAAAAAAAAGAAAGATAGATACACAAAAGTATGTGGACACCTTCAAATTTGTGGATTCTGCAATTTCAGCCACACTGGTTGCTGACAGGTGTATAAAATTGAGCACCCAGCCATGCAATCGCCATAGACAAACATTGGCAGCAGAATGGCCTTACTGAAGAGCTCAGTGACTTTCAACGTGGCGCCGTCATAGGATGCCACCTTTCCAACAAGTCAGTTTGTCAAATTTCTGCCCTGCTAGAGCTGCCCTGGTCACCTGTAAGTGCTGTTATTTTTTTGTGAAGTGTAAATGTCAAGGAGCAACAACGGCTCAGCCGCAAAGTGGTAGGCCACACAAGCTCACAGAACGGGACCGCCGGGTGCTGTCCTCGGTTGCAACACTCACTAACGAGTTCCAAACTGCCTCTGGAAGCAACGTCAGCACAACTGTTCGTCAGGTGCAGTTGCACACAAGCCTAAGATCACCATGCACAACGCCAAGGTTCAGCTGGAGTGGTGTAAAGCTCACTGCCATTGGACTCTGGAGCAGTGGAAACACGTTCTCTGGAGTGATGAATCTCGCTTCACCATCTGGCAGTCTGATGGATGAATCTGGGTTTGGTGGATGCCTGGAGTACACTACCTGCCCGAATGCATAGTGCCAATGTAAAGTCTGGTGGAGGAGGAATAATGGTCTGGGGCTGTTTTTCATTGTTTGGACTAGGCCCCTTAGTTCCAGTGAAGGGAAATCTTAACGCTACAGCATACAATGACATTCTAGACAATTCTTTACTTCCAACTTTGTGGCAACAGTTTGGGGAAGGCCCTTTCCTGTTTCAGCATGACAATCGAACACCTTTGGGAGGAATTGGAATGCTGACTGCGAACCAGGCCTGATCGGCCAAAATCAGTGCCCGACCTCACTAATGCTTGTGGCTGAATGGAAGCAAGTTCCCGCAGCAATGTTCCAACATCTAGTTGAAAGCCTTCCCACAAGAGTAGAGGCTGTTATAGCAGCAAAGGGGGGACCAACTCATTATTAATTCCCATTATTTTGGAATGTGATGTACGATGGGCAGGTGTCCACATATACTTTTGGTCATGTAGTGTCTCTCAGATATAGGTCAGACACTTCAGAACAAACTTCCTTTAGATGTTTTGGGGACTCTGTGTTGTTCCATGCAGTGAATCTGTTATTCAATATGTTTGTATGGGCTAATAAAGGCCAAACATAATTTTTCATAAATTTTCAAGGGGTATTAAAATTCAAAATCAAATAGCTAAATGATCCTTGGGATGACCTTCTTAAAACAATTCCATATAGCTTAGTAGACCCCCCCCCCCCTCGACTTAGACTCTTATGGGTTAAGTGCCTTTGAACAGGGTATGGTAGTATGTGGCACACCGGTTTGAGTGTGTGAAGGACTGCAACGGTGCTTGGTTTTACACTCAACAGTTTACCGTGTGTATCATGAATGGGCCACCACCCAAACAACATCAAGCCAACTTTACACAACTACTGTGGGAAGCATTGGCATCAACATTGGCCAGCATCCCTGTGGAACTCTTTCGACACCTTGTAGAGTCAATTCCCTGACAAATGTAGGTTGTTCTGAGGGCAAAGGAGGGTGGGGTGGGGGGGGGGTGCAGCAACTCAATGTTTTGTACAATCAACTGAGCCTACCGGTCAAGGAGGGTTCGTCGGGATCCTGAAAGTTTTTGGAGCTGAAGTTCAGCTGCATTCTGGGAAGGGCGAAGATTGTCTCCGTCTCGTGGTTGTAGCTGGAAGAGCCGCTGAAGCTGCTGAGCAGGCTTGAACTCTTGGCGGCCGCCCCGCTCTCTGGGTTGTTGGCGTGTACGTTGCGCAAGAGGTTCAGTTCTGGGGAACAGGATACATCAGAATGAGGCAGGAGTCTTGAATAACATTGGGTCAAAGGAAACAATAGACCTTGAATTTGACATTGGTAGTATTTAGTACACTTTACCCTCATTCCTCATGGCAGTCACGTAGTTGAACCACTCTTTGACCGTGGCTACTCCGTGAGGCGGGTTTTCGTGCCGGCGACGGGTGATTTTGGTGATGGTGGCCATGGGGCTCTCTAGCGCCCCGCAGGGTTTAGTTTCCATAGTGTTGTGACCCAGATTAAAAGCCAACGTCTGCACGATGTAGGTGGACTCATCAGTGGAGCCTGATTGGATAGAAAATAGGTTGAGGTTAGACGTATTTAGGGCAGCTTGCTTAGGGATGACGTGCCACGTTGTTTTGTATGCCTATATGAATGTAATGTGGTTTTCATCATTTTTTCTAGTCTTTGATCATTAGACGTTTGATTCGTTTTTACCATTGAGGACCACTTTGGAAACAAAAGTATCAATTAAAACACTTAAGTCCTATCCTCTGGGAAGACACTGTACATATTGTTGTATAGTTTTTTACCCAAATAAATCCAAATTCCCCATCCCTCCTCTCAGTCTCTTGAATGCCTTACCGTCCTCCAATATCTTCTGAGCCTCAGTCAAAAAAGCTATGTTGGGCTCCTCCAGGTGGAATAAGGCCCAGGACTTGGAGCGGAAGTTGGGCCCGTGGAAGCAGGCCAGGGTCATGTGGTTGCCATGGAGACTAATGGAGCCACCCAGTTGCACTGCGTCTTCTGGAAGAGGCATCTGGAAGAGGGAGATGTGGCACCCGGCGATCACCTTCAAAACTCCAGGCCAGTGTCGATGGTGGGCCGCATCCATGTCTAGGAGAGAGGAAGGGAGAGAGCCGGAAGGTGTAATGACAATAGAGGGGGAAAGGGACGGAAAGAGTGGATGAGCATTTAGATCAAAACCAGTCCATTTACTTGATGAACCCGGGAACCCAATCATAATGGATACTTACACAGCTCTGCAGCACCTTTCTCAATGTTGATGACCGGCGCCTTGGGGGGCAGGTAGGGGACTGGACCCCATGTGGACAATGCTCGTTTGCTTGTGTCAAACTGCTGGGTGAAAAACTCCTGCAGCTTCATCCCAATCTTGATGAGGTCGGGGGTAGTGGAGCGCGAGATGATCACCTGGAAGATATCCCACTGCAAGTCCCCTTGGACAAATATCTTACTGGAGAGAGGGAGGGATAGGTAGATAGAGGTAAAAAAAAGAGGAAAAAAAGAATATGAGAAGAGGGGGAAGGGACAGAGGGAGAAAGGGGCCACAAATGAGAGAGAATGAGAACATACAAGAATGTAGCTTCCAGAGGGGTTATAGCTATACATTTTCTCTGGTAGGCTAGGATAGCTTATTTACCTTTTCTCTGATAGGCTTGTCTCCACAGTGCACAGGTTGACCTTCCACTCATCCTTAAGCTTCAGGTCTGCGTTGCTGAAGACGCCCATGAGGATGCTGGAGCCCATGTAGTCCACACGGGCCTCCGTGGAACCCATGGTGATCTGGATGTTATGGCTGGGCTGCTGGTTGGGGTGCTCCGAGATGTGGGCTTCAACAAACATGTGTTGTTAGGATCGGCAGAGGGATTTAAAATTCTACTTGTTTGACAGGGATATTTAAGTTAGAGCTGGATGCATTTATCATTTAAAAACACTGAGGCCAGAGTTCAATCTTTGACATCCATAACAATGTGTTTTGGAATCGCACAAAAACAGTACATGCCAGTGGCATGATACATGATTCTCCATCCCTGTACTTACAGACCATCTCCAGGGTGTTTACATCTATATTGCCCCCCACCACGCCGCCTTTAGAGTCCAGTTTGGAGCGGCCCAGACCCACGGACATGCTGATTTCTCTGTCTCTGTTACTACCCACTGACAGACGACCCTGACTCTTCAGCCCACTGGTGGTCCAACTAGAGGTAAACAAGAGCAAAGGGGAAAAGGTTAGTTCCACCCACCTCCTCATGAATAACCAACATCTGCTTTCTATGAGGCATGGTTTGTTTCAACAGAAATATTTCCATGTTAATAATCATACTTATGGTAAGGGTTATATGTCGGATTGTGTTATGTTTTTATAGGTAGTCAGATATAGACATTAAGTAATATGCTGATATGAATTCTAAGGAATAGACTTAAATCTGTGTCTGGGAAACTGGCTCCTAGTGTGTAGAGTATAGTGTGTTGAGTGGGAGGGGTAAAAGGAAGACATACGTGTTGTTGCCCATGACATTGCTCATGTTCATCTGGACGTTGAGCTGCTTCAGGTTGATGGCGAACACCACTAGTGTCTCCCACGGGGTACCCTGGGGGCCGGCTGCCTTGCCGCTCTTATTGAACGATGGCGTGGACGTCTTGGTCACAGAATCTGCATGGGAGGGAAATACATTACCGTTCAAAAGTTTGGGGTCACTTAGAAATGTCCTTGTTTTTGAAATAAAAGCAAATTTTTTTGTCCATTAAAATAACATCAAATTGATCAGAAATACAGTGTAGACATTGTTAATGTTGGATATGACTATTATAGCTGGAAATGGCTGATTTTGAATGGAATATCTACATAGGCATACAGAGGCCCATTATCATTAACCATCACTCCTGTGTTCCAATGGCACGTTGTGTTTGCTAATCCAAGTTGATCATTTTAAAAGGCTAATTGATCATTAGAAAGCCCTTTTGCAATTATGTTAGCACAGCTGAAAACTGTTGTACTGATTAAAGAAGCAATAAAACTGGCCTTCTTTAGACTAGTTGAGTATCTGGAGCATCAGCATTTGTGGGTTCGATTACAGACTCAAAATGGCCAGAAACAAAGGACTTTCTTCTGAAACTCGTCAGTCTATTCTTGTTCTGAGAAATGAAGGCTATTCCATGCGAGAAATTGCCAAGAAACTGAAGATCTCGTACAACGCTGTGTACTACTCCCTTCATAAGAACAGCGCAAACTGGCGCTAACCAGAATAGAAAGAGGAGTGGGAGGCCCCGGTGCACAACTGAGCAAGAGGACAAGTACATTAGTGTCTAGTTTGAGAAACAGACGCCTCACAAGTCCTCAACTGGCAGCTTCATTAAATAGTACCTGCAAAACACCAGTCTCAACGTCAACAGTGAAGAGGCGACTCCGGGATGCTGGCCTTCTTAGGCAGAGTTGCAAAGAAAAAGCCATATATCTAAGACTGGCCAATAACAAGAAATATTAAGATGGGCAAAAGAACAGACACTGGACAGAGGATCTCTGCCAAGAAGGCCAGCATTCCGGAGATGCCTCTTCAGTGTTGACGTTGAGACTGGTGTTTTGCGGGAAAAGTTATTCCCAGTCTTAATGAGGGATATAGTATTCATTCATCATTCTAACTGCATTTATAGTGTTCCTTGATGGTGCTGAGCACTCATTTTTGAGTTGGTACCTCTTCTGGGGGCAGAGGAATCGGAGACACTCCTGGTGCGTCCGGGGGCCGGGGACTTGAGGTGGGAGGACAGGCCCCCGGGGGACATGTTGCTCCCAGTGGAGTGGTCTGAGAACACGTTGGGGGACTGGGGCATGTGCTGCCCAGTGCTACCGTCCCAGGTCCTCCAGTAGGCTTTACGGCTGGACTCTGGTGACAGGTGTTGGGCCATGTTCTCTACAGAGTCTGGGGTGGCTGGACCCGAGGCTGGAGGAGAGAAGCAGGTTCAGGTAAAGGGCATGTTTTGAAATCAACACAGGTTTGGGGAAAACATCCCTACGGTTTTAAAGGGACTGACATTAACCCGTTTAGGATAGGGGGCAGTATTTTCACGGACGGATAAAAAACATACCCGATTTAATCTGGTTATTACTCCTGCCCAGAAACTAGAATATGCATATAATTTGATTTGGATAGAAAACACCCTAAAGTTTCTAAAACTGTTTGAATGGTGTCTGTGAGTATAACAGAACTCATATGGCAGGCCAAAACATGAGAAGATTGCATACAGGAAGTGCCCTCTCTGACCATTTCTTGGCCTTCTATAGACTCTTTATGGAAAATAGAGGATCTCTGCTGTAACGTGACATTTTCTAAGGCTCCCATAGGCTCTCAGAAGGCGCCAGAACGGGGAATGATGACTCTGCAGTCCCTGGCTGAAAAACAGTAGCGCATTTGGTTAGTGGTCGATCTGAGAACAATGAAACGGGTGCACGCGTGCACGTGAAGAGTCCATTTTACATTTTCAGTCTTTGAATGAAAACGACGTCTCCCGGTCGGAATATTATCGCTATTTTACGTGAAAAATCGCATCAAAATTGATTTTAAACAGCGTTTGACATGCTTCGAAGTACAGTAATGGAATATTTGGAATTTTTTTGTCACGATACGCGCCGGCGCGTCACCCTTCGGATAGTGTCTTGAACGCAAGAACAAAACGCCGCTATTTGGATATAACTATGGATTATTTGGAACCAAAACAACATTGGGTGTAAACTAGAAGTCCTGGGAGTGCATTCTGACGAAGAACAGCAAAGGTAATCCAATTTTTCTTATAGTAAATCTGAGTTTGGTGAGTGCCAAACTTGGTGGGTGTCAAAATAGCTAGCCATGATGGCCGGCTATCTACTCAGAATATTGCAAAATGTGCTTTCACCGAAAAGCTATTTTAAAATCTGACACCGCGATTGCATAAAGGAGTTCTGTATCTATAATTCTTAAAATAATTGTTATGTTTTTTGTGAACGTTTATCGTGAGCAATTTAAATTCACCGGAAGTTTCGGTGGGTATGCTAGTTCTGAACGTCACATGCTAATGTAAAAAGCTGGTTTTTGATATAAATATGAACTTGATTGAACAAAACATGCATGTATTGTATAACATAATGTCCTAGGAGTGTCATCTGATGAAGATCATCAAAGGTTAGTGCTGCATTTAGCTGTGGTTTTGTTTTTTGTGACATTATATGTTAGCTTGAAAAATGGGTGTGTGATTATTTCTGGCTGGGTACTCTCCTGACATAATCTAATGTTTTGCTTTCGTTGTAAACCCTTTTTGAAATCGGACAATGTGGTTAGATAAAGGAGAGTCTTGTCTTTAAAATGGTGTAAAATAGTCTTATGTTTGAAAAATGGAAGTATTTGGATTTTTGAGGAGTTTGTAATTCGCGCCACGCCCTATCATTGGATATTGGAGCGGTGTTCCGCTAGCGGAACATCTAGAGGTAAGAGGTTAACAGATTCAGAGAGTGAGAGAAAACAGAGTATCTAGGAAATAAACCCAGTCAGAAGTAAAAATGTTGACAATTTATTACACAAGGAAAATTACACTCTCAGGGCTCAAAGGCCTATCGAGGAGTTGTGTTTCTACCTGTTGGCATGTTGATGGTCTGGTCTCCTAGGAAGAGGCGTCGGGCGATGCTGCGGCGGTACCAGGCTCTGGGGAAGGCCAGGATTTCACTCAGCCTCCGCATGTCATACTTGAAGGAGGCAGAGCCGATGTCACACACAGCTAAGAGCGAGAGAGAGAAAACATTCAAAGTTGGCCAGGAATACCAGTGTCTGTGGATTCAACCATCTTGGCAGGGGAATTGAAATGTCAAAATGGATCAGCTTCATTGTCAAGATATACATGACATTCCCATTTTGAAGACCAAATATTGAGCTCAGGTTAGAGACAGTGTCCCAACCATTAACCCCGTTCCAAGAGCAGATAAGGCACCTGAGATATTGATGAGGGTGGTGTCCATCTTGCCCCCCTTGCCGGGTATAAAACTCTCGATAAAGGTTGGTCCTCCGGTGCGTCTCATTCTGGACAGGCTGACCTTGACAAACTCCAGGTTGATGCTGAGGGAATCCTTCCTCCCAGTCACAGAGGACGGCTCCTCATCCACTGTACCTTAAAGGAAAAAACAGCTATGAAGTGACACTTCATGGCGCTGTTATAATGCTACACATTGAACTGATGGAAGACTGAACAAGCCTGCTGTGAAAGTACACTATCACTATAAGGCATGCTGTACAGCGTAGTTGGTAGTCTTCACTGCAATATAATGCACAGGACTAAACATAGGCTATAGAACAGGGGATAAGGCAGCCGACTGTACCGAGTTCAGACAAGTCTCAAGATGCTTGTGGGGGTCGTACAGCAAAATGAACTATTGTGTTCGTGAGAGTCTCATCTTTCCATAGGGTCCATAATAGTTTGTAGGCCAAACCGTTCGGACGCTACAGACGATTTTGAGAGAAGACAGATTTTCGGGATGTCTCATGATCTGACAAACACTGCTCTAGCTCTGTCACCACAGACGCAGAAGTGCAACATCGGCGGATGCGGTGGATTGAGACACCCGTATCCAATGCAAAAAATATATAGATATCTCTAGTTTAAACTGACAGATTTTTATGGGGATTTTATGATGATAATTACAGTGTCTTCAGAAAGTATTCATATCCCTTGACTTATTCCACATTTGTTGTGTTACAGCCTGAATTTAAAATGTTTAAAAAAAAATGTTTTAAGTTCTCACCCATCTACACACCAAAGTTTGGCTAATTTATTGAAAAAGAAATACAGAAATGGCTCATTCTCACCACTGAGTCAATACATGTTAGAATCACCTTTGGTGGCGACATACAGCTGAGAGTCTTTCTGGGTAAGTCTCTAAAGAGCTTTGCACACCTGGATTGTACAATATTTGCATTTTTTTTTTAATGTATTCTTCCAGCTCTGTCAAGTTGGTTGTTGATCCTTGCTAGACAGCCATTTTCAAGACTTGCCATTGATTTCCAAGACGATTTAAGTCAAAAATGTAACTAGGCCACAGGAAAAGTCAATGTCATCTTGGTAAGCAACTCCAATGTGAATTTGTCTCCCAGTGTGTTGGAAAGCAGACTGAACCAGGTTTTCCTCTAGGATTTTGCCTGAGCTTAGATCTATTCCGTTTCTTTTTATCTTAAAAAAACTCCCTAGTCCTTGCCGATGACAAGCATACCCATAACATGATGCAGCCACCACCATGCTTGAAAATATGAAGAGTGGCACTCAGTAATGTGTTATGTTGGATTGGCCCCAAACATAAGAGTTTGTACTCAGGACATAAAGTTCATTTATTTAGATTATTTTGTTGTTGTAGTTTTACTTTATTGCAAACAGGATGCGTGTTTTAGATTTTTTTTTTTCATTCTGTACATGGTTCCTTCTTTTCACTCTGTCATTTAGGTTAGTAGTGTAGAGTAACTACAATGTTGTTGATCCATCCTCAATTTTCTCCCATCACAGCCTTTCAACTCTAACTGTTTTAAAGCCACCATTGGCATCATGGTGAAATCCCTGAGCGGTTTCCTTCCTCTCCGGCAACTGAGTTAGGAAGGATGCCTGTGTCTTTGTAGTGACTGGATGTATTGATACATCAACCAAAGAGTAATTAATAACTTCACCATGCTTAAAGGGATATTTAATGTCTTTTATTTATCTACGAATAGGTTGCCTCCTTTGCAAGGCATTGCAAAACCTGCCTGGTCTTTGTGGTTGAATTTGTGTTTGAAAGTCACTGCTCGACTGAGGGACCTTACAGATAATTGTATGTGTGGGGTACATAGATGCTGTAGTCAAAAAGCATGTTAAACACTATTATTGCACACAGAGTGAGTAACTTACACAGAGTGTAACTTATTATGTGACTTGTTAAGCACATTTTTTACTCCTGAAGTTATTTATGCTTGCCATAACAAAGGGGTTGAATACTTATTGACTCAAGACATTTGTGCTTTTCATTTTTTATGAATTCTAAAAAAATTCTAAAAACATATTTCCACTGAAATTCTTGGGTATTGTGTGTAGGCCAGTGACACAAAATCTCAATTTGATTAATTTTAAATTTAGGCTGTAACAACAAAATGTGGACAAAGTCAAGGGGTGTGGATACTTTCTGAAGGCACTGTCTATATTTTTGGGGGATTTTAGTTTTAGGTAAATAAATAATAAAAATCACTAGGAATTCAGTTAAGAAAGTTTCATTAAAAAAAATCTGTTCCCAAGTATTACCATGAATAAATAAGGAAACCCGGCCATCCAATCCAAACCCCCTCCCCCCAAAAAACATTCAAATTGCTATAGAATATTAGAATATACATGAGAAATGTTAAAGTTCAGAAACTTTCCGCTACACTTTTCCATACCTAGAGGTCCTGGGCCTGGTGCCTGCCCTGTGACAGCAGATTTCTGTTTCCCTGCCCCGTAAGGGTGGAACACGTAGAGGGAGAAGTCTGACATGCAGGCAGTGAAGCTGAGCCCTGAGGAGTTGCTGGGGGGGGTGGTGAGGTCTGACTGGCTGCTGCTGTGATGGGTCCGGCCCAGAGGGCTACCCAGAGATGGAGAGGGACCTGGAGGTTAGATCAAAGAGGTTTTATTATGGACCAGATAGGCTGAGAAAACAACATTCATCCACTCACACACCTAGAAGGTGCTTTACAGGTGCATTGGAGTGTTGCTATCTATACCTCCTTTGCCAGGGGGTGGTTTGAGGATGTGTTGGCTCGGGGGGGTGGAGGAGGGTGTATGTGGGCCGTCGGTAGGTTGGGTGCTGGATGGGATCTCCAGTTCACCGCGATTAGAGGAGAATACCAGGTCTAGAGATGGCAGTTTCAGCATACACTCCACTCTGGACATGGGCAAGCAGCTGAAGCGGATCTGAGAGGGCTAGAGACATTGAGTCAGATTAGAATAGAATTTTGAAAACGTCATTACATTGAGTGTGGTGTCTCAGGGATTGGACATTATGACAGCAAAACATACTCATATTGTACAATAGAGAACAGAGTGACATGAACTGAGCTATGGGGGCCACAGTAAGGTGGGCAGACGGAGGTAGGTTACCTGTACTCTGACATAAACCACCACGTCCACAGGAAAGGAGGAGTAGGCAGAGGTGGATGAGGACACCAGGGATGTGGTGGACTCCTCCAGGGGCTCCACTGGATCAAACTGGCCTAAGTCCTCCTCCTGGGAGTTCAGATCTGAGACACACAGAGACAAAAAGGGGTCAGCTTTGAGCAACGGTTTTGTAAGTTGTTGATGTTTCAGGTCCAGCAAACATTTATGGATTTTTTGTACAATTAAAATCCAAAGAGGTGAGGTGAACAGGTGATGTATTTGCAATGGAATGACCCAACATACCAGTATAGTTCCTTTCCACCGGTGTGATGGGAATGGTCTCCAAGGCTTTCTCCAGGAAGTCCAGAAGACAAGGGCTTATGACCATCTCTTCTGGGAGGGTCTGGAGGGCCACCCAGGCATACAGCTTGGCTGTCTTCACCCCACAACTGCCCTTGCCTTTGGCTGCAGGGGAGACATGATCGGAGTTTGGACAGGGTCACACAAGGCTTCACTACACCCACCAACATTGGTAAGAGAGTGAAAACAAAGTGAAACAGATATATTGGGACAGATTTAACAAATGTTTTTCCACTCCCAAGGAAATGAAACAAAAAAAAGGTAAGAAATAAGACCTTGTGCTTTCATTTACTTTTTGGGTCTACATGTTACAGTGTCAAGAAAAAGTATGTGAACCCTTTGGAAATACCTGGATTTCTGCATAAATTGGTCATACATTTTGATCTGATCTTCATCTAGGTCACAACAATATACAAACAGTCTGCTTAAACTAACAAAAAACAATTATACGTTTTCATGTCTTTATTGAACACACAGTGTAAACAGTCACAGTGCAGGGTGGGAAAAGTATGTGAACCCTTGGATTTAATAACTGGTTGACCCTCCATTGGCAACAATAACCTCAACCAAACGTTTTCTGTAGTTGCGGGTCAGACCTGCAAAATGGTCAGGAACAATTTTGGATCATTCCTCTTTACAAAACTGTTTCAGTTCAGCAATATTCTTGGGATGTCTGGTGTGAACTGCTCTCGAGGTCATGCCACAACATCTCAATCGGATTGAGGTCAGGACTCTGACTGGGCCACTCCAGAAGGAGTATTTTCTTCTGTTGAAGCCATTCTGTTGTTGATTTACTTTTGTGTTTTGGGTCATTGTCCTGTTGCCTCACCCAACTTCTGTTGAGCTTCAATTGGAGGACAGATAGCCTAACATCCTCCTGCAAAATGTCTCGATAAACTTGGGAATTCATTTTTCTGTTGATAATAGCAAGCTGTCCAGGCCCTGAGGCAGCAAAGCAGCCCAAACCATGATGCTCCCGCCACCATACTTTACAGTTGGGATGAGGTTTTGATGTTAGTGTGCTGTGCCTTTTTTTCCTGTAAGTCTTTAGCTGACACTCTAGGATTAGAGATTAACCTCATTGAGCATTCTGCGTTGTGCTCTTGCAGTCATCTTTGCAGGACGGCCACTCCTAGGGAGAATAGCAACAGTACTGAACTTTCTCCATTTATAGACAATTTGTTTTACTGTGGACTGATGAACATCAAGACTTTGAGATACTTTTGTAACCCTTTTCAGCTTTATGCAAGTCAACAATTCTTAAGTCTTCTGAGATGTCTTTTGTTCGAGGCATGGTTCCCATCACGTCTCATTGATTGGACTCCAGGTCAGCTGACTCCAGTTAGCTTTTGGAAAAGTCATTAGCCTAGGGGTTCACATACTTTTCCCAACCTACACCGTGAATGTTTAACCTGTTATGGCTAGGGGGCAGCATTTTCACGGCTGGATAAAAAACGTACCCGATTTAATCTGGTTACTACTCCTGCCCAGTAAATAGAATATGCATATAATTATTGGCTTTGGATAGAAAACACTCCAAAGTTTCTAAAACTGTTTGAATGGTGTCTGTGAGTATAACAGAACTCAAATGACAGGTCAAAACCTGAGAGATTCCTTTACAGGAAGTGGCCTGTCTGACCATTTCTTGAACTTCTTTGCCATCTCTATCTTTTACAAAGGATCTCTGCTCTAACGTGACACTTCCTACGTCTTCCATAGACGCTCAGAGCCCGGGAAAAAACAGAATGTCGTCATCCCAGCCCCAGGCTGAAACACATTATCGCCTTTCTCAAGTGGCCGATCAAGGGACTGTGGGCTTAGGCGCGTGCCCTGGCCGCCCCCGTCTTTGTGATTTTTCCTCTGTTTGCCGAAAAGGAGATTCCCGGTCGGAATATTATCGCTTTTTTACGAGATAAATTGCATAAAAATTGATTTTAAACAGCGGTTGACATGCTTCGAAGTACGGTAATGGAATATTTAGAATTTTTTTGTCACGAATTGCGCCATGCGCACAACCCTGATTTACCATTTCGGATAGTGTCTGGGACGCACGAACAAAACGCCGCTATTCGGATATAACGATGGATTATTTTGGACCAAACCAACATTTGTTATTGAAGTAGCAGTCCTGGGAGTGCATTCTGACAAAGACAACAAAAGGTAATCAAACTTTTATAATAGTAAATCTGATATTGGTGAGTGCTAAACTTGCCGGGTGTCTAAATAGCTAGCCCGTGATGGCTGGGCTATGTACTTAGAATATTGCAAAATGTGCTTTCACCAAAAAGCTATTTTAAAATCGGACATAGAGTGCATAGAGGAGTTCTGTATCTATAATTCTTTAAATAATTGTTATGCTTTTTGTGAACGTTTATCGTGAGTAATTGAGTAAATTGTTAGCAAATTCCCCGGAAGTTTGCGGGGGGTATGCTAGTTCTGAACGTCACATGCTAATGTAAAAAGCTGTTTTTTGATATAAATATGAACTTGATTGAACAAAACATGCATGTATTGTATAACATAATGTCCTAGGAGTGTCATCTGATGAAGATCATCAAAAGGTTAGTGCTGCATTTAGCTGTCTTCTGGGTTTTTGTGACATTATATGCTAGCTTGAAAAATGGGTGTCTGATTATTTCTGGCTTGGTACTCTGCTGACATAATCTAATGTTTTGCTTTCGCTGTAAAGCCTTTTTGAAATCGGACAGTGTGGTTAGATAAAGGAGAGTCTTGTCTTTAAAATGCTGTGAAATAGTCATATGTTTGAAAAATTGAAGTTTTTGTATTTTTGAGGAATTTGTAATTCGCACCACGCCTATCATTGGATATTGGAGCAGGTGTTCCGCTAGCGGAACGTCTAGATGTAAGTTAAATTATGTATTCAATATAGACAAGACAAATACAATAATTTGTGTGTTAGTAGTTTAAGCACACTATGTTTGTCTATTGTTGTGACTTAGCTAAAAGATTAGATAAAATTTGATGACCAATTTATTCAGAAATCCAGGTAATCCCAAAGGGTTCACATACTTTTTCTTGCCACTGTATGTTTTCTTTCCTCTGGAGAATAACTTTGCAACAGTGTTTAGTAAAACAGCCACTCTGCGTCTATCCACCCACCCACTAAGTGTTTGAAACGGAATGAAATCAAACCGGATCTTAAAACATTCCAACACAGAAATCACCAGCGTCTTCAACATTCACAGATCAAAGCCTTGGAAAGACTGATTGAGCATGCATTAGATTTTAATGGGTGGGTTGATTAAGGATGCCTATGGGCACGATGGAGACGTGGCGCTCTACTGCGGGTCAACACAGAAGGCGAAAGGGCATGCAGGTAATGATGAGAGCTCTCAGTACCTGATGGTAGAGGTGGGGATGGGGGAGGAAGGAGCGAGTTAGTCTTGCTTTGGCCAGCATTGGGAGGGTTGTGAGGGCCGCTATCATTCATACCATACAGCTTGGATTCTTTGGAGAGGGTGCGGGGGAGGGAGGATCCGCGCGAGGCATCAGGCGACTCAGTCTTTATGGTCTTGGAGTTGTAGTGCAACTGGGGTTGGAGGAAATTGAAAAATGGTTTTGCATGAGAATAGTTGAACTCTTAGGTCATCAACGGCAATATAGTTCCTACCATTTAATGAATCCAATTGATGGGTCATCGTTTAAACTCATTATTTACACCATTCCATAGATAGAGGGAAACAAAACAGTATTGGCCTGAAAGCAAAATAACTGACCTTGACATCTACTCCCGGAATGTAAAAGACAGTGGTCTCCAGGTCACTGGATTTGGTCTGCAGAGAGGAGGGCACCTTCTTCCCGGCCAGGAGGTGGGTGGTGGAGGTATAGGCGGGCTGGAGCTTCTTCTTCTTGGGTGGAGATTCCTGGTCCAGACTCCTGGAGCTGCGGTCACAACTCCTACAGTACAGGAGGAGTAGGAACACTTTGGTTACATAGCATTCTTTGACTAAGAAACTTTGGTAACACTTTACTTAAAGCCTGCAGGTATAATGCTTTATAACTTGACTAGATTATAATAAGGCATAGGTCTCTCTATATATCAAAATAGTTAGAAGATCCCTAGGGTTCAGGTGCCGTACCTTCTGAAGGAGACATCCTCGTTCTCCGGTTGCTGGGTAGTGGGGTGCAGGACACACTTGCCGCTGTCAATCTCCACGCGCACGTCCAGCTCAAAGTCGATGTTCCTCTCGGTGACCGAGCTCATGAGGCTGCGGTTGGTGGGCGTGCTGGGCCAGCGCTCGCTGAACAGCTGGCTGACGGCGGCGAAGCCCGATGGTTTCCTGTGTGGTGGTTGGCTGTGAAACAGAGAGGAAAGCAGGGTCATTAGGGGTTCAGCAGGCACAAAAACAGAAGGAATAAAATAATTAATAGTTTGAATTATTATCCTCCATTGAGCATGCTTTTTAGTCCAAGAGTTGGCTTAACCTGGGTCCAAGAAACAGGCCAAATAAACAGTAATGAGAGAGGACTCACACAGGCCTCCTGTAGTAGCAGGAAGGCCTCTCGCGGTCAAACTCTTCTTCCTTGTCTGAATCCTCTGAGGAAGAGGAGGAGAGCTCGTCGCGGCGCATGTCGTCGTGCTGGAAGGGAATGCCAGGTGAAAAGACGGCAGGGGTGGCAGGGGCGCTGAACACTGAGTGGGGCCCTTCGCTAATGGATGGGAAATTATGAAGGTGATGAAGATGAGGATGGGGTCGCTCATCAATGGTGATAGACAACAGATCCATTTCTGTCTCCTCCGGAAACTTCAGCAGAGGACAGATGGGAGGTGTTGAGAGGGGGACAGTTAGACTCAACATTTTTCGGTGATATAAACTCTGTAGCAGATAGCATCCTGCTCAAAGGAACTGTATGCACGTGTAGTACTAATTAATTTATCAGGATTGTGGATAGAAAATTGTCATAACCAATCTACTCTAACTTAGCATATATACATACAGTACCAGTCAAGTGTTTGGACACACACTCATTCAAGGGTTTTTCTTTATTTTGACTATTTTCTTCATTGTAGAATAATTGTGAAGACATCAAAACTAGGAAATAACACATATGGACTCATGTAGTAACCAAAAAAGTGTTAAATAAATAAATAAATATATATATATATATATGATATTCTTCAAAGTCGCCACACTTTGCACACTCTTGGCATTCTCTCAACCAGCTTCACCTGGAATGCTTTTCCAACAGTCTTGAAGGAGTTCCCACATATGCTAAGCACTTGTTGGCTGCTTTTCCTTCACTCTGCGTGCCAACTCATCCCAAACCATCTCAATTGGATTGAGGTCGGGTGATTGTGGGGGCCAGGTCATCTGATGCAGCACCATCACTCCCCTTACACAGCCTGGAGGTGTGTTCTGGGTCATTGTCCTGTTGATAAACAAATGATAGTCCCACTAAGCGCAAATCAGATGGGATGAAGTATCACTGCAGTATGCTGTGGTAGCCATGCTGGTTAAGTGTGCCTTGAATTCTAAATAAAAATCACTGACAGTGTCAACAGCAAAGCACCCCCACACCTCCTCCTCCATGCTTCACAGTGGGAATCACACATGCGGAGATCATCCGTTCACCTACTCTGCGTCTCACAAAGACAAGGCGGTTGGAACCAAAAAACTCAAATTTGGCCACAGACAAAAGGACAGATTTCCACCGGTCTAATGTCCATTGCCTGTGTTTCTTGGCCCAAGCAAGTCTCTTATTATTATTGGTGTCCTTTTGTAGTGATTTCTTTGCATTAATTCAACCATGAAGGCCTGATTCACGCAGTCTCCTCTGAACAGTTGCTGTTGAGATGTGTCTGTTACTTGAACTCCGAAGCAATTATTTGGGCTGCAATCTGAGGTGCAGTTAACTCTAATGAACTTATCCTCTGTGGCAGAGGTAACTCTGGGTCTTCCTTTCTGATGGCGGTCCTCATGAGAGCCAGTTTCATCATAGCGCTTGATGTTTTTTGCGACTGAAGACACTTAAAGTTCTTGAAATTTTCCAGATTGACTGACCTTTATGTCTTGCTTTTTTGAGCCGTTATTGCCATAATATGGACTTGGTATTTTACCAAATAGGTCTATCTTCTATATACCAACCCTACCTTGTCACAACACAACTGATTGGCTCAAACGCATTAGGAAGGAAAGAAATTCCACAAATTACCTTTTAACAAGGCACACCTGTTAATTGAAATGCATTCTTTGAGAGAATGCAAAGAGTGTGCAAAGCTGTCAAGGCAAAGGGTGGCTACTTTGAAGAACCTCAAATATACACTTTTTTGGTTACTACATGAGTCCATATGTGTCATTTCATAGTTTCATAGTATTTCATGTCTTCACTATTATTCTACAATGTAGAAAATTGTAAAAAAAATAAAGAAACCCTGGAATGAGTAGGTGTGTCCAAACATTTGACTGGTACCGCACGCACACACACAAACATGGCCAATGTCATGGCTATTGCTAGATGTAATATATATTACTAGGGGATACAATGTCCTGTAATACAGGTTGCTATGTGCGTTACGTTTTTCTCCCCACAGGAGGCTCAGAGATCGTGCAATGCTCTGGGAGAGGACATAGGAGAGAGATACAGAGTGAGAGATAAAGAGGATGAAGATGAGGATGTTAGGATGAAGACACCTGCAGGTGCAGGTGAAGCTGCAGAACAACATCTGGTTTCAGGACAGTGGATAAAACTGACAAACTCCCAAAACAGAAGACATTACAAGCCCTCACAAAAGACAGTATTAGTCATAAACAACCAACTAAGACAGAAAGAAAACTCAATGCCACCTCTAGTCACGGCTTTGATGCACACTTATTAAGAGGTTGGCCAACCTAAAGGTTTACAGTTTTAGGCTCAAACTATACAACCTAAGGTTTTGAAGTTGGCCATGCATAGCTGCTGTGGTTAGGAAAAGACATCTGTGGTTGAAGGAAGTTGATTAGGAACAACATGGAATTCCATTACAGGATGGGAAGGTGTGAATCAATTGTAATATTCAAATATAATTTTAACCACTTAGTACCTACATGCATGGCATACGATGCATGTATACTACCACGCACATGCATAGTCTATCCATATCTACGTAGCAGCAAAATATTGTCAATGACGTAGCTGTAGCAATGCAGTGAATAAATCATTTTCTTTGTAACACATAACCAGAGGCAACGGCTTGTTGAAAGCCTTGTTATTCCGAGCATATTATTCCCTACAGTTGCTATTAGAGTTGTATTTTGAATGCGTAAAATTATTAACTAAAGTTAACTTGACTAGCTCATCTCTAGCTATTATAGATGGCAAGGAATGACTCAAACCAAGATATGACAATCAAGCATTGATTGATAGTTCTAGCCTATATCTCACCATCCTGTTTGGAATGTCCACGTTTTCAGTTTTAACCAATTTATTAGAAGAAAGGAGAAAAATAAATCTGGTTATTTTGGGATTTTAATTTGTTCGGGATAGTTTTTGGGGGGTTTTACAAATACCTTGAAGACTTCTCCTGGACTGACCGGTCGGTTTGTAGAGTCCTGATTATTAATCTTCAGTTGAACAGAAAGAGAACAATAGAATCCATCCAGAAAATGAAAGTATGGCATGTTCAGGATGGGATTTTGCGCTCAAAAAGGCACACTTAACTCTCCCTCAAGGTACAAGCAAGCGAAAAAGCTAGCTTCCGCTGACATAGAGCGTTTCCACAATGTTTAGACACACACACAGTCAAGAGGCCTGTCACAGTGACAAACAAACAAGGACATGGAGGATTAAATGATGCCATAACTCAGGGATGCACATCTCCAGTTCTCTTCAGCTGCTGTACAACTGCCATCTTGGAGAATCCTACTGTTTACAGCCCTATCTCAGGGTCTACATGGTAATAGCTACCATGAAGACTATTGTGGTCTTTCTATACACTACCATGTCCTGGATGTTGAAGGTGACTCTCGGTCCTGGGGAGGACGCATCAACTCTGATGTCCGGTAAGTCATCAACATCTCCTATTCTGGAACTGAAAGGGAAATAAGAATAATAACAATCCAACCCATTGGAAATTCAATTCACTTCTTGAATTCCTGATTGACCCCACGACTGCTAGGTTCCGGCTGCAAGCGAGGATTTCTCTTCCAGTACCTTTGGCGTTCAATCCTTTTGAGTGGAGGCCTCCCTGCTGCTGTAGAGATGCTCTTGGAACGGTTATAGCTGGGTTTGTATCCCAGACCCCACTTGTCCTTCAGAGACGCAGCCTGGTAGAGAAGCAAGATCAGGGCTCATCAGTCATGGTGTCCTTTCCATTTCAGCTCAGGTTAATTACATTTTACACCGGAAAATGCCAGTTGAATAAAGGGTGGTATTAAATGCGTTGACTCACCCTCATGCTGGAGCGTCGTAGTTTCTTGCGCACGTCTCTCCTGATGTCGTTGACGGCCACAGACTCCAGCTGCTGGTAGCGCTGGATCTCCTGGTTGATTGTGCCTTCACTCGCTCCCAGTTTCCTGTTGAAGGGTGGGGAAGGAAAACATGATTGATCCTTGTTTAAGGTGATAAAATATACAACATGAGGTTATAATTGCATTTGACAGGAAGAACTCTTACTTGAGGTCATCAATGACTTTGGCCTGCTCATTCAGCTCTCTGATGTCCACTATTCTTTTGTTTAACTTCCCCCTTCTGGGATCCAAGATCTGGTTGCCCACTGCCGCCTGCCGCCTGAGGTCTATGGTCTCCTGTGGAGTATAGAGGACAAATGACACCCTGTAATTCACATATTACACCACAGAATGTTTGGTTATTTATATAACCTAGATTACACTAACATGAAATAACCTGAATTAGATTACACCTCCACCAACCTGGGTTACTGTATTACACCACAAAAAAAAGTATTAAACCAAGCATGAATTATTACACCGAAGTTACATAGCTCACCACCGAATCCACATTTTATACTCACACCAATAATCAAGTTATACACACACATAAACAGCAGAGAAATACACAAAATGGAAGTCACCATCACCATAATCCTTGAGACCAATTGATGACCCAATTCTCAGATAAGGAAGTAAATCACAACATGTGTAACCAGGTGACAAGGGAACCATAAGTGCTTAAACCCCACAAAGTCAATTGCTAAGTGATAGAATTTTGTTTGCCCTCTGAGATTACCACATTTCATGGTGTAACTTAGCAATTGAAATCTATTCTGCAGCTTGAAACATGGACGACAGACACTTAATGCCACCCTAAACGTGATTGTGGGGCCCAGTAGATAGGAGACTAGAGGGTAGGGCAGTTGAGAATGGGCTACAGTACATACACATCCCCAGGATATGGGTCTGGGAGCCCTGGCCCTGTTCCCTCTGGACTGGGGAGGAGAATAGTCGCTTAGGTAGTCAGCTGGTACCGAGACGCTCTGGACACTGGGGCTTTTCAGGCCCAGGATGGTGTTTACTAGCCGCTTCCTGAACGTGAGCCTGGGACTGAGCCTTGGGCTGCTGCACTCTCCCTCAGTGCTCCCCTGTAAGCAATGGTAAGGATACACCCAAGGCAAGGTTCAACTGGGTGCATGGACTTAGGCAGCTTGGATAGCTTTTAGCGCTGTCACAGTGGCTGGAAGGGGTTGACGTGGCTTGAACAGATATACAAAGCCTTAACACTCACAGTGCATTTTTACATTTTTGACACAGACTTAGGGTTTCTACACCCACACAGAGCTACAATAATCTCTTACACAAACAGTCTTCTAAACCGTCTCGTGGTTGTACTGCAATAGAATCACAGGTATTAGCAAACTCTAACAGGGTATTAACACACTCAGAATTATGCAACAATTCCAACGATTTTACGGAGTTACAGTTCATATAAGCAAAATCAGTCAATTGAAATAAATAAATTAAACCATGGATTTCATGATTGGAATACAGATATGCATCTGTTGGTCACAGATACACTATATATACAAAAGTATGTAGACACCCCTTCAAATTGGTGGATTTGGCCATTTCAGGCACACCTGTTGCTGACAGAAGTATAATCGAGTACACAGCCATGCAATCTCCATAAACAAACATTGACAGTAGAATGGCCTTACTGAAGAGCTCAGTGACATTCAACGTGGCACTGTCATAGGATGCCATCTTTCCAACGAGTCAGTTTGTCAAATTTCTGTCCTGCTAGAGCTGCCCTGGTCACCTGTAAGTGCTTTTATGGTGAAGTGGAAAAGTCTAGGCGCAACAACAGCTCAGCCGCAAAGTGGTAGGCCACACAAGCTCACAGAACTGGACCGGCAAGTGCTGAAGCGCGTACAAATCTTCTGTCCTCGGTTGCAAGACTCACTACCGAGTTCCAAACTGCTTCTGGAAGCAATGTCAGGAGTTTCATGAAATGGTTTTCCATGGCCGAGCAGTCGCAAACAAGCCTAAGATCACCATGCGCAATGCCAAGCATCGGCTGGAGTGGTGTAAAGCTCACCGCCATTGGACTCTGGAACAGTGGAAACGCGTTCTCTGGAGTGATTCACCATCTGGCAGTCCGACAGACGAATGGATTTGGCTGATGTCAGGAGAACACTACCTGCCCCAATGCATTTGTAAAGTTTGGTCGGAGGAGGAATAATGGTCTGGGGCTTTTTTTTCTTCCATGGTTCGGACTAGGCCCCTTAGTTCCAGTGAATGGAAATCTTAACGCTACAGCATACAATGACATTCTTGACAATTTTGTGGCAAGTTTGGAGAAGGCCATTTCCTGTTTCAGCATGACAATGCCCCCGTGCACAAAGCGAGGTCCATACAGAAATGGTTTTTCGAAATCGGTGTGGAAGAATTTGACTGGCCTGCATAGAGCCCTGACCTCAACCCCATTGAACACCTTTCGGATGAATTGGAACGCCGACTGCGAGCCAGGCCTAATCGCCCAACATCAGTGCCCGACCTCACTAATGTTCTTGTGGCTGAATGGAAGCATGTCCCCGCAGCAATGTTCCAACATCTAGTGAAAAGCTTTCCCAGAAGAGTGGAGGCTGTTATAGCAGCAAAGGGGGGACCAACTTCATATTAATGCCCATGATTTTGGAATGAGATGTTTGACGAGCAGGTGTCCACATACTTTTGGTGAAGTAATTGTACCTTAAAAAAAGAAGTTGGGGCGTGGATCAGAAAACCAGTCAGTATCTGGTGTGACCACCATTTGCCTCAAAGCAGCGCGACATCTCATTCGCATAGAGTTGATCAGGCTGTTGATTGTGGCCTGTGGAATGTTGTCCCAGTCCTCTTCAATGGCTGTGCGAAGTTTCTGGATATTGGCAGGAACTGGAACACGCTATCCAACACATCGATCCAGAGCATCCCAAACATGCTGAATGGGTGACATGTCTGGTGAGTATGCAGGCCATGGAAGAACTGGGACATTTTTAGCTTCCAGGAATTGTGTACAAATCCTTGCGACATGGGGCCGTGCATTATCATGCTGAAACATGAAGTGATGGCAGCGGATGAATGGCATAACAATGGGCCTCAGGATCTCGTCACTGTACAGTCAAATTGACATCGATAAAATTCAATTGTGTTCATTGTCCGTAGCTTAAGCTTGTCCATACCATAACCCCACCATGGGGAACTCTGTTCAAAGTTGACATCAGCAAACCACTCGCACACACTACGCTGTCTGCCATCTGCCCGCTACAGTTGAAACCAGGATTCATCCGTGACGAGCACACTTTTCCAGTGGCCATCGAAGGTGAGTATATGCCCACTGAAGTCAGTTACGACACTGAACTGCAGTCAGGTCAAGACCCCGGTGAGGACGACGAGCATGTAGATGAGCATCCCTGATATGGTTTCTGACAGTTTTTGCAGAAATTCTTTGGTTGTGCAAACTCATAGTTTCATTAGCTGTCCGGGTGGCTGGTCTCAGATGATCTTGCAGGTGAAGAAGCTGGATGTGGAGGTCCTGGGTTGGCATGGTTACACATGGTCTGCGGTTGTGAGGCTGGTTGGACGTACTGACAAATTCTATAAAACTATGTTGGATGAGGCTTATGGTAGTGCAATGAACATTCAATTCTCTGGCGACAGCTCTGGTGGACATACCTGCAGTCAGCATGGAAATGGCACGCTCCCTCAAAACTTGAGACATCTGTGGCATTGTGTTGTGTGACAAAACTGCTTATTTTAGAGTGGCCTTTTATTGTCCCCAGCAGAAGGTGTACCTATGTAATGATCATGCTGTTTAATCAGCTTCTTGATATGCCACACCTGTCAGGTAGATGGATTATCTTGGCAAAGGAGAAATGCTCACAAACAGGGATGTAAAGAAATTTGTGCACATAATTTGAGAAATAAACTTTTTGTGTGTATGGAAAATGTCTGGGATCTTCCATTTCAGCTCATGAAACATGGGACCAACACTTTACATGTTGTGTTTATATTTTTGTTCAGTGTACAATTCACATGTTCAAAGTGATTTATACAAATATTCAGCATGGTTATCATGTTTAGGCAAAGACTGACCATATGGATGGTGGGCGACATGGTGTCGGCCTCATCCTCATCAGAGTCCACCATGTTGATGGAGTTGAGGTCAGCGATGTCGTCCACGTCCTCCTCGCCCGTCAGCGAGGTCAGCGTGTTGCCCAGGGCGTTGAGCCGCTTGCCGATGTTGGGGTCCATGTGGACATCGATACCACACATCTTCCACAGCACGTTCAGTGCCCAGGTGCCCGCACTGCTGCTTTCTGAGGGTCGTAGAGGGAGAGAGAATATTACTCTACACTAAATCCATCTATCACTCAATACAATACAAAGATCTTGTTCACAGAGAAGTATAAAACAGCTGTGCTGTGTCTTGGATAACAGCTTGACAATGTTCACACTGACCCCTTTCATAATAAACACAAGGTTCGATGTTCATCATCAGTGCAGTACTTACCTGCTGACGGCTGGCCTGTGGTTCTGGAGCACACTTCATATGTGCCATCAGGAACAACACCTACAACAGCAAGACAAACAACATTACATCAAAAAGGGGAACAGCACAGTGTAGGGGACCACACTGCAAGAAGTAGGGCACAAGTAGACCTTAATTAGGGTGGAATATCAAAAGGTATTGGTCCGTTTGATACACAATATTAGGGAAGGTCTTCAGCTTCAACCAATGTAATTTTATCTACTTATTCTTAAACTTCAAAACTCAGCTTTCCCAGGCCCAGCTCTAAATATAGACAAACCTATTTTCATGCTTTTTTCAATCCCAGCCTGCATGTAAAAGTCAACATCTCGCGGTCCAATCACTCACAGGCGTTCATGATCATGTCTCCTCGGATCTCAGGCTTCCAGTCGTCCCAGGACGTCTCAAAGCCCTCGGCGAAGCGGATGCAGAAGTTCTTGAAGTGGCCCTTGCTGACCAGCGACTCAGAGGAGCAAGCGGTGATCAGCGTGCTCTCGATGGTTAGCACCAGGGCCGAGCCCGTGTCAAAGTCAATGCTGTGGTTTGCCTGTAAGAATGGAGGTTTAAAGGTGGAGTAAGATGTTACAGTTAGGCCATCAGATAAGTCTAACACAGGGATAATATTTAGGCTGAAGTGTCAGTCGTTTGTTGGAAATAGTTAAAGGCTTAATGGTAACATTTTATTTGACGGTCTGCCTATAAACACTATTAAATAGTTTGTTAACAATTAAATGAAGTCCCCACACACACACACACACACACACACACACACACACACACACACACACACACACACAGGGTTCACCCCAAATAATGTAAGAGGGGCGTTGCGCCACCTTGTTGTTCGGCTACACCACTATGTAAAAAATGTATTAAATAAAAATAAATTACTTTATTTGTTATATTTGTTATCAAGGCCAGGCACCACACCCTAACAGTATTTTTTTTATTTATTTAGATTGCAGGAAATGGCAGTTAAAAGGTGTTTAAAAATGCACAAACCCCCTTAATAATATAATGGTTTACAAATGGTTAAAAACAATGTAATAATTGTTTATTGGCAGACCCTCAAATAAAGTAGGTTACTGAGAAAAGGAAACGTTCCTGTGTGTAATGTTGAAAAACACATTGCTCCTTGGAAACACCCATTTAGTTGCAGCCTGTTATAAAATGATGCATAGTTGATGCAAGTGTGACATTGTGTGTGCCATAACACTCCATGATACATGAAAACAATAGAATATCTGTGCCAATTGACCATAACGATTTAAGATTCTTGAAACGGTGAGACGTTAAACCAGTCAAACCATTTCAAGTTTAAATGAAGTTATCCCAGTAGTATCAATAAAATGGTTGGTTGTGAACTGCCATAACCTGTTATGTCAGCATTGTGTCAAGACTGCATCATAAACACTAATGACAGGTTGTTACAAGTTAAGCAGTAAGACCACTGAATAACATCACACAAGCGTTCAGAAGAGATTGAATAGGTTGTAGGTTACTTTTCGTGCATATTTTTTCTGGCCTACAGATCGGCTGGCCCCAGCTTCAGAGCGGATGCCTTCGAAACCTGGTGTATGTCCTTTCTATGGAGATAAGGGATAAAATGATAACTTTAACTAACTGGTAGGAGAACTCACCAGGGACAGTGGATGTAGTCATCAAATTCTAACTTTGATTAAGCCCCAATAACGATTTAGATAGATAAGATAGATAAGATAGATAAGATAGATAAGATAGATAGATAGATAGATAGATAGATAGATAGATAGATAGATAGATAGATAGATAGATAGATAGATAGATAGATAGATAGATAGATAGATAGATAGATAGATAGATAGATAGATAGATAGATAGATAGATAGATAGATAGATAGATAGGACATTCACCAAGTCACAAATGCAATCTTTAGCATTTATGAAGACATTTACCTTGGATACATTTTGTAATTTGCTGCTAATGCAAAGGTCACTGTACTGACAAACCTTTCCCCAACATTCCCATGTTTGCTACATTTCCAAGTTTATCAAGGTAGGTCTAATTACATATATACAGCTACATACTACTGCAGAGAGCTATATATATACACACACTGAACAAAAATATAAACGCAACATGTAAAGTCTTGGTTTCATGAGCGGAAATAAAAGATCCCAGAAATGTTCCATACGCACAAAAAGCTTTTTTCTCTCAAATTTTGGGCACTAATTTGTTTACATCCCTGTTAGTGAGCATTTCCCCTTTGCCAAGATAATCCATCCACCTGAAAGGTGTGGCGTATCAAGAAGCTGAATAAACAGCATGATCATTACACAGGTGCACCATGTGGCCACTCTAGAATGTGCAGTTTTGTCACACAACACAATGCCACAGAAGTCTCAAGTTTTGAGGCAGCGTGCAATTGGCTGACTGCAGGAATCTCCACCAGAGCTGTTGCAATAGAATTGAATGTTCATATCTCTACCATAAGCTGCCTCCAACATCGTTTTTGAGAATTTGGCAGCACGCCCAACCAGCCTCACAACTGCACACCACCTGTAACCACACCAGCCTAGGACCACATCCGGCTTCGTCACCTGAGGGATCGTCTCAGACCAGCCACCCGGACAGCTGATGAAACCGAGGAGTATTTCCATCTGTAATAAAGCACTTTCGTGGGGAAAAACTCATACTGACTGTTGTGCCAATGCCTTCCTAACCCCACCCATGGATGGCCCCCTGCCCAGTAATGTGAAATCCATAGGTTAGGGTCTAATGAATTTATTTAAATTGACTGATTTCCTTATTTAGACTAACTCAGTACAATCGTTGAAATTGTTGCGTTTATATTTTTATTCAGTATAGCTAACTATATTTAAAGAAAATAAACGAAGCTCATAAAATTCCACAAATTACTTCTAGTCTATATTCATTATTTTACCTTTCGTGTTTTTATAATTGGTTATGATTCAAATTAAGCATTGTGAGAATGGTTGAGAAAAAAACAAGACAATTTGGATCAGTTCTTTTGGGAATTAAATTACCTATGATTTGATGACTACTCACAGAGAGTGCCACTTTCAGACAAGCATATTTGTTACAATTTAGCTCATATCAATATAAACATACAAACAGTTCTAGGACAGGGTCTGAAACAGAATTGATCTAAGACAAAATGGGTCTAAGTGTAGAGGGTTGGGGTAAAAAAAAATCTCACACCATTTTAACATGCCGCATTGCAAAGGTTTTCTCCTTAAAACATATATGCAATCTTTGGTTGCAAAAATCATTGTTCAGATCATCATTCTCCTCCTACCAGTGAGGTGTTGGTGATGGGCAGACAGATTCCCAGGTCGTTGACGGTGAGCTGCAGGAACAGGGTGCTGAAGGCCTGGGCAGAGGTCTGCTGGATGCCCGGCAGCTTGTCCACCACCTCCTTGGTGGCCATGTGTATGTCTTTGTTCAGTGCCAGACGCTGCTCATTCCAGTTGTCATAGGCCGCCTTGTAGTTCAGCCAGAAGAGTACAGCTGCAATGATAAGGGAAACAGGGATGATGTTTCACTATAACTCCCACTTTCGACAATTTTGTTGGAGGTTATACGATTTAGACATTTTTATTTCGAGAATTAGAAAACGTAGTCTATTATCAAGGCCTGACCTCTGTCAAAAGCCACAGGCTGAGCAAAGACGATTGGCCGGTTGAGTGTAATGAGGACCGCCTCTTTGTCTGAGGAGCCACTAATCTCCTCCTGAAGGGCGTTCCGTAAGCCAATACGAGTGCGGAAGTAGGCCACCTGGTGAAAGTCTGAACCTGCCTCCTCATAAACCTGTGGGAAAAAAAAGGGTTATATCTAACAAAACCTGATTGCAGCAGCCAATAGAAACCAACACAACCTATATTGATTTGCTGTAGCCTACCTGGTGTTTGACTATCTGGCCCAGGGCGAGGTTCAGATCCACTTGGCACTTCCCAAACAGTTTGAGATAGCTGCTGCTGCCACCGGCCTGGGCTTTACACTGGATCCTGTTGGAGAGCTCCAGCTCTATCAGCCCTGTCTCGAAGCGCACCGCTCTCATGGACGGAGTGGTGGCCGTCATCTGGATCCCCTGCAAACCACAAGTGTTCAGGAAAGTCAATTTATTTCATTTTCAAATGATTAGGACACGTGACGATAGGTGGGTATATATGCATGCTGCAGGACTTTTCTTGTTTCTCATACTGGTACCTTAAACATCAGACTGAGTGAGTAAAGCAGAATCTTGGGCTTGTCAGCGTCTGTCGAGATGTCGTGCTCATTCCACAGAGGGATGGGCTGCTCTCCTCCTGCATAGACACAAACAAGCATTTACCTAAAGTGTCTAAGCAAAATACTGAAACACAACATCAACAACTTTCAGTGTTCTTGTGTTATACAGCGGGACAGACCTGATACTTTCTGGATGACCTCGTTGACTTCCTTCATGAAAACCTTCTGCAGGAACACCAGGTGGTTGAGGAGGTCCGTTGTGAGGTTGTGCTCAAAAGAACCAATCTAGGTGAAGGGGGATTGAAATCAATGAAAATAACACAAAGGCCTGCAAATTGAATATGCTCACAATAACCACATTTCAGGGCTCTACAGTGTGACCATTTTACTCACATATGCGCCTAAATATTTTGCTGTGCGACCTGACATTTTTATTTAGGAAAAAGTGTACCTAGAAAAATGAAGGATTCTAGCTTTATTACCGCAAATATTTGTAATTGTTCTCCAAAATTTCTTTGTGTGGGCCTACATTCTTCAACTTAGGTGCACACGTGCTCCTTGTAAAAAAAGGTCAGCTTAGAGCCCTGGCTTTATTGACAATGTTTCGATCCACAAGGATCTTCGTCAGGTCAAACGGACTGAGTGCTCACCACTCCAAATACACTGAGTATACAAAACATTAAGAACACGGGTGTCAAGAACTGCAACTCTGTTAGGTGATTCTTCAAAGTAGCCACCCTTTGCCTTGAGAGCTTTGCACTCTTGGCATTCTCTCAACCAGCTTCACCTGGAATGCTTTTCCAACAGTCTTGAAGGAGTTCCCACATATGCTGAGCACTTGTTGGCTGCTTTTCCTTCACTCTGTGGTCCAACTCATCCCAAACCATCTCAATTGGGTTGAGGTCGGGTGATTTTAGAGGCCAGGTCATGTGATGCAGCACGCCATCATTCCTTCTTGGACAAATAGCCGCTACACAGCCTGGAGGTGTGTTGGGTCATTGTCCTGTTGAAAAACAAATGATAATCCCTCTAAGCGCAAACCAGATGGGATGGCGTATCGCTGCAGAATGCTGTGGTAGCCATGTTGTTTAAGTGTGCCTTTAAAAAAATAAAAAAGTTTGAAAATGTTTTTTTTTTTTTTTATGGCGGTTTTGGAGCAGTGGCTTCTTCCTTGCTGAGCGGCCTTTCAGGCTATGTTGATATAGGACTCATTTTACTGTGTATATAGATACTTTTGTACCCGTTTCCTCCAGCATCTTCGCAAGGTTGATTTGTACTTTTCACACCAAAGTACGTTCATCTCTAGGAGACAGAACGCGTCTCCTTCCTGAGCGGTATGACGGCTGCGTGGTTCCATGGTGTTTATACTTGCGCACTATTGTTTGTACAGATGAACGTGGTACCTTCAGGCGTTTGGAAATTGTTTCTAAGGATGAACCAGACTTGTGGAAGTCTACAATTTATTTTCAGAGGTCTTGGCTGATTTCTTTTGATTTTCCCATGATGTCAAGCAAAGAGGCACTGAGTTGGAAGGTAGGCCTTGAAATACATCCACAGGTACACCTCCAATTAACTCAAATTATGTCAATTAGCCTAATAGAAGCTTCTAAAGCCATGACTTCATTTTCTGGAATTTTCCAAGCTGTTTAAAGGCAGTCAACTTAGTGTATGTAAACTTCTGACCCACTGGAATTGTGATAGTGAATTATAAGTGAAATAATCTGCCTGTAAACAATTGTTGAAAAAATTACTTGTGTCATGCACAAAGTAGATGTCCTAGCCGACTTGCCAAAACTATAGTTTGTTAACAAGAAATTTGTGGATTGGTTGAAAAACGAGTTTTAATGACTAACCTAAGTGTATGTAAACTTCCGACTTCCACTGTATGTATGCATGTACGTACAACATACAGAGTTGCAAAGAAAAAGCCATATGTCAGACTTGCCAATAAAAATAAAAGATCAAGATGGGCAAAAGAACACAGACACTGGACAGAAGAACGAAGCCTAGATGGCCAGCATCCCGGAGTTGCCTCTTCACTGTTGACATTTAGACTGGTGTTTTGCGGGTACTATTTAATGAAGCTGCCAGTTGAGGACTTGTGAGGTGTCTGTTTCTCAAACTAGACACTAATGTACTTGTCCTCTTGCTCAGTTGTGCACCGGGGCCTTTCAGTCCTCTTTCTATTCTGGTTAGAGCCAGTTTGCGCTGTTCTGTGAAGGGAGTAGTACACAGCGTTGTACGAGATCTTCAGTTTCTTGGCCATTTCTCGCATGGAATAGCCTTCATTTCTCAGAACAAGAATAGACTGACGAGTTTTTAGTCTAAAGAAGGCCAGTTTTATTGCTTCTTTAATCAGGACAACAGTTTTCAGCTGTGCTAACAATTGCAAAAGGGTTTTCTAATGATCAATTACCCTTTTAAAATGATCAACTTGGATTAGCTAACACAACGTGCCATTAGAACACAGGAGTGATGGTTAATGATAATCGGCCTCTGTACGACCTATGTAGATATTTCATTAAAAATCAGCCATTTCCAGTTACAATAGTCATTTACAACATTAACAATGTCTACTCTGTATTTCTGATCAATTTGATGTTATTTTAAATGGACAATTTCTTTTGCTTTTCTTTCAAAAACAAGGACATTTCTATGCGACTCCAAACTTTTGAACGGTACAGTATGTATGTATGTATGTATGTATGTATGTATAAAAAGTATAGTCAGGTATAGTCAGCAATACTGGAGCTACTCTACTTGACTGTGGCAGCCTCACCTCAGCCACACAGCGCAGGTAATTCCCCTGGAGGTAGTTGCCCTGCTTCATGGGGATTGGGAAGTCGTCAGTGAAGTCCGAGTGGCCCTCGTGGTCCTCCATGATGTACTCTCCGGACATGGTGACTGGCGGGAGGTTGAGGCTGGCCGAGGGGGGCATGGCGGACATGGTGTCCACCGGAGACACCTTGGACTGAAAACATAGCTTGTGGTTGGGCAGCTCAAACGTGAACCTTGTCTGGGCTCCTGCACAGAGAACAAACAAGGATGAGGAAGTCCAATTGAAGTCAATAACTTTATCAATCAACTCAGAGGAAATTAAGAAAACATTGCCATATCACAAACATAACATCATGTACATACACAGTAATACAAATACAATATCACATTACCTAAGTCAGTTGGTGCTACGCTACCTGTCATGCCGTGGCTCTTCATGCGGCCCATCTTGTACTCAGCCTTGAGGGAGGGCAGCAGGGCCGCTCCTATGGTGATGCCGTCCATCATGGCACTGAACTTGAGGACGATGGGCTTCTTCTCCAGCCCCTCCGGCAGCTGGGGGAACTCGTTGGCCTCCACAGGAGTCTGGTTGATGCTGGACGCCTTGTCAGAGGGTTGAGGGGTGGGAGTGTCCTCCCTGTTGGAGGGTGGCCTACAGAGAAAGGAACATAGTTCGGAATGAAGACAAGTAATTGCTTAGTCCATGAAGGAGATACAGAGGAAAGGAAATTATGGTTTCTTCTCTAAATGTTACGATTCACTGAAGTGCTTTCCTCTCATACAAGATCCTTTTGGTGAGGACCACACTGAGCAAGCAGTTCTGCCTACTCAGCCCCAATTCATGGCCGGGGCGCCCCAAGGAGATACCTATAGATTTCAAATGGGACTCAAAGTATATATATACACAGTGAGGGAAAAAAGTATTTTGATCCCCTGCTGATTTTGTACGTTTGCCCACTTACAAAGAAATGATCAACTATAATTTTAATAGTAGGTTTATTTGAACAGAATCCAGAAAAACGCATGTCAAAAATGTTATAAAATGATTTGCATTTTAATGAGGGAAATAAGTATTTGACCCCTCTGCAAAACAGGATTTAGTACTTGGTGGCAAAACCCTTGTTGGCAATCACAGCGGTCAGATGTTTCTTGTAGTTGGCCACCAGGTTTGCACACATCTCAGGAGGGATTTTGTCCCACTCCTCTTTGCAGATCTTCTCCAAGTCATTAAGGTTTTGAGGCTGATGTTTGGCAACTTGTACCTTTAGCTCCCTCCACAGATTTTCTATGGGATTAAGGTCTGGAGACTGGCTAGGCCACTCCAGGACCTTAATGTGCTTCTTCTTGAGCCACTCCTTTGTTGCCTTGGCCGTGTGTTTTGGGTCATTGTCATGCTGGAATACCCATCCACGACCCATTTTCAATGCCCTGGCTGAGGGAAGGAGGTTCTCACCCAGGATTTGACAGTACATGGCCCCATCCATCGTCCCTTTGATGCAGTGAAGTTGTCCTGTCCCCTTAGCAGAAAAACACCCCCAAAGCATAATGTTTCCACCTCCATGTTTGACGGTGGGGATGGTGTTCTTGGGGTCATAGGCAGCATTCCTCCTCCTCCAAACACGGCGAGTTGAGTTGATGCCAAAGAGCTCCATTTTGGTCTCATCTGACCACAACACTTTCACCAGTTGTCCTCAATCATTCAGATGTTCATTGGCAAACTTCGGACGGGCATGTATATGTATTCTTGAGCAGGGGGACCTTGCGGGCGCTGCAGGATTTCAGTCCTTCACGGTGTAGTGTGTTACCAATTGTTTTCTTGGTGACTATGGTCCCAGCTGCCTTGAGATCATTGACAAGATCCTCCCGTGTAGTTCTGGGCTGATTCCTCACCGTTCTCATGATCATTGCAACCCCACGAGGTGAGATATTGCATGGAGCCCCAGGCCGAGGGATATTGACAGTTCTTTTGTGTTTCTTCCATTTGCGAATAATCGCACCAAATGTTGTCACCTTCTCACCAAGCTACTTGGCGATGGTCTTGTAGCCCATTCCAGCCTTGTGTAGGTCTACAATCTTGTCCCCGACATCCTTGGAGAGCTCTTTGGTCTTGGCCATGGTGGAGAGTTTGGAATCTGATTGATTGATTGCTTCTGTGGACAGGTGTCTTTTTTACAGGTAACAAGCTGAGATTAGGAGCACTCCATTTAAAAGTGTGCTCCTAATCTCAGCTCGTACCTGTATAAAAAGACACCTGGGAGCCAGAAATCTTTCTGATTGCGAGGGGGTCAAATACTTATTTCCCTCATTAAAATGCAAATCAATTTATAACATTTTTGACATGCGTTGTTATTCTGTCTCTCACTGTTCAAATAAACCTACCATTAAAATTATAGACTGATCCTTTCTTTATCAGTGGGAAAATGTACAAAATCAGCAGGGGATCAAATACTTCCCCCCCCACTGTAATACAATTTATGAATAATCCAAATATTTCCTCCCTGAGACTCACACGTTGGATGGCTGGCGGATGAGGTCGGAGATCTGCTTGGAGAGCTGGTGGGAGCTGCGGACCATCATGCTGTGCAGCGTTGCTGGGTGCTGGGGGATGTTGATCATGATGGCGCCCACCTTGAACACAGCGGCGTTATTGTTCTTCAGGCCCCGCTGGGCGCTGTACAGGGCCTGGGACTTCGCTATGCTGCATTTCACAACTGTTCTGGAATGGTAGAGCAGAGTGTCAGCGTTCCAAATATGACTGTTTGACTCCAGGTTAACACATGACAACGTCGATAGAACAACAAAAAATGTACAAAAATGCTTGTTTGGGTCATTTTTGTTAGACAACAAGCACACTAAACATAAACAGGCACACAACGACATCTATGTTATGGGGGCATAAGAACTACAGGGTTCTATATAACCTTGCATTACATTGTTTTTTGTTGATAATTTAGGCAAACAAAATAATAATATTGATCACGATTACAGGAGGAATCGCTGTCATATGGCTGATCTATAAAGATGATCTACCCGCCATACACATAAAGGAACATAGAAACAGAGGAGAAAAGGAGTGGGTGATTATCAGACTAACATGAAGAGGGAGAATAACATAACTAAAGCTGTACACTGACGAAACACTGGGGTACCACAGACTTGAGACAAAATGAAAGCTGTGCCTAAACTTAGTACTACAGTACTGTGGCATTGCTATGATGTGCCAAGGTGCAGTAGTTATAAACACATACAGAAACTCTTGTTTGGCAGTGCTGGTAGGAGATGTAGGGAAATCCTCCAGTCTATTCAAGACGATGGAAGAGAAAGCCAGGGAAAGTACAAAAAAAAGAGAGCAAATGAGATAGACTATTCACGCAGAGATATATGCAGACAACAGACTAGATTAGAATACTTATTCACCATCCTTCAACTGCCAAAAATATTTCCAGTGTTGCCAGCCGAAAATGTGCAGTCCTTTGAATATTTCTAGGATTTGTTTAGAGTGAAGTAACTGTAGGAACTATTCACACAGTAGGTTGACATGCAATAAGTATGCAGGTTTCCATTGAAAAATATTTATTTGACAAACGCAAATGTCGCAAAACATAAATCACTGCGACATGTGTAATGGAAACGGTAGATATAAGACATTTCTAAAGACCGACAACATTTTTATCTATTAGATGGGGTGAATGTGATGGGCACGTGATGTGATCACGCAACTATAAAGCGGCACTTTAATTCTACATTTTTACTGCTGGCAAAATCAAAATGTTCAACTATAAAAAAAAATGATGTTTCTTTGCAGGATAGGGATTGTCCTGACGAAACACTTAACTTCGCTTCTTCTCTGGTTGGCTGGCAAGTTTCACTATCCAATTATTTTAGATCTACAGGACTTCAAGTTTCACCATGGGACAGATTGTGGCGATACTTTGGCATGAGAATTATTAGAATATGTCATATATTAGTCCATTTCTGCATTCTATCCACGCTGACTTTCGCGGGCTATTTGAGACATGAAACGGATTGGTCTGACGGCATTACGTCCAGCTGTTTTTATTGACACAAGGAGTGCATTCGTAAATTCGCTCTGGCTATCTACTCCGATTTCAGAGCACTCTCGTCTGAGTGTGCAGAATAACTGACGAATTTACGAACGCTCAACACCCGTTGAATATGGCCATATACGTTCAGTAAACGTTGACAAAACAGCGTAATTAAATTGTTACCAGCATCAGTTACAGTCACAAATGCTCTGGATAACCAGCTCTGGTAGGGCGAGTAAAATGGTCAGAGTGAGACGTTCTCTCATTTTTGTAGCGGGAAAGCTAGCCAACATTAGCCAGTTAGCTTGGGTGCATGACTGTCGTTGTGAGGTTAGAACGCTCGGATCAACCCTACTCCTCGGCCAGAGCGTCCAGTGTGCGCTCTGAATGCTCTGAATTTACGAAAGCCCAGAGGGCACTCTGAGCTCACTCTGGCACTCCACATTGGCTTTACGAACGCACCCAAGATGGTTAAATGGAAAAGCACCCTAGCAGGCAATTGTCGCATCTATTTTCTATATCGAGACAAATGTTAAATGTCGACACAAAATCACTGGACAAGTTAAATCGAAACATAGCTACAGACACAGTGGGGTAGGAAACTCAAACGTTCATAATTAATCTTACTGGTTACCAAAATGACAGGCAAACCAACTAGAAACGGAGTGTATTTTAGGTCTTATAATTAATGAACAGACCTAATGCACAGTATCAAACGTCAATCCTCAATGTGGCAATACAAATTAAACCGTTATCAACTTAAATTGGAGCAATCCTTACTGAATGTCTGGGGTTATACCCTCCAGGAGCACAATGTTAACTCCTCCTATGTGGGCTGATGCACAAGTCTCTGTCATCTTCTGGTGCAGTATGTCTGAAAAACAGATTTGTGAATTATAATCCAGATATGGCACTGAATAATGTAATACAAAGAGGAGGTGTATTGAACTAGTGACATAACCCAAGAGCTAAGAGCCTCACCCTTCATCTTCTCCTTAAGTGTGAAGCTGCCGTGGATCTTCTTTAGCTCTGCCTCCATGGTCAGGCCCCCGATGTCTGCCTCCAGGTGGGTGCGGTTCACAATGCCGATGCCAAACACGATGAGGGTGACGTGCTGTGGCTCACAGCTTACCAAGCTACGCCGTCGACCCCCTGCTCCGAGCCCGGCCGGAGGCTTGTTGGTGGGGTCCTGCTGCTCATTCTCAAACATCACCCTGCACAGGGGCTCCGAGGGGCTGCGGCCACCGTCTGTACAGCACACATAACGCACACACAAATGATCGAACGATGAGTGTGAGGCTTTCCTATTTCTACACAAGAGCCTAGGGGTTAGGGGCTAGAAGTGGCTAAGTGGAGGGAGAGAGAGAGAGCCTTACCCGAGAGGCAGTTCTCAGGGGAGCTCTTCTCCAGGATACCGGTGGGGTCAGAGATGAGGGAGTAAAAGTTGAGCAGCTTGTACATGTTCTGCCAGCACTCTGCAGAGGGCTCGCTCTGCTCTGACACTGTGATGGAGTCTGAGTCGTCCATCTGGATGGTCATGTGGTCCGCCACATCCCGAGAGCCCTTCCGCGACACCTTGATCAATTGATTGATTGAATTTATTAGATACCAATTAAAACAGAGCATACATCATTTGATAGGTCACTTAGAAATATACAGTCTATATGATTATTGTAAAATAAAGATACATACTGGTTGGTGTACCTTGGAGGTACGGCGCTCCGAGCGACCAAGCGGGTTGCGTCCCCGGGGCTCCCTCCTGCCCAGCGTGTCCAGTCCTGACTGGGGGCCGTTGGGCGGTTGACCCCCCCCTCCACCTCCCCCCCGCTTGCTCTTCTGAGCAGTGTTTCCGCCACCGCCAGCCCCACTCCGCCCGGCTCCGTTGACGCTTCCCCGCGAGCTGCGGCTAAAGTCAGAGGAGCGGAAGTGGCGGTAGGGCCGCACCTTAAAGGTGGGTGTGGGGGAGGCAGAGCCGGCGGTGTAGCGGCTGAGCTTGATGTCTGTCTGTGTGGCCTTGATGTCGTCCACCATGGTGCTGAACTGGTGGATGAGGCGCACCAGGGCCATGTCCACGCGCTGGCTGATGGCCTGGCAGGCGATGGTGAAGTCGCAGTGGAAGGTGTTGTAGTGGCGACGATTCAGGTCGTGAAAGGCGAGGGGAGCAGCGGCAGCCGTGGAGTTAGGCGGGCCAGTGCTGGTAGACTTCTCCATCACCACAGCGTTCAGGCTGAACGTCTCGATCAGCAGGGCAGGCTTGAACTCCAGCAGAGGGAGGTTTGGCATGCCCTGTCTGGAGAGGGAGGGAGAGAGAAGATTACCTTTACATGGCAGGATATCTTAGAGCAGGGATCATTAACGAGATTCAGCCACGGGGCAAGTTTTTCTTCAGTCGGAACATACTAAAAATACATTTTGACTGCAAATTGACCGCAATAAGCACAAAAATATATAATATTTGTCTAAAACATAATCATTATAAAACATTGATTACATATGGGGACATTGCCCAGCGTAGGGTGCGGTCTTTCGGATGAGACGTTAAAATGGGTGTCCTGACTCTGTGGTCAGTCAAAATCCCATGGCTTATCGTAAGAGTAGGGGTGTTCACCCCGGTGTCATGGCTAAATTCCCAACCTGGACACATTCCATCATGGCCACCAAATAATCCCCCTCATTCCTAATTGGCGTATATCCCTCCTCACCTCTCCACCTGATAGCTGATGTGGTGAGCGGTCTGGCACAAAAATGGTCGCTGTGCATCCCTGAGGTGGGTGCATCACTCAGTTTCCCCCTACTACACTATGTAAAGTGCCTTGAGAACCTCAGATGGCAGAAAAGCGCTACGTACAACCAATAAATTATTATTAATTACTTGTATACGATCACGTCTCTCTATTATGCGGGGAAAAAATTAGAACCCCCCCCGGAAATATCACATTTACATTTGCCTCGAGTCTTCTTGGGTATGACGCTAAAAGCTTGGCAAACCTGTATTTGGGGAGTTTCTCCCATTCTTCTCTGCAGATCCTCTCAAGCTCTGTCAGGTTGGATGGGGAGCGTCGCTGCACAGCTATTTTCAGGTCTCTCCAGAGATGTTCGATCGCGTTCAAGTCCGGGCCACTCAAGGACATTCAGAGACTTGTCCCGAAGCCCCTCTTTCGTTGTTTTGGCTGTGTGCTTAGGGTTGCTGTCCTGTTGGAAGGTGAACCTTTGACCCAGTCTAAGGTCCTGAGTGCTCTGAAGCAGGTCTGTACTTTGCTCCGATCATCTTTCCCTCGATCCTGACTAGTCACCCGGTCTCTGCCGCTGAAAAACTGACACACAGCATGCTGCTGCCACCACCATACTTCACCGTAGGGATTGGTGCCAGGTTTCCTCCAGATGTGATGCTTGGCATTAAGGACAAATAGTTCAATCTTGGTTTCATCAGACCAGAGAATCTTGTTTCTCATGGTCAGAGTCCTTTTGGCAAACTCAAAGTGGGCTGTCATGTGCATTTTACTGAGGAGTGGCTTCCGTCTGGCAGCTCTACCATAAAGGCATGATTGGTGGAGTGCTGCAGAGATGGTTGTCCTTCTGGAAGGTTCTCATACCTATACAGAGGAACTCTGAAGCTCTGTCAGAGTGACCATCGGGTTCTTGGTCACCTCACTGACCAAGGCGCTTCTCCCCCAATTGCTCAGTTTGGCTGGGCAGTCAGCTCTAGGAAGAGTCTTGGTGGTTCCAAATGTCTGTATTCTTGGGGACCTTCATTTACATTTACGTCATTTAGCAGACGCTCTTATCCAGACCGACTTACAAATTGGTGCATTCACCTTATGATATCCAGTGGAACAACCACTTTACAATAGTACATCTAAATCTTTTTTTTTTGGGGGGGGGGGGGGGGGGTTAGAAGGATTACTTTATCCTATCCCAGGTATTCCTTAAAGAGGTGTGGTTTCAGGTATGCAGAATTTTTTTGGTAGCATTCCCCAGATCTGTTGCTTGACACAATCCAGTCTCGGAGATCTACGGACAATTCCTTCAACCTCATGGCTTGGTTTTTGCTCTGACATGGAATGTCAACAGTAAGACCTTATCTAGACAGGTGTGCACATTTCTAAATCATGTCCAATCAATTGAATTTACCACAGGTGGACTCCAATCAAGTTATAGAAACAGATGATGATCAATGGAAACAGGATGCACCTGAGCTCAATTTCAAGTCTCATTGCAAATAGTCTGAATATTTATGTAAATAAGGTTCCTCTGTTTAAAAATTGTAATACATTTGCTAAAATTTTTAAAAACCTGTTTTGGCTTTGTCATTATGGGGTACTGTGTGTAGATTGATATGGATTTTAGAATAAGGCTGTAACGTAATAAAATGTGGAAAAAGTCAAGGGGTCTGAAAACTTTCCGAATGCACTGTATATTTTTTTAGCTCAGAAAACTTGGGGGCCAAATAAAACCACCCCTGGGCCAAATTCATCCCGAGGGCCACCAGCTGGGGAAACCGGTCTTAGAGATTGCACCTTTAAGACTATTGGGACTCGCTAAACATGATTTATTTTAGATACTTGGTTAATTTACCTTTTCAACCGTTTATTTTTCCTCTCTTTGGATGTGTCAGAGTCCACAATGTCTGCTCTGAGACACTCCAAGGTGCCAGAGAAGGAGAGGTGCTCCCCGAAGTACATCTTGTAGCTGAGAGGAGTGGTGTCCTGGGCCTGGATCCCTGTGTGACTCAGCAGAGGCTTGAACACAACCTGTGTGTTTTGAGGGAGGGGAGAGAGAATCATCAGAATTATAACACACACTCACTCACTCACACACTAGATTACCTGGGCGTCTGCTAGCTGAACGGCGGCGGGACACTGGTTGCCCTCCTCAATGTCGGCCATCATTATGTCATCTTGGCTGGTGCTGTGCTGAGAGTGCTGAGACTGTGTTCCATCAAGAGTGTTCTGGTCGCTGGACAGCACCGTGTTGAAGTCTGACGCTGATGGGATGGTGTGGAGGTTACAGGTGATGCCTGAGGAGCAACAGAAAGACACTTAGGGTGACCTTATTTTTACAATTATTTTACTGTGAGCTTTCAGGGTTGGTTACGTCACCAACTTTCCCCCAACATTCACTGAAGATTCTCACAACATTCCCCCTACCTGTCTGCAGGATATTGTGCTGGGAGCGGTTGACCGGGGACTCCTGGGGTACAGCGTTCCCTCCGCCCCGGTTGCCCACAGCGTTGGACATCCAGTTGTAGAAGCTGACGGAGGAGGGCTCAGACAGCAGGGGGTGTTCCGTCACCACATCTGGGCCCACACTGTTACCTAAAGGGAGGAGCAAACATAATGTCATGTTGCAGTCCAATTCTATACCAATTCTCCATCATGATTGCTTGAAAAGGAATCAAAGTACTATAAAAATATGGTGGAAATTCCCTATAACCCATGCTTTAGGAGAATGTTCACACTTTCGGGAATGAGGGTATGGAATTGGAACCCAAACCAAGTCAGAACCAGGATAATGTGAGCGTACCTGTGCTCTTGGTGGCGGTTTCATTCCTCTGGGGATTGCCCTCCAGCAAGTTGTGCAGGCTGGGGAAGCTGCCTGTCAGGTAGCTCAGCAGACTCTCCTTACGGGGACTGTCCTTGGCAGTCATGCCCACGCGACTCACATGGGCAGGAGAGTCAGCCGCTGTGTCCCCGCTGGTGTAGCTGAGGGACTGGTATGGGTGGGAGCCCTGAAGAACACACACCAATATCATTAGTGTGAAAACAAATGCATTCCTATGGTATACTAATGGCAAGTGGTACCGCCCTGTCGCCCCTGTCCACACATATAATTATAATTATAATATAATTATAATATAAGTTAAAGTAGACAATGCAGACAGATGGGTGGATAGACATACCTTTACCTTTATTTTGAGGGCAGATTCACTGTGTGTGTGGGACTTGGACAGCTTCCTCATGATCTCCACCCCGCTAACTGGTCCAGATTTGTCTCCTGTGGGCAGGGGGTGGCTGCATGCTCCCTCCAGCAGCATGGTGTGTTCACTCACTGTGGCTGGACAGCAGTTACAACCCATTGGAACAACATACTGCATGCATTATTGCCGTCATCATTATCAAATTCATTAACATGTGGGGGGACTTTTCAGTACAATTGGTTTAAAAAAAAGTATCTGTCATGTATTAATTTACCAGAAATGTCATCGTCCGGGAAAAAAATAATAACATTTTTTTTTTTTAAACACCATACGTTCCTACCTGCGTCAAACTCAAACTCGGCCCCGTCAGCGCTGGTGTCACTCTGCAGCGCAGCTCCGTTGTCCAGGCCCTGGCTCTGGTCCTGGAAGGTCTGCTGCTGGGGGGTCTCCTTGGGTTTGGGCAGCTGGTTGGGCCTCATCAGGCCGATGGCCTTGAAGCCCTGGGTCACCACAATAAACTTCATCCACTGCCGGGCCAGAGCCACCAGCCCCTTCTTCAGGGTCACCAGGGCAGGCAGCCCGTCATTCTAGTGAGGACAAGATCAGATGGGTTTAATGGTTAATTAGGAGGTAACTTAAGGTAGATCCATAAGAACTATTCAGTCAATCATGGTTCAGACTGAAGTTCTCAAGCCTCTAAACACAAACACGTCTCACCATGGTGGCCTCCTCTATCACAGAGTAGTTAGCCTGCTGTAGGTAGCGATGCAGGATGTTACACAGCAGACAGGAGGGGTTCTCGTGGAGGTAGCGTGCTCGCTTGGTCACCCTGTTGTATTTGCTCCGAAAGGGGATGTGGATACTCTTTTTCTGTACAGAACAAAGGAAAGAAAAGGAAATGTGTCTCATATAGAATAAGAATCACCGTTATTTGCCAAGGACATTTACATGTACCCTCCATTTCACCTGGTGAAATGGTGCTGACAGCAATAGACAAAATATACAGACAAAATATAGCCAGAGGAATATACACAATCACCATAGAGTATATACACAATACGTGGAAATATAGAACAATTAATTGATAAAAGACATTGGAACCCTCAATCTGTGCAGTACTGACCTCCAAGGCTTCAGTCATGATGCAGCCCATGACAGCACACACTCTCAAAGTGCCCTCCATGTCCAGCTTACGTAGAGAAGACTTGAGCTGGTCGATGGGGACCAACCAGGCGCCAATCGCTGGCGTCGCTGTGCTTAGGAGATTCAGCTGCCTGGAGATGGCCTGTGAGGGGGAGCGTACGTTGGTGGGGGCAGCGAAGCTGAACCAGATCTCCTTGATGGTGAGCTTCATGCTGCTGGAGTCAGGGGGCGGGGGCATGAGGAGGAGGTCCTTCTTCAGGTCGTCAGACTCCACCCCTTCATCCTGCAAGAGCAATCCACACAGCATAAGCCAATGAGAGAACGGGAGCAAGAGAGAGAAGCATGTCTATATTTTTGGTGTAAACGCTGTCTGTTACTGAAACGAGGTTGTATCAAGTACTTGTACAACAGTTCAAAGTGACGGACAGTGATGAGTTACCTGATCGTCAGAGTCTGAGTTTCTGTTGGCATCAGAGTTGGGTCTTGTCGCGTCGTTAGGAAGATTGTCATCAGATACATCGGTGCTGTAGCCGCTGCCCGTCTGAGAACACGACGAGCCATTAGATTTGGACATGCCAGTCTTCACGCCCGTACCCAACTGTCCCATGATGCCAAACGCACTGTACAGCACTGCACCCGACTGACGCCCACCTGCACACAGACCGGCACACAATCAGGCAAAAGTGTTCAGTGACGGGGTTAATAACATGAATTTATTAAATTCAAATTAAATTCAGTTAATTCAAAGTGAATATAAATGCCAATGTCTATATACAGTGCCTTCAGAAAGTATTCATACCCCTTGACTTATTTCACATTTTGTTGTGTTACAGCCTGAATAAAAAAAAGACAATTATTCTCACCCATCTACACACAATACCCCAAAATGGCAATGTGAAAACATGTTTGTAGAAATGTTTGCAAATTTATTGAAAATGAAATATAGAAATATCTCATTTACATAAGTACTCACACCCCTGAGTCAATACTTTATAGAAGCACCTTTGGCAGTGATTACAGCTGGATTGTGCAACATCTTCTCATTATTCTTTTCAAAAGTCAAATTGATTGTTGATCATTGCCAGACAACCATTCAGGTCTTGCCATTGATTTTCAAGTAGATTTAGGTCAGAACTGTAACTCGGCCACTCAAGAACATTCACTGTCTTCTTGGTAACATGAGGCAGTCAGCACTATGCTTGAAAATAATGAAGAGTGGATCTCAGTAATGTGTTGTATTTGCCCCAAACATAAGACTTTGTATTGACGACAAAAAGTGAATTGCTTGCCCCATGTTTTGCAGTACTAATTTAGTGCTTTGTTGCAAACAAGAGGCATATTTTGGAATACTTTTATTCTGTACAGACTTCCTTCTTTTCACTCTGTGAATTAGGTTAGTATTGTGGAGTAACTACAATGTTGTTGATCCATCACAGCCTTTCAACTCTGTTTTAAAGCCACCACTGGCCTCATGGTGAATTCCCGGAGCGGTTTCCTTCCTCTCTGGCAACTGAGTTAGGAAGGACGCCTGTATCTTTGTAGTGACTGTATTGATACACCATCCAAAGTGTAACTAAGAACTTCAACATGCTCAAATTAAGCACCATTTTACTCCTGAACTTATTTAGGCTTGACATAAAAGGGGTTGAATACTTTTATTTTTATTTTTTATTAATAAAAGCTAAAAGGTAAACATTTCTAAAAACATAATTCCACTGACATTATGGGGTACTGTATGTAGGCAAGTGTACATATGTGTCATTGCCAAATATTACCTTTGACAGTGAGGTTCTCGATGCCACACTCAAACATGATCCAGCCCCACTTCTCCAAGGATGCGCCGGTCCGGGCCAGGTCTGCAGCCACCTGGTTCTCTGTCTCATCCACCAGGGAAAACTCATCCATTTCCTCCAGGCTGAACAGTACTTTGGACTTCTCAAAGGGGATGGCTGTGATTGCACATGTTCCTATGTCTAAACCACAGGACAGGAAAAGGGAGAAAATATGAAAGTTCTGTTTCACAACTGTCTAACACGTAATATTATATTAGGGCAGGGGTCTTCAACTCCAGTCATGGACAGCCTGCTGGGTGTGAAGGATGGTGTTCCAGCCTAGCACATGTAGAAAGAAAAAAACTGTAGAGCATAACATTTAAAATAGCAAATTCTTACCTGTGGAATCCAGGCCTCGTAGTTGGCTGTGGATGCGGTGGATGTTAAGCTTGGCAGCGATCTCCTTGCCCTTCTCGATGCCAGCGTTGGAGCGCAATGAGCCTGAGGACTGCGGCTGCATCTTGGTGGCCGATGCGTACTTTTCCAAGTTGACGGAGGGACGGCCATGCTCTGCTGTGTTGGGCGTCTCCTCCACGATGCCCCTATGAAGACAGACAGTAGGGTATGCACGTGTAATAATAATAATTTGGTGGGTGCTTATAATTTGTCCTATTTCATTGTTTTTTATAGCCCAACTGCCCCTAAGACAACATCGGAGTGGGGTGACGGCCAGGGTCTGCCATTATCAACAGCGACCCTGGAGAAATTAAGCAATAAAGCCGAGGGGGTGTGGTATATGGCCAATATACCACGGCTAAGGGCTGTTCTTATGCACGACGCAATGCGGAGTGTCTGGACACAGGCCTTAGCCGTGGTATATTGGCCATATACCACAAACCCCCGAGGTGCCTTATTGCTATTATAAACTGGTTACCAATGTAATTAGAGCAGTAAAAATAAATTATTCGTCATACCTGTGGTATACGGTCTGATATACCATGGCTGTCAGACAATCAGCATTCAGGGATTGAACTACCCAGTTTCTAATTAGGTTTAATTACCTTGCTTAAGGGCACAGAGATTTTTCAGCTCAGGGATTCGAACTAGCAACCTTTCAGTTACGGACCCATGATGACTACCTGCCGCCCGCAGGTGCGGTGTAACTGTGTGTTTGTTTGTCGTAAGGAGACCCGTGCAGGCTGGTGGAAGTGAGTTTACCTGTTCATGCGAAACTGTGTGGCGATCCTGTCGAAGCACAGAGCAACCAGGGAGACGTGTGTGATGTGGCTCTTACTGGAGTTGGAGGGAGAACACTCTTCTACCGAGGCCTGGAGCAGACACAGGTTCACCTGTACAGTCCGAGACAAAGATGTGTTGGACTTTTGAAATGCAACTCAGGAAAGGAGGTCAGCATTGGACTGCTGTCGACTCCTGATAAGTTCACTTCAAATTAGTGCGAACTCTGTTTAAGCACAATACAATTTTCTTGGCACAATGACACAATTCCATGGCACAATTCCTACCTTGGGAATTGACACGTTAGCTTGCAGGCCCTTGATCTTCACGTTGTCTGGTTTGACCGTCAGGTCCGTTTGGCCATGGGGCGTGTTGAGGGAGCCTGTGGTACCCTCCGTCTTTGATAGCTTGTTCTCCTGCTTGGTTGAGCTCTATAGTGGGGGGAAAAATGTTAAAACAGGACAAACTTAGGGTTAATCTAAAATCACACTCTATTCTCTTTATAGCGCTACTTCTGGACAGATTTGCCAATTGGTGAGGTTCACCTACGGATTCAGTTACTGTGGATTTGCTGATCTGATAGGCTTCATTGAGGACCTTCCCATGCAGGTCATCCAGAATGGCTGCAGGGTGACGGACACTGACGTAATGGACCATGGACTCAATGTATCTGAAAGAACATCCCATACATTGTCACTGACTTGAGCAATATACTATTCCTGCAATATGCCAAGGAGAGTGGTTGGGCACAGTTGCAGTGGTGAGACACTGATTGCAGATGGAAAGCTAACATGGAAAGCTAGTATTTTCTATGAGGAGCTGTTTTATAACATTACCTATAAGGGTATTTCCACAAAAGCCTTGTGGCTATGGCATACTAGAATTTAGTATTAACCCAGTAGCTGTTACCTGTCCAGAGCTTCAGCCACCAGAGGGGTGAGCACCACATTGATGGCCCCCTTCACCTCCACGATGGCGGTGGTTCTGGTCTGGGAGAGGGGCTGCTCCATGGTCCAGTCCTCAGTGGCGGTGTCGTTCTCCATAGCCTTCTTATCCAGAGGCGTGTAGGGTTGGCTATAGTCACATAGCGAGAGATGCGGTTACAGATGTGTGTGTGAAACATGTCGAGCAGACCATAGAGATCCAAGTTAAGCTAAATAAATTCTAAATACTTGTTTGTGTCTCCCATCAACGAAAGGCCTCTGTCAAGTAGAGAGCTGGCAGAGAGGCCTTGTTTCACCACCTACAACATAAGATGAAGGGTTATGACTTTAGGGTACACCATGGATGAACAGACACACACAGTCTATAAAATCTGCCATACTCAGACTGGATCCGGACTGCGGTCTGACACAGAACAGGATCAATACATACCGCAGGTCGATTTATACAGTACAAGTCAAAAGTTTGGACACACCTACTCATTCAAGGATTTTTATTTGTATTATTTTAACTATCTACTACATTGTTGAATAATGGTGAAGACATCAAAACTATGAAATAACACCTACGGAATCATGTAGAAAACAAAAAGTGTTCAAAATACATTTCATATTTGAGATTGATCAAAGTAGCCACCCTTTGCCTTGATGACAGCTTTGTACACTCTTGGCATTCTCTCAACCAGCTTCATGAGTTAGTCACCTGGAATGCATTTCAATTAACAGGTGTGCCTTGTTTAAAGTTAATTTGTGGAATTTCTTTCCTTCTCAAAGCGTTTGAGCCAATCAGTTGTGTTGTGACAAGGTAGGGGAGGTATACAAAAGATAGCTCTATTTGGTAAAAGACCAAGTCCATATTAGGGCAAGAACAACTCAAATAAGCAAAGAAAAAAAACAACAGTCCCTCATTACTCTAAGACATGGTCAGTCAATACGGAAAATGTCAAAAACTTTGAAAGTTTCTTCAAACGCAGTCGCAAAAGCCATCAAGCGCTACGATGAAACTGGCTCTCATGAGGACCGCCACAGGAAAGGAGGACCCAGAGTTACCTCTGCTGCAGAGGATAAGTTTATTAGAGTTACCTGCCTCAGAAATTGCAGCCCAAATAAATGCTTCAGAGTTCAACAGACATCAACATCAACTGTTCAGAGGAGACTGTGTGAATCAGGCCTTCATGGTTGAATTTCTGCAAAGACACCCCTACTAAAGGACACCAATAAGAAGAAGAGACTTGCTTGGGCCAAGAAACACAAGCAATGGACATCAGACCAGTGGAAATCTGTCCTTTGGTCTGATGAGGCCAAATCTTAGATTTTTGGTTCCAACTGCCATGTCTGTGTGAGACGCAGTGTAGGTGAAAGGATGATCTCTGCATGTGTGGTTCCCACCGTGAAGCATTGAGGTGTGCTGGTGCTTAGCTGGTGACACTGTCTGTGATTTACTTAGAATTCAAGGCACACTTAACAGCATGGCTACCACAGTATTCTGCAGCGATACGCCATCCCATCTGGTCTGAGCTTAGTGGGACTCTCATTTGTTTTTCAATAGGACAATGACCCAACCTACCTCCAGGCTCTGTAAGGGCTATTTGACCAAGGAGAGTGATGGTGCTGCATCAGATGACCTGGCCTCCACAATCACCCGACCTCAACCCAATTGAGATGGTTTGGGATGAGTTGGAATGCAGAGTGAAGGAAAAGCAGCCAACACGTGCTCAGCAAACGTGGGAACTCCAAGACATTTGGAAAAGCATTCCAGGTGAAGCTGGTTGAGAGAATGCCAAGTGTGCAGAGCTCTCAAGGCAAATGGTGCCTACTTTGAAGAATCTAAAATCAAAAATATATTTTGATTTGTTTAACACTTTTTTGGTTCCATGTGTTATTTCATAGTTCTGATGTCTTCACCATTATTCTACAATGATAAAATAGTAAATATAAAGAAAAATCCCTGAATGAGTAGGTGTCCAAAGTTTTGACTGGTACTGTGTGTATACAGTATATATACAGTTGAAGTCTGAAGTTTACATACACCTTAGCCAAATACATTTAAACTAAGATTTTCACAATTCCTGACATTTAATCCTAGTAAAAATTCCCTGTTTTAGGTCAGTTAGGATCACCACTTTATTTTAAGAATGTGAAATGTCAGAATAATAGTAGAAAGAATGATTAATTTCAGCTTTTATTTCTTTCATCACATTCCCAGTGGGTCAGAAGTTTACATACACTCAATTAGTATTTGGTAGCATTGCCTTGTTTAACTCGGGTCAAACGTTTCGGGTAGCCTTCCACAAGCTTCCCACAATAAGTTGGGTGAATTGTGGCCCATTCCTCTTGACAGAGCTGGTGTAACTGAGTCAGGTTTGTAGGCCTCCTTGCTCGCATACACTTTTTCAGTTCTGCCCACAAATTTTCTATAGGATTGAGGTCAGCTTTGTGATGGCCACTCCAATACCTTGACTTTGTTGTCCTTAAGCCATTTTACCACAAATTTGGAAGTATGCTTGGGGTCATTATCCATTTGGAAGACCCATTTGCAACCAAGCTTTAACTTCCTGACTGATGTCTTGAGATGTTGCTTCAATATTTCCACATAATTTTCCAGCCTCATGATGCCATCTATTTGGTGAAGTGCACCAGTCCCTCCTGCAGCAAAGCACCCCCACAACATGATGCTGCCACCCCGGTGCTTCACAGTTGGGATGGTGTTCTTCGGCTTGCAAGCATCCCCCTTTTTCCTTCAAACATAACGATGGTCATTATTTTTTGTTTCATCAGACCAGAGGACATTTCTCCAAAAAGTACGATCTTTGTCCCCATGTGCAGTTGCAAACCGTAGTCTGGCTTTTTTATGCCGGTTTTGGAGCAGTGGCTTCTTCCTTGCTGAGCGGCCTTTCAGATTATATCGATATAGGACTCGTTTTACTCTTGATAGACACTTTTGTACCCGTTTCCTCCAGCATCTTCACAAGGTCCTTTGCTGTTGTTCTGTGATTGATTTGTACTTTTCGCACCAAAGTATGTTAATCTCTAGGAAACAGAACGTGTCTCCTTCCTGAGCAGTATAACGGCTGCGTGGTCCCATGGTGTTTATACTTGCGTACTATTGTTTGAACAGATGAACATGGTACCTTCAGGCGTTTGGAAATTGCACCCAAGGATGAACCAGACTTGTGGTCAACAATTTTTTTCTGAGGTCTTGGCAGATTCCTTTTGATTTTCCCATGATGTCAAGCAAAGAGGCACTGAGTTTGAAGGTAGGCCTTGAAATACATCCACAGGTACACCTCCAATTGACTCAAATTATGTCAATTAGCCTGTCAGAAGCTTCTAAAGCCATGACATCCTATTCTGGAATTTTCCAAGCTGTTTAAAGGCACAGTCAACTTACTCTATGTAAACTTCTGACCCACTGGAATTGTGATAGTGAATTATAAGTAAAATAATCTGTCTGTAAACAATTGTTGGAAAAATTACTTGTGTCATGCACAAAGTAGACGTCCTAACCGACTTGCTAAAACTATAGTTTGTTAACAAGACATTTGTGGAGTGGTTGAAAAACAAATTTTAATGACTACAACCTAAGTGTATGTAAACTTCCAACTGTATGCATGCATGCATGCATGTATGTATGTCAATAACATTTCAAAAGTTTGGGGTCACTTAGAAGACGCCTCACAAGTCCTCAACTGGCAGCTTCATTAAATAGTACCCACAAAACACCAGTCTCAATGTCAACAGTGAAGAGGCGGCTCCGGGATGCTGGCCTTCGAGGCAGAGTTCCTCTGTCCTGTGTCTTAATCTCTTCTTTTTATTGGCCAGTCTGAGATATGGCTTTTTCTTTGCAACTCTGCCTAAGAAGGCCAGCATCCCGGAGTCTCCTCTTCACTGGTGTTTTGCGGGTACTATTTAATGAAGCTGCAAGTTGAGGACTTCTGAGGCATCTGTTTCTCAAACTAGACACTCTAATGTACTTGTCCTCTTGCTCAGTGGTGCACCGGGGCCTCCACTCTTTCTATTCTGGTTAGAGCCAGTTTGTTCTGTGAAGGGAGTAGTACACAGCGTTGTACAAGATCTTCAGTTTCTTGGCAATTTCTCGCATGGAATAGCCTTCATTTCTCAGAACATGAATAGACTGATGAGTTTCAGAATAAAGTTTTGTTTCTGGCCATTTTGAGCCTGTAATCAAACCCACAAATGCTGATGCTCTAGATACACAACTAGTCTAAAGGACAGTTTTATTGCTCCTTTAATCAGGACAACAGTTTTCAGCTGTGCTAACAATTGCAAAATGGTTTTCTAATGATCAATTAGCCTTTTAAAATGATCAACTTGGATTAGCTAACACAACGTGCCATTGGAACACAGGAGTGATGGTTGCTGATAATGGGCCTCTGTACGACCCATGTAGATATTCCATTAAAAATCAGCCGTTTCCAGCTACGATAGTCATTTACAACATTTACACTGTATTTCTGATCAATTTGATGTTATTTTAAATGGACAAAAAAAATTGCTTTTCTTTCACAAACAAGGACATTTCTAAGTGACCCCAAACTTTTTGAACGGAAGTATGTATGCATGTATGTATGTATGTATGTATGTATGTATGTATGTATGATTATTTTTTTTTAAAGGAAAATCAGTCAGGCTTTTAACTTACTGCTCTTGATAGCTGTAAAAGTAGAAGGCACAAGGAGGAATTTCTAAATGTGGTAGAGCATGGGCCGTTTTCCTCATGTCATTCACTGACAGACCTTGTCAGAAATGTCCAGTTGATCAACTAGAGCATGTTAGCTAGGTAGCTGGTTAGCCTATCTTACCCTATCTAAATCTTGTTGTTATCATGGCCAGATTATGTGCCCAGGGGCCTCGACCCCAAGGGGGCCCATAAAGATTCTGTTGAGTCACTGTGTAGGGTGTGTAGGATTGCAGGAAATGTGCTTTAAAACTGCAAAATGTTCCGTCTCCCACAAGTCGGGTGTGAGCAGTTTGTGGTAAAATGCTTTGCAAGGTGGGGGTTTGTTACTATGCCGAAAAATGACAATATCCATCCGGACCCTTGCAACCTAGGAAATTTGCCTGACCGAACCTTCTCAAATAGTAATTGAATACCCCTGATCTATATAGTGTGTGTTTCTTACTTTAAAGCTGGGAACAGAGAGCTGGTCGAAGGAGGTGGAGCTCTCCTCACTGGTGGGCGTGTCCAGGTCCAGGGGGCGGTGCAGTGAGGACTTGGAGGTCCTCTTATTGGTGGGCTGCTTCTGAGACCAGTTGGACACCTGAGGTGTATTCAGAAGGACAAACGGTCAGAAGGTTGAAGATATAATGAATAGAGCAGACATGATTCCCTATTCTACCTGACAGACAATCATACAGGGTTGTCACGTTGCCGTACGATACGTCTTAATTTTCTGATCAAATCATATAATAATAATTAGTTCAGGGATAATACACTATTGTGTACCCGCCTTACCTGGTAGTGGGCCAGGTAGCTCTGGTAGCAGGCCATGACATGGGGCTGTCGAGTCACCAGGCCTGGCTCTGGACTCTTCTCCACCTCCACTGAGCCCTCCTCCTCCAACCCCATGGCTGACACAAAGGAGGCCTGCGACTGATGGCCGGGGATTGGGTGGGCTGGCAGCGGGGGCAGCAGGGGGGGCATGGGCAGGGGCCTGGGCTCTGTGATGAGATCCCCGTTCAACACATAGGTGAGAGGTCCCTCCACACTGTGGTAGATGGAATTTCGGCTGGAATCAGATTCACAACAGATTGGTTTAACTACAGTAATCATGCATTGTTTCCCTTTATTTTACTAAGAAAGAAAAAGGTTAGGTAAGAGGGGGAAGTGTCGGACTGGAGGGGCAGTCATTTAGCAGGTACAGGTCCAACCTGTAGTGGTCCATGTGGTAGGGCTGCTGCTGGGGCTGATACTGCATCTGCTGCTGCCTCCTCTTCTTCTTCCTGCCAGGGTAGGTGCCTGGACCTTCGTCTGCACTGCTGATGGGCTCAAAGTCCTCTGTTGCTGAAAAGTAAGCCTCGCTGTCTGCCACCGACATGCTGGAGTCTGCTGAGCGATACTGGTGGAAGGTGCTGGAGTCTGCGGACGGCGTGAACGGGAAGGAGCTGTAGCTCCGGCGCTGGCGAGGAGAGTCCAGGACGTTCTCGTCGCTACGAGAGACCTCACTGCTGAACTGGACGCCAGAAAGGGGCGGTGGGGGCTTGTCGGTGAAGACTGCCGCCGACAGGCTCTTGGTGCTGCCCAGCCGGCCAGATTGCACGGAGGACTGGCGCTTGAGGGGTGAGCGGAGAGAGGAGTGCTCCTGGGCACTGTTGGGGGACACTGGGGTGCCCTCAGGGAGTTCTGTAAGAGTACTGTGAGGAGAGAAGGAGGGGTTGAGAATACCAAGATAATGCACTTTGGTCTGCTACTTCACTAGTATATGGGCTGTTGGCGAATTGTGAATGTGTGTAAACACTGTATGCATGTTGCACTCGTGCTGCACTCATCTGCTACTCACTCTGCAGTGCTCTTGCCGTTCATGGGGAACATGCGTTCCTCAGTGCTAGGAGACGGGCTGTCCCTCTCCCCGGCCAGTAGGGGCAATGCAGCGCTGGAGGAACTATTTTCCTCGGAAGAGGAGGCCGAACTGTGGGAGCGCGGAGGCACCTGCAGGTTCAGGTGTTGGCCCCGTATTCCGAGCTCTGGGGCCGGACTGGGGGTACAGGTGTCTCCCTTCACCCCCACACCCTTACCTACAAGAGGGAATACACAGTATGTCACAGTACTGTAGGTTGGGTGTGTTCCAGATACACAGATCAAAGCTAAAATGGAACAGACCAGCAACCCTATCATTTAACACAACTTTCACAGTGAACCCAGATATGACCTCTGTGTCAGTCTACAATCCCAGTGAAAATGTTTTATTTATTTGGATAAATACATTGAAACACTCGTACCGTTAGACAGCTTGGGCGTCTCCTTGGTAACGATCCACTCTCCAGGCTGCAGCAGTGATTGGCCGTAGCACATGTCTGACTCAACACTAGAGGAGGAGAAGGCCAAGCTGCAGGAGGGGGTCATCTCCTCCAGATGGAAGAAGTCCAGGCCCGTGTTGGTGCCCCCGTAGAAACGACAGCCCCCCAGGCAACCACACTTGTTCCTGCTGCGCTTGTTGTGACCAGTCTCATCTGGCCACAGAAACCATAGCCTGGGAAGAAAAGAAAGCGGGAGAGAGAGAGAGAGAGCACTCATGTCTCTGTTCTCTGATGTATGCATGTGTGTCTGTCTAGTCTATGTCTGTGATTGCTACTGGTGGTGGCAAGACCAATTTTCTCTAGGGATCCATTTCTCCCAAATTTCTTTGGGATCAATAAAGTGTATTCATTCCTTCCTTCCTCCATTCCCACCTCTTGGTGTGAGCATCATGGAGCTCCAGGAATTGCCTCTGCACCTCGTACTTGGCCGGGTGGTCCGCAGCCAGTGCCACGTCAGCTGTGATCAGGGCGAAGTTGACTGAGCCAGCCTCCAACCAGAAGGATCTCCGCAGTACAGCGGGCTGGCCCAGCCCTAAGCCCTGACCTGGAGAGGGTCCTGGTCGGACCCCGTCTGACTGGGGCTGCTGCTGTTCGATGTACTGGTGGATATGGACATCCTGCACCACAGCACTGATCCCTTCTCCCACTGCCTGGTTGTGCAGGTTGCAGTTGGCCAGTCGGATGGCACCCGTCTAGGTAAAGACAGAATTGGAGCAGTGTTTCTCAACTCCTGTCCTCAGGCCTGGAGGGAAGCTAAAGTCATTCCGCTACCCAAGAATAGTAAAGCCCCCTTACTGGCTCAAATAGCCGACCAACCCTTAGTAAAGTTCTGCAAAAATGGTGTTTGACCAGATACAATGCTATTTTACAGTAAACAAATTGACAACAGAATTTCAGCATGCTTATAGCGAAGGACACTCAACAAGCACAGCACTTACACAAATGACTGATGATTGCTGAGAGAAATTGATGATAAAATGATTGTGGGTTCTGCCTTGTTAGACTTCAGTGCAGCATTTGACATTACAGTTCATAGTCTGCTGCTGTTAAAATGTACATGTTATGGCTTTACACCCCCTGCTATAATGTGGATAAAGAGTTACTTGTCTAACAGAACACAGAGGGTGTCCTTTAATAGAACCCTATCAATTATAATCCAGTTAGAATCAGGAATTTCCCAGGGTAGCTGTTTAGACCCCTTGCTTTTTTAAATTTTTATTAACGACATGCCACTGACTTTCAGTAAAGCCAGAGTTTCTATGTATGCGGATGACTCAACACTATACACGTCAGCCACATACAGCGACTGAAACGACTGCAACACTCAAATCAAAGTTTATTTGTCACGTGCGCCGAATACAACACCTTACAGTGAAATGCTTACTTACAGGCTCTAACCAATAGTGCAAAAAAGGTATTAGGTGAACAAAAGGTAAGTAAAGAAATAAAACAGTAAAAAAGACAGGCTATATACAGTAGCGAGGCTACATACAGACACCGGTTAGTCGGGCTGATTGAGGTAGTATGTACATGTAGCTATGGATAAAGTGACTATGCATATATGATGAACAGAGAGTAGCAGTAGCGTAAAAGAGGGGTTGGCGGGTGGCGGGACACAATGCAGATAGCCCGGTTAGCCAATGTGCGGGAGCACTGGTTGGTCAGCCCAATTGCGGTAGTATGTACATGAATGTATAGTTAAAGTGACTATGCATATATGATAAATAGAGAGTAGCAGCTGCGTAAAAAGGGGGGTTGGGGGGGGGGGGGGGGGCACACAATGCAAATAGTCCGGGTAGCCATTTGATTACCTGTTCAGGAGTCTTGTGGCTTGGGGGTAAAAACTGTTGAGAAGCCTTTTTGTCCTAGACTTGGCACTCCGGTACCGCTTGCCATGCAGTAGTAGAGAGAACAGTCTATGACTGGGGTGGCTGGGGTCTTTGACAATTTTTAGGGCCTTCCTCTGACGCCGCCTGGTGTAGAGGTCCTGGATGGCAGGCAGCTTAACTGGGCTGTACGCACTACCCTCTGTAGTGCCTTGTGGTCAGAGGCCGAGCAATTGCCGTACCAGGCAGTGACGCAACCAGTCAGGATGCTCTCGATGTTGCAGCTGTAGAACCTTTTGAGGATCTCAGGACCCATGCCAAATCTTTTTAGTTTCCCGAGGGGGAATAGGCTTTGTCGTGCCCTCTTCACGACTGTCTTGGTGTGTTTGGACCATTCTAGTTTGTTGTTGATGTGGACACCAAGGAACTTGAAGCTCTCAACCTGCTCCACTACAGCCCCATCGATGAGAATGGGGGCGTGCTCGGTCCTCCTTTTCCTGTAGTCCACAATCATCTCCTTAGTCTTGGTTACGTTGAGGGATAGGTTGTTATTCTGGCACCACCCAGCCAGGTCTCTGACCTCCTCCCTATAGGCTGTCTCGTCGTTGTCAGTGATCAGGCCTACCACTGTTGTGTCGTCTGCAAACTTAATGATGGTGTTGGAGTCGTGCCTGGCCATGCAGTCGTGGGTGAACAGGGAGTATAGAAGGGGACTGAGCACGCAGCCCTGAGGAGCTCCAGTGTTGAGCATCAGCGTGGCAGATGTGTTGCTACCTACCCTCACCACCTGGGGGCGGCCTGTCAGGAAGTCCAGGATCCAGTTGCAGAGGGAGGTGTTTAGTCCCAGGATCCTTAGCTTAGTGATGAGCTTTGAGGGTACTATGGTGTTGAACGCTGAGCTGTAGTAAATGAATAGCATTCTCACATAAGTGTTCCTTTTGTCCAGGTGGGAAAGGACAGTGTGGAGTGCAATAGAGATTCTGTGGATCTGTTTGGGCGGTATGCAAATTGGAGTGGGTCTAGGATAATGGTGTTGATGTGAGCCATTACCAACCTTTCAAAGCACTTCATGGCTACGGACGTGAGTGCTATGGGTATGTAGTCATTTAGGCAGGTGGGTTCTTTGGGTTCTTGGGCACAGGGACTATGGTGGTCTGCTTGAAACAAGTTGGTATTACAGACTCCATCAGGGACATGTTGAAAATGTCAGTGAAGACACCTGCCAGTTGGTCAGCACATGCCCAGAGCACACGTCCTGGTAATCCGTCTGGCCCCGCAGCCTTGTGTATGTTGACCGGTTTAAAGGTCTTACTCACGTCGACTTCGGAGAGCGAGATCACACAGTCGTCCGGAACAGCTGATGCTCTCATGCATGCCTCAGTGTTGCTTGCCTCGAAGCGAGCATAGAAGTGATTTAACTCGTCTGGTAGGCTCGTGTCACTAGGCAGCTCGCGGCTGTGCTTCCCTTTGTAGTCTGTAATAGTTTGCAAGCCTTGCCACATAAGACGAGCGTCGGAGCCGGTGTAGTATGATTCAATCTTAGTCCTGTATTGACGCTTTGCCTGTTTGATGGTTCGTCGCAGGGCATAGCAGGATTTCTTGTAAGCTTCCGGGTTAGAGTCCCGCACCTTGAAAGTGGCAGCCCTACCCTTTAGCTCAGTGCGAATGTTGCCTGTAATCCATGGTTTCTGGTTGGGGTATGTACGTACAGTCACTGTGGGGACTACGTCCTCGATGCCATCGGAAGAATCCCGGAACATGTTCCAGTCTGTGATAGCAAAACAGTCCTGTCGTTTAGCATCTGCTTCATCTGACCACTTTTTTATAGACCGAGTCACTGGTGCTTCCTGCTTTAATTTTTCCTTGTAAGCAGGAATCAGGAGGATAGCATTATGGTCATATTTACCAAACGGAGGGCGAGGGATAGCTTTGTACGCGTCTCTGTGTGGAGTACAGGTGATCTAGAATTTATTTTCCCTCTGGTTGCACATTTAACATGTTGATAGAAATTTGGTATTACTGATTTAAGTTTCCCTGCATTAAAGTCTCTGGCCACTAGGAGCGCTGCCTCTGGGTGAGTGGACTCCTGTTTGCTTATTTCCTTATACAGCTGACAGTGCGGTCTTAGTGCCAGCATCTGTCTGTGGTGGTAAATAAACAGCCACAAAAAGTATAGCTGAAAACTCTGTAGGCAAGTAGTGTGGCCTGCAATTTATCACAATATACTCTACTTCAGGCGAGCAAAATCTAGAGACTTCCTTAGATTTCGTGCACCAGCTGTTGTTTACAAATGTGCACAGACCGCCCCCCATCGTCTTCCCGGAGTGTGCTGTTCCATCTTGCCGGTGCAACGTATATCCCGCTAGCTGAATATCCATGTTGTCATTCAGCCACGATTCCGTGAAACATAATATATTACAGTTTTTGATGTCCCGTTGGTAGGATATTCGTGATCATACCTCGTCTAATTTATTGTCCAATGATTGCACGTTGGCGAGTAGTATTGACGGTAACGGCAGCTTTCCCACTCGCCTTCTCCGGGTCCTGACCAGGCATCCGGCTCTTTGTCCTCTGTACCTGCGTTGCTTCCTCTTGCAAATAACGGGGATGTCGGCCCTGTGGGGTGTTTGGAGAATATCTTGTGCGTCCTGCTTGGTTGTAGAAAAAATCTGCGTCTAATCCGAGGTGAGTGATCGCTGTCCTGATATCCAGAAGCTCTTTTTTGCCGTAAGATACGGTTGCATGAACATTATGTATAAAATAAGTTACAAATAACGCGAAAACCCCCCCACATAATAGCAATATTGGTTGGGCGCCTGTAAAACTGCTGCCATTTCTTCCAGCGCCATTTTATCCAAACACTCAACAAAGTGCTGCAGTTAGTCTCAGAGTGGGTGGCAAGGAATAAGTTAGCCCTAAATATTTATAAAACTAAAAGCATTATATTTGGAACAAAACACTCACTAAACCCTAAACCTGAACTAAATCTTGTAATAAATAAATGTGGAAATTGAGCAAATTGAGATGACTAACCTGCTTGGAGTAACCCTAGATTGTAAACTATCATGGTCAAAACATATTGATGCAGTAGTAGCTAAGATGGGGAGAAGTCTGTCTATAATAAAGCGATGCTCTGCCTTCTTAACAACAGGCCCTAGTTTTGTCGCACCTTGACTACTGTTTAGTCGTGTGGTCAGGTGCCACAAAAAAGGACTTATGAAAATTGCAATTGGCTCAGAACAGGCAAGCACGGCTGGCCCTTGGATATACACAGAGAGCTAATATTAATAATATGCATGTCAATCTCTCCTGGCTGAAAGTGGAGGAGAGATTGACTTCATCACTACTTTTATTTATGAGAGGTATTGACATGTTGAATGCACCGAGCTGTCTGTCTAAACTACTGGCACACAGCTCGGACACCCATGCATACTCCACAAGACATGCCATAAGAGGTCTCTTCACAGTCCAAGTCCAGAACAGACTATGGGAGGCAAACAGTACTACATAGAGCCATGACTACATGGAACTCTATTCCACATCAAGTAACTGACGCAAGCAGTAAAATTTGATTAAAAAAATAAAATAAAAATAAAAACACCTTATGGGACAGCGGGGACTGTGAAGCAACACAAACATTGGCACAGACACATGCATACACACACACACACACACACACACACATGGATTTAGTACTGTAGATGTGGTAGTGGTGGAGTAGGGGCCTGAGGGCACACAGTGTGTTGTGAAATCTGTGAATGTATTGTAATGCTTTAAAATGGTATAAACTGCCTTCATTTTGCTGGACCCCAGGAAGAGTAGCTACATTACACATTTTTGTTCTAGTGTGGAAGACTTGTGTTACCTTGATGTTGGCTGCACAGCTGTGCTCCACTATGAAGAGGTCAGCCCCATCCACAGCCAGACGGGTCATGGTGTACTTGAGCTCCTCAGACGTCCGACAGTGTCCAGGCAGGCAGGACATCTACGAAAGTAGAGAACAGAATAGTTACAATGGTTAATTATTGCCTTCGGAGGTCAGACTCACATTTTTAAACAAATATACAAAACCAGTAGATTTGACAAACTACAGATTTTCAAGTGTGTGATTTCCATGCGCAGAAAAAGTGGGAACGTATTACCTTGGAGTCACACACACGGCGGTCCACCCCGTGCTGGCAGATGACAGAGGGCTTGGGCTGCTCCAGCTGGAACTCCCGGGAGAAGACGTGGAACATGTACGTCTCACCCCACTCCATCACACTGGCCAGCTGAGGAACAACACATTCAGTAGATATACACAAAATAGAAAAAGCGTACACACACACACAGCAGTAGTACACACAGACCTGTGGCACGGTGACTCTCCCCGTGAGTGCCCCAGCCTGCATGTCTATGAGCCAGGCGTACTCCAGGGTGTCTGTGCCTAGAGGCAGCCCCTGAGCTGAGAACATGGCGTGGGCACGCATCTGCAGGCCAGACAGACTCAGGTGGCCGTCCCTCAGAACACCATCAGATGTGGGCCGCTGTGTGGACACAGGTAATAATATTAATAATAACTTTTTTGCAGTGTGAAGACATATGGAATTAGCTTCAAATATGCATATATACGCATCACAGAAACAAACATTTTGTGGTTCTACATTATGCATGCACATGTACAGGTAACAAAATAAAGGAAACACTTGAGTAAATGAGGGATACAAAGTATATTGAAAGCAGGTGCTTCCACACTGGTGTGGTTCCTAAGTTAATAAAGCAATTAACATCCCTTCATGCTCAGTTGCCAATTATTTTGCTTACCATGGCTCGAAGAGATCTCAGTGACTTTGAAAGAGGGCTCTCAAAGGAGCATAGGGGGTTTAAATGGGGTGTGTGTATGTATGTATTTGTGTGTCTCAGTCACCAGATCTCAACCCAATTGAACACTTATGGGAGATTCTGGAGTGGCGCCTGAGACAGTGTTTTCCACCACCATTAACAAAACAACGATGGCAATTCTCATGGAAGAATGGTGTCACATCCCTCCAATAGAGTTCCAGACACCTGTAGAATCTATGCCAAGGAGCGTTGAAGCTGTTCTGTTGCCCAACGCCCTATTAAGACACTATGTTGGTGTTTACTTTATTTTGGCAGTTACCTGTACATTTATCATACACCCATCACATGCAGACACCACAAAAATACCTCTTAGAATGGCTATTTTCTGCAGTTTGACTGTCAGATGGTAGTATTGTGCAACGTGCTTCTGTGCCATTCAAATTTTTTGCCAGTTGATCGACATTCACTGTGCTCTCAAAACACTGAGCAACAACAAAACTCAGCTGTCTATTATCCTCAGCAGAAGTCAGTTCTGAAGGTCATTGCATGAGGGAAGAGATTACCAGGGCATTTCAGGTAAAGCTCTAAGCTCTTAGCTCTGAGGCTCCTGTAATAACAAACCCAGGGCTACTGCTTAAGCATACAATCATAAACCATGTACTGCGTCATATCTACACCAATCCAATGCTTTTAAATCCTTGTGAAAATGAACAAGTGCACCCTTTGGAGAGAAGGTGGAGGGTTCCTGTATGAATGCATCCCTAAATATGGTCCCATCGATTGTGGTCGACTCACCTGGTAGTTGTCACTGATGAAGATATGAGCCGGGGAGAGCACAAGCTGGAGCATGGTCTCCTTATAGCCCTTCTTCATTTCAAAACAGAGCCTCTCTAAGAACCCAGAGGGGCCCTCAGGACTGTCGCTGCCGCAGTGCTGTCCAGACACGTGGAAAGAGTTAGAAGAATGGGTGGGTTTAGGGGTATCTCCAGCCCTAGAACTGACACAAAGTGGTGCTGGTAGACCCATAATGTGTTATTTGTTGATAAAAATGGCTGGTTATTGGATGGGTGGGTGGGGGTGGACTTACCATGGGCAGGCGTCCATGCACCTTGTAGAGGTTGATGAGGACGGTGATGTCCCAGGGACGCAGGGCCAGGGGGTGAAGGGTGGCAACAACCCTCCCGTCATTGTCCAGGCCCAGTGGAGACCAGCCCAGGATGGAGGAGGTGGACAGGTAGGACAGCACAGGGCTGGACACCGCCTCCTCAAAGTCTGTGTACATGTCGTCCTCGCCAAAGTAGTTCTCCTGCAGAAAGGAGGAGGGAAGGGTGGATGGATCAATCTTATGACTCATCCCTCAGATTTACTCAAATTTCCCCATTTACCATCCCTGGGAAGGTTTTAGGATGAGTCACTGGAGTCTGTGTGTTGTGTCCCTGACTGTACCTTGATGGAGACGAGGGCCTTGAGCAGAGGCCCGTAGAGGATGATCTGGGAGTCGGGGGACATCTCCATCTCCACGTGGAGCCTGTCAGGGGTCAGCTCTGAGGGGTCTGTGATCACTCTGCTGTTAGGGGCAGAGCGGCGAGGCGGAGGAGGTTGGGGTACAGACGAGTGCTCAGGGGGGCGCAAGGACGACAGCATGGCATCCTCCATCTCCGACACTGCAGGGAAGGAGAAACACTCGCATACATAAGCACAGATTAAGACCATATAAACCAGTGGTCACCAAACAGTGGATCGCGATTGACTGGTCTATCTCCAAGGCATTCCTAGTCGATCACAAAACATTTCTTTAAAAAAACCTGACGATAAAGCCTTGCCATCAGCTGGAAGACGGTGTCCCCTTTTGGTCAGTCTTAGTGAAGGGGGAGAGCTGAGGGACGATCAGATCATGAGAGGCAGACCCTCTTGATGCTCTCCCTCCACTGAGACTGACCATCAGATGCAGGCACCATCAATCCAGTAAAATAAAGAAAGCAAATTGTTTAAATTCATGCTCACTCAGCTGTGCCTCACAAGTAATACAACAAATGATGATATATTACCAGTGTGATCATATACTTCAAGTTTTGAAATATCATTTTAAAATGGCCTAAGAAGATTAACATTGGCAGGGCAATTCAAGCATAGCCAATATGCAGTGATAATGAACTGGGCCTATAGCCTACTGCACAAACCTCATTGCTACAGAACTGGTTTTAATAGGTTCATGTTGCATAGGCATACGTGTTTTAAGTTATGTTTTTAAAACATTCTGAGCAGTAGATCTCGGCTCAGCGGTAGACTCAGAAAATAATCTTGGTTCAGAAAGGTTTGGTGACCACAGATATAAACAGACATATGAACAGTATACACGTATTAACACAGACAGGAACTTAAAACATAGGAGGCATCTGTTTACAGGACTGCTTGAGCTGTTCGTCTGCTTTCTGAGGATAGATAGGGTGCCAGGTGTAATCAATGATGAGCAGGAAGTTTGGGACAGTCCAACAGTCCACCCAGCCAGCCCTGGAGAACAAGAAACAAATGATTTACTTATTTCTCAATTAAACAAGCACCACAAGGCACAACCACACAATTTGTTAGTAAATGATGGGTAAATACTGGTGGAATACTGTAAAATAAAAGAGCTCGTGGGTCTAACTCACTCTGCATGGGTGATGTTCCTCCAGCGGGACTTGTTGAGTTTGGACGGGCCGCTATGGCTCTGACCCTGGCTCTCCACAGGCATGCACATGTCAGGGGGCAACTTGCTGTTCTGGTAGTCCTTGGCCAGGGTGAGCAGCGGGTACCTGCTGGGGTGGCAGTCTGGCAGGGACAGCCTCAGGTCTGTGTCTTCAGCCTGGGGTTTACACAGAGACGCAGACTTATGAGTGCCCACATGGGTTAAGTACAGTAAATGCGTCAGCTTGCTTCAGTTAGGCTGGCGGCTAGGCGAACCGACTGAGTGTGCTCACGGACTCCCTTAAAAACGCAACAAAAAAAAAACAGTAAGAGTACTGGTTTGCCCATTTTGAGATTTTAATGAATAAAACATTTATTAGTTCTCATTTACAACTGCGACACGGCCAAGATAAAGCAAAGCAGTGCAACAAAAAAAACGACAACAGAGTTACACGTGGGATAATCAAAAGTACAGTCAATAACAAAATAGATAAATCTATATACAGTGTGTGGAAATGGCGTAAGGAGGTAAGGCAATACATAGGCCATAGTAGCAAAGTAATTACAATTTATCAAATGAACACGAATAATATATGTGCAGATGATGATGTGCAAGTAGATATACTAGTGTGCAAAAGAGCAAAAAAAGTAAATAAAAACAATATGGGGATGAGGTAGGTAGTTGGATGGGCTATTTACAGATGGGCTGTGTACAGCTGCAGCGATCGGTAAGCTGCTCAGTTAGCTGAAGCTTAAAGTTAGTGAGGGAGATAAGTCTCCAACTTGAGCGATTTTTGCAATTCATTCCAGTCATTGGCAGCAGAGAACTGGAAGGAAAGGCAGCCAAAGGAGGAATTGGCATTGGGGATGACCAGTGAGATATACCTGCTGGAGCGCATGCTACGAGTGGGTGTTATGGTGACCAGTGAGCTGAGATAAGGTGGGGCTTTACCTAGCAAAGACTTATAGATGACCTGGAACCAGTGGGCCTGGCAAATATGTAGCGAGGGCCAGCCAACGAGAGCATACAGGTCGCAGTGGTGGGTGGTATATGGGGCTTTGGTGACAAAACGAATGGCACTGTGATAGACTGCATCAAATTTGATGAGTAGAGTGTTGGAGGCTATTTTGTAAATGACATTGCCGAAGTCGAGGATTGGTAGGACAGTCAGTTTTACGAGGGTAAGTTTGGCAGCATGAGTGAAGGAGGCTTTGTTGCGAAATAGGAAGCCAATTCTAGATTTAATTTTGGATTGGAGATGCTTAATATGAGTCTGAAAGGAGAGTTTACAGTCTAGCCAGACAGCTAGGTATTTATTTATAGTGGTCCACATAATCTAAGTCAGAACTGTCCAGAGTAGTGATACTAGTTGGGCGGGCGGGTGCGGGCAGCGATCGGTTGAAGAGCATGCATTTCATTTTACTAGCGTTTAAAAGTAGTTGGAGGCCACGGAAGGAGTGTTGTATGGCGTTGAATCTCGTTTGGAGGTTTGTTAACACAGTGTCCAAAGAAGGGCCAGATGTATATAGAATGGTGTTGTCTGCGTAGAGGTGGATCAAGGAATCACCCGCAGCAAGAGCGACATTGTTGATATATACAGAAAAGAGAGTCGGCCCGAGAATTGAACCCTGTGGTACCCCCATAGAGACTGCCAGAGGTCCGGACAACAGGCCCTCCGATTTGACACACTGAACTCCATCTGAGAAGTAGTTGGTGAACCAGGAGAGGCAGTCATTTGAGAAACTAAGGCTTTTGAGTCTGCCGATAAGAATACGGTGATTGACAGAGTCGAAAGCCTTGGCCAGGTCGATGAAGACGGCTGCACAGTATTGTATTTTATCGATGGAGGTTATGATATCGTTTAGGACCTTGAGCGTGGCTGAGGTTCACCCGTGACCAGCTTGGAAACCAGATTGCACAGCGGAGAAGGTACAGTGGGATTCGAAATGGTCATTGATCTGTTTGTTAACTTGGCTTTCGAAGACTTTAGAAAGGCAGGGCGGGATGGATATAGGTCTGTAGCAGTTTGGGTCTAGAGTGTTTCCTAGCCTCAGTGCAGTGGGCAGCTGGGAGGAGGTGCTCTTACTCTCCATGGACTTTACAGTGTCCCAGAACTTTATGGAGTTAAAGCTACAGGATGCACATTTCTGTTTGAAAAAGCTAGTCTTGACTGTGTGTATTTGTTCCTAACTTCCCTGAAAAGTTGCATATCGCGGGGACTATTCGATGCTAGTGCAGTATGCCACAGGATGTTTTTGTGCTAGTCGAGGGCAGTCAGGTCTGGAGAGAACCAAGGGCTATATATCCGTTCTTAGTTCTAAATTTTTTGAAAGGGGCATGCTTATTCAAGCTGGTGAGGAAATTACTTTTAAAGAACAGCCAGGCATCCTCTACTGACGGGATGAGGTCAATATCCTTCCAGGATATCTGGGCCAGGTCGATTAGAAAGACCTGCTCGCAGAAGTGTTTTAGGGAGCGTTTGACAGTGATGAGGGGTGGTCGTTTGACCGCGGACCCATAACGGATGCAGGCAATGAGGCAGTGATCGCTTAGATCCTGATTGAAAACAGCAGAGGTATATTTGGAGGGCAAGTTAGTCAGGAGATGCCGTAGCCATTATAGACTTACTCAAAATAGTCCGAATTAATCGAAGATAACTCAAGAAATCGGTAATTTGGCCTCCCGAGTGGTGCAGTGGTCTAAGGCACTGCATCGCAGTGCTAGCTGTGCCACTAGAGATTCTGGGTTTGAGTCCAGGCTCTGTCGCAGTCGACCGGGAGACCCATGTGGCGGCGCACAATTGGCCCAGCGTCGTCCGGGTTAGGGAAGGGTTTGGCCGGCAGGGATGTCCTTGTCCCATCGCACACTAGCAACTCATGTGGCGGGCCGGGCGCAGTGCACGTTGACACAGTCGCCAGGTGTACGGGGTTTCCTCTGATACATTGGTGCAGTTGGCTCCCGGGTTAAGTAGGCATAGTGTCAAGAAGCAGTGCAGCTTGGTTGGGTTGTGTTTCGTTGGACGCATAGCTCTCGACCGTCACCTCTCCCGAGTCCGTACGGGAGTTGCAGCGTTGAGACAATTGGATACCACGAAATTGGGGCAAAAAAGGGGTAACAATGTTTTTTATAATAATAATAATCATTAATTTTGATGTTTTTGACGAATTTTACATCTAAGAAGTTTATTGCAGTATTTCTCATTAAAAAAAAATTTGCAGGAAAACGAGTCATCTCTCATTGAATGACAAAATACTTTATTGAAGAATCCTACAGTACACCAATCACAGACGAATGGGCGTAGACTTCAGCTCCCGAACTTTGGCTGAAAAAGAAAACCCTTACCGAAGTCCAAAACATTACAAAATGTCGCCATAATATATGCACAAACTCTTCCGAACTGTTTCGGCTGGGAGCATGCGGACGCCTTAAGGCAGGGGTTCTCAAAGTTGGGTCCGCAGAGGTACTGCAGGGGGTCCGCAATATCTGTTCTTAACCCTGTTCAACATGGGTCTGGGAGGCTCACAGAGATATTGGTATCCACAGTAGTCCTATACTCCACCAATTATACATTTTTCAACTCAAATACTTCTTGTATACCGCTGTAATTTAAGCAGTGTAATTTTAAGCTTTAAAACCGCTTTAAAACCGCTGTAATTTATGCAGTGTAATTTTAAGCTTTAAAACTGCTAAGTTCTTTGCCGTATGGACAAATGTGCAGAATTGCAGAATATTAGCTTTAAAGCTGCAACAAAACATCGCGCAGCTACATAAATCTGTAGATTGCAGGACATTTGATTGAAAACTCAAAAATTCTCTGTCCGATGCCAAGAGGCAGGTCTTGTTCTAGGACCACGAGACTTGGTTTGTCCGGACATGCACTGCCGAAGTCTCCTTGTATGCTATTTTTATCTCACTCGATTTGTGTTCTGATTATGAGGGGGTCCATGATAGCAAATGTATCACAAAAGGGGTCCCAGGAGTGACTGATATGGTACCGACAGAGATGGTCGCCTCGCTTCGCGTTATTAGGAAACTATGCAGTATTTCGTTTTTTTATGTATTACAAGCATTTCGCTACACTCGCATTAACATCTGGCTTCCCTGTGGCTCAGTTGGTAGATCATGGTGTTTGCAACGCCAGCATGGTGTGTGCAACGCCAGGGATGTGGGTTCGATTCCCACGGGGGGCCAGTACAATTTTTCATTTTTTTATATTACATTTTTTTTATCAAATGTATGCATTCACTACTGTAAGTCGCTCTGGATAAGAGCGTCTGCTAAATTACTAAAATGTAAATGTATCTGCTAACCATGTGTATATGACCAATAAAATTTGATGAGCCAAAAAGTTTGAGAACCCCTGCTGTAAGGGTATTCCATACTTCACATGATCAGAAAATCATGAAAAATCCCATCTGCTATTAACTACTCACCCTCAGACAGAACTTTGTATTGCAAGTGGTAGGGACATACTCATTAAAAGGCAATGTGAAATCAATGATCAGAGTCTCCCCACAAGCAGCCAGGTACACTGAAAGACAAAGGGATAATATCAAAAGTGCAGCCAAAATGTAAACGTTCACTAAATAAACTATTTTGTTTACTTCTTGCGAATTATTGTGTTTGTTCATCATTGAATTCCAACAGCTCTCTCACCATTCTCCTGTTGCTTGGTGGAGCAGTCGATCCAGTTGTGCTGATTGGCAGCCCAGATCATCTCAAACTGATGGAAGAGGACCTTGAACTTCCAGGCGTAAGGGACAAATGAGTAGATATCTGGGGCGCTGTCGCTGGCCCAGTCCCCAATCAGGTCTGGACATGGACAGAAACAAACCAAATGCATGACGTCAAAGGGATAATCCACCCTAGAAATTATGGTATGGGCATACTGATTCTATATATTTAAACAATAAGGAATTCCTCAACCACACTCACAAATTGGGAAAGACAAACATTCTATCCCATTGACCCCCATTATAAAAAAGAGCCAACTTCGCCGTAGATTTTTTGTTATACAGAAATAACAAAACTTGCTTATTTTTTTACATTTATTTAACTAGGCAAGTCAGTTCAGAACAAATTGTTATTTACAATGACGGCCTACCCCAGCCAAACCCGGACGACGCTGGGCCAATTGCGCACCGCCCTATGGGACACCCAATCACGGCTGGATGTGATAGTGTCAGGATTCGAACCAGGGACTGTAGTGACGCCTCTTGCACTGAGATGCAGTGCCTTAGACCGCTGCGCCACTCGGGAGCCCTGATAAGCTGCTGTGTTGTTCAATATACATGTAACAAGGTAAAAAATCCCAACCTACAGTTTGCAAAGCTCCCACGTAGGGAAATAGAGCCTGCAAGAAGAGCCATGTGGCTTCAGGCTACTCGGCATATGTGGGAGAGTGGGAAATGTGGGGACCCAGTGTCCAAGAATCCTACACATAGCTATGTGTGTGTAAAATATTTAATCACAGGTATGACATTTAACTTAATTTTTATAGTCCATTTGTAACTCCACTCATTACTTGTAGCTGTATAGTCTGTTTGTTCATGTTGTTGGTCTTGGCATGAGGGAAGCCCCACAATATTACACTTTTCTAAGTAGTGAGAACTTTTTGTTGTTGCTTTGAGCAAAATGGGTAACCTAGGTAACCACAGGTTGTTTTCCCCACAGGTGTGCAGGGCCGCAACTTCTATCCAATACCGACTGGAACTACACTGGTCTAGAACACATCCATCTGTCTGTATCGTCATAAGAAAGTATATATTTTGTTCAAATGTACTCTAAGTGCGCTGCCAGATTAATATCCTTTCTTCCTTCCATGGCGCAAAGTGGTTTTTCTCCTCCGTCTCCCCGTACGCAGGGCCCTTGCACGTTGCCAGAGCAACCTGACACACAGTTTTGAGCTAGAAACGCAAACTCTACCAGGTTGAACATGGTGCGATTGTAACTCCTAAATTGATAGTGCAGTTAGCTTCAGGGATTTTACAACTACTTCACATGCTGATATTGACTGGTATTATTGTGTGTAGCTATGTTTTCTAGCTAGCTACCTACCTAGCTAGCCAGCCAGCCTCCCTTTCTAGAGAGAATTTGCAATGTGGTTTTTGTCGTCAACTCGAGCTCTGCAGATTTACACAATTTGTACTTTGCTCCCTAACTTACTATAACCATGAAATGCAAAACATTTTCACAACATATATTGTTCTCAGTTGTGTTATTTAACAACGTAAATCATAGGAATGTGTGGTTTTGAGTGGATTATTCCTATAAGGGCAGATCTGTCCAGTGCATTCAGAAAGTATTCAGATGCCTTTTTCCACATTTTGTTACGTTAGCCTTATTCTAAAATGGATGAAATAAATCAAAAATCCTCAATCTACACACAATACCCCATAATGACAACGCGAAAACAGGTTTAGAAATTCTAGAAAATGTAGGGGAAAAAATAAATACCTTATTTACATAAGTATTTAGACCCTTTGCTATGAGATTCTAAATTGAGCTCAGGTGCATCCTGTTTTCATTGATCATCCTTGAGCTGTTGCTACAACTTGATTGGAGTCCACCTGTGATAAATGCAATTGATTGGACATGATGATTCGGGAAGGCACACACCTGTCTATATAAGGTCCCACAGTTGGCAGTGCATGTCAGAGCAAAAACCAAGCCATGAGGTCGAAGGAATTGTCCGTAGAGCTCCGAGACAAGATTGTGTCGACGCACAGATCTGGGGAAGAGTAACAAAACATTTCTGCAGCATTGAAGGTCCCAAAAAACACAGTGGCCTCCATCATTCTTAAATGGAAGAAGTTTGGAACCATCAAGACTCTTCCTAGATCTGACCGCCCGGCCAAACTGAGCAATCGGGGGAGAAGGGCCTTGGTCAGGTAGTTGACCAAGAGCCCGATGGACACTGTGACAGAGCTCTAGAGTTCCTCTGTGGAGATGGGAGAACGTTCCAGAAGGACAACCATCTTTGCAGCCCTCCACCAATCAGGCCTTTATGGTAGAGTGGCCAGACGGAAACCACTCCTCAGTAAAATGCACATATCCTTCAGGTGCTAAAAGCCATCTGAAGTACTCTGACCATTAGAAACAAGATTCTCTGGTCTGATGAAACCAAGATTGAACTCTTTGGCCTGAATGCCAGGCGTCACTTCTGGAGGAAATCTGGCACCACCCTACGGTGAAGCATGGTGGTGGCAGCATCATGCTGTGGGGATGTTTCTCAGCGGCAAGGACTGGGAGACTAGTCAGAATCAAGGGAAAGATGAACGGAGCAAAGTACAGAGAGACCCTTGATAAAAACCTGCTCCAGAGCGCTCAGGACCTCAGACAAAGGTTCATCTTCCAACAGGACAACAACCCTAAGCACACAGCCACGACAACGCAGGACTGGCTTTAGAACAAGTCTCAGAATGTTCTTGAGTGGCCCAGCCAGAGCCTGGACTTGAACCCAATCGAACATCTCTGGAGAGACCTGAAAATAGCTGTGCAGCGACGATCCCCATCCAACCTGAGAGCTTGACAGGATCTGCAGAGAACAATGGGAGAAACTCCCCAACTACAGGTATGCCAAGCTTTTAGCGTCATACCCAAGAACACTCGAGGCTGTTATCACTGCCAAGGTGCTTCAACAAAGTACTGAGTAAAGGGTCTGAATACTTATGTAAATGTGATTTCGTTTTTTATTTTTAACACATACTATATGATTCCATACGTGTCATTTCATAGTTTTGATGTCTTCACTATTATTCTACAATGTAGAAAATAGTAAAAATAATGAAAAAACCTGGAATTAGTAGGTGTCCAAACTTTTGGCTGGTACTGTACAGTCGTGGCCAAAAGTTTTGAGAATGACACAAATATTAATTTTCAAAGTTTGCTGCTTTAGTGTCTTTAGATATTGTCAGATGTTAATATGGAATACTGAAGTATAATTACAAGCATTTCATGAGTGTCAAAGGCTTTTATTGACAATAACATGAAGTTGATAAGAGTCAATATTTGCAGTGTTGACCCTTCTTTTTCAAGACCTCGGCAATCCACCCTGGCATGCTGTCAATTAACTTCTGGGCCACATCCTGACTGATGGCAGCCCATTCTTGCATAATCAATGCTTGGAGTATGTCAGAATTTGTGGGTTTTTGTTTGTCCACCCGCCTCTTGAGGATTGGCCACAAGTTCTCAATGGGATTAAGATCTGGAGAGTTTCCTGGCCATGGACCCAAAATATTGATGTTTTGTTCCTCGAGCCACTTAGTTATAACTTTTACCTTATGGCAAGGTGCTCCATCATGCTGGAAAAGGCATTGTTCGTCACCAAACTGTTCCTGGATGGTTTGGAGAAGTTACTCTCGGAGGATGTGTTGGTACCATTCTTTATTCATGACGGTGTTCTTAGGCAAAATTGTGAGTGAGCCCACTCCCTTGGCTGAGAAGCAACCCCACACATGAATGGTCTCAGGGTGCTTTACTGTTGGCATGACACAGGACTGATGGTAGCGCTCACCTTGTCTTCTCCGGACAAGCATTTTTCCGGATGCCCCAAACAATCGGAAAGGGGATTCATCAGAGAAAATGACTTTACCCCAGACCTCAGCAGTCCAATCCCTGTACCTTTTGCAGAATATCAGTCTGTCCCTGATGTTTTTCCTGGAGAGAAGTGGCTTCTTTGCTGCCCTTCTTGACACCAGGCCATCCTCAAAGTCTTCGCCTCACTTTGCGTGCAGATGCACTCACACCTGCCTGCTGCCATTCCTGAGCAAGCTCTGTACTGGTGGTGCCCCGATCCCGCAGCTGAATCAACTTTAGGAGACGGTCCTGGCGCTTGCTGGACTTTCTTGGGCGCCCTGTAGCCTTCTTCACAACAATTGAACTGCTCTCCTTGAAGTTCTTGATGATCCGATAAATGGTGGATTTAGGTGCAATCTTACTGGCAGCAATATCCTTGCCTGTGAAGCCCTTTTTGTGCAAAGCAATGATGACGGCACTTGTTTCCTTGCAGGCAACCATTGTTGATAGTGGAAGAACAATGATTCCAAGCACCCTCCTTTTGAAGCTTCCAGTCTGTTATTCGAACTCAATCAGCATGACAGAGTGATCTCCAGCCTTGTCCTCGTCAACACTCACACCTGTGTTACTGAGAGAATCACTGACATGATGTCAGCTGGTCCTTTTGTTGCAGGGCTGAAATGCAGTGGAAATGTTTTTTGGGGGGATTCAGTTCATTTGCATGGCAAATAGGGACTTTGCAATGAATTGCAATTCATCTAATCACTCTTCATAACATTCTAGAGTATATGCAAATTGCCATCATACAAACTGAGGCAGCAGACTTTGAAAATTAATATTTGTGTCATTCAAAACTTTTGGCCACGACTGTATGTGTATAATACATTTGTCTGTAGACTGATTGAGAGGAAAGGGGGGTCTTACCTGTGAAGAAGTTCTTCTGGGCGTAAATGAAGTGATAGGTGGCCTTGTACACCTCTATCTCACAGTTCCAGAACTGGGGCATGTTCCATACACAGGGATAGCTGGCAATCACATGGAACTGAGGGGACATGTAAAGGTAATTGTTTTTTTTGGATGGGCTGTGTGATTTATTTTTTGACTGTATTTGCCATTTATGAACGTGTTATTAAATGTGTTTCTATGGGCTATAGTAGTAAAGGCCACATTTTTGTATATTTTTTTTATACCTAAAGGGGTCCTAAAATTCTAAATCAAATAGTGAAATGATCCATGGTATGAATTTGAATCCCAAAAATCACTCTTGCAGTACAAAACTTGTATTGGAAATTCAGGCTATGGCTTGCGGTAGAATAGGACCCCTACAGCTTCCTATTGTACGGTACTTACAGCCAGCATCTCAGCCTCCAGCAGGGTCCTGTACTGCATGCTGGTGGTGGTGTCAACATGGAGCAGCTGACCTTTGATTGTGGGAGAGTAGCCTGGGGAGAGAGAGGAGAGAACGAATGCTCACAGACAGTCCAAGTTTCAACTTTATTGATGGTAATATTGATTAATGAGTCAGGATTAATGCATTCTTTCACGGCATCCCTCCTCTGTCTTACCCTGTAACCATAGACCTAAAGACTAGTGGTGTGCCGAATAGTTGGATAAAACAAGAATTGTAACGGATATGGGCAATTGTCCTGATACGATTATGATCCAAGTATTTTTTGTTATTACCTGTGATCGGAAAGTAAGTCATTTTCGGGTGCCAGTGCGCAACTTTCAATCAAATACAAGGCTACGTGGTCTAAATAACTCAACTGGCTAGTTTTCCTGTCTGTAAAGAGAAGGGCGGGCTCTACGTTGATCCTGCTGCTCTGATTGAATAGAGCGAAGCTGTATTTCACCCGACCACTTTCCCTTGCATGTTTCGGTTTCATAATTTATTGATGCTGCCTTCTGTTAGCCTCCTGCTACGATAAATCAAATGGGTAGGACATTTGCTCAAGCTATCAATGTGCATAGTATCTAACAAGCAGGCCGAGGGTAGGGAGAAAAGATGACTGAGTGACAGCAAACTGCCTCCTGCAAGTTGAGGTCAGACACACACACTGCTCCTAATCTGCAGTTTATTTTGCAGGGAGATTGGTATTTTGACAACATCCCTTTAGGCATATTTAAACACTTCCGTGTTTTCAGATCACGAATATCATCCGATCCGACTATCAACTGTTAATTATGGATACGATTACGAATATGGTCAGGTCGGCACACCCCTGCTAAAGACACACACTTTCTTCTAACCTCAGTTGTTTCTCTCAGTGTCCCACTCACCAGACTCCCCCACAGTCATGGGGATATTCACTTCCAGATAAGAGCCTGCTCCGACATTCACATGGACGGCATTGGTTTCCTAAGAGCAGAAAAATCAACAGAGCGCATATTGTGAGAAACACATGATCCCATTGTGGAATGGATTATAATAGTTTAGAGCTATTTAGATCTGCCTTATCTAATACATGGAGCTTTTAACAAAATGAGAGAGGAGAGAGAGTGTGAAGCCTGGTTTCCTAGTACCCTGTTTTTGGTGAAGAGCAGGTCTATTGTGGCGTCTGCGATGATGTTCATGCGCAACTCAAAGGCTAGGATCTGTCTGGGTTTGCCGGGCTGAGCCACCTCCGTAACACCCAAGGACTGGTAGTCTGCCGGGAGGAAGAATTTCCACAGGCAGTCCCTGCATACAGAAAAATAAATATTAGTAATTATATTCCTATGGTCTCTGCACACAGGAGAGAATGCTGCTGAGTCTGAACAGCCAATTATGTTTTATGTAGTAGTATAGTGTGTGTGTGTGTGTGTGTGTGTACCTCTGCCTGTCTGCCCAGGGTCCATAGTTGAAGTCAGTTCCTTTTCCACAGACTATGTCCAGACCCCAGCAGGGAGGCAGATCTTGCAGTTTGGTGCCCTCTCCACACAGCTCTGGATCCCCACTCTCCTGCTCCTCTGGGACCAGGCCTGACAATACACACACAAGAACATTAATTACTAATGACTTTACAGGTATAAAAAAAAAAAATATTCAGGACTCTTCGATCCTGGCAAACAGGCCAGAATTCTACACAATATGGTCGTACCTGGTTCATCCCGGTAATAGTAGATGTCCACGTCATTAGACTGCATGACCACAAATCCTTCTCCCATCAGTCTGGGCGGCCTATGGAGGACAACAGAGGTTGTATTCTTTAGGATTAAGAGGCTAGGGTTTAGGGTCGATGGTCAGCTCACTTATCGTTCAGCGGGCCCATGTAATGGGGGTTAGGGTTTAGGGTCAAAGGTCAACTTACTCGTCGTTCTGCATGCCCAGGTAGCGCGGGCTGGGTACGAGCATGACGCGGACATTCTCCAGAGAGCCCTTGACGATGTGCATGTATTGGTCCAGGTGGCTGGAGGGGGGTTTGGTGGCGTAGGTCAGGAAGGCATCCTCAAAATTCACACATATCGTCTGTGGGAGGTGGTGGTTCCCAAATGCTAAGCGACCCTAGAGAAATGCACACGATACAGTGATGAGAATTAAACATAAGTGCACTTTCAGACAACCTAACTATTGACTAGCGTGTCTGGGTGTGACGTCTCAGATGTAGCTAAGCTAACGGGAAACTCACTGTGCTGATGTTGACTTTGATGACGGGGATGAGGGATCTCCAAGATGACGACGGGTCTGGAGTCTCTGCTTTGATGTTAACACTGTCCAGGCTCTTTTCTCGTTCTTCTCTTCCTCTCTCCTCGTCTTTTTTGGGAGGTATGAGGGTGGGGTCCAACCCGAAGGTCTCCTGTAGCCGTGCATAGAGATCTGTGCGGTTGTAAACGTGGAACTCAAATCCATTTACGGTCACGTAGAGCCTGGTCTCAGCCTTGGGGTCTGGAGAAGAGAAGAACAAGATCATCTGTAACTTTGACATGATGGTCAAGAAGAGTACAAGTCATTTGAGTTACTGCGGCCTCCCACCACTCCTACACCTATGGACTTGTTTCCCATATCAAAACAATGTCTCTTGTACAATCCACTGACCGTGCTGTTTCTGCTTAGGGTTATACATTTTCCACCAGCGGAATATAAGGAAACCATCTTGTATTCTGTAACACAAAATACATTGAAGGTAGAATAAAATAGTATTAGAATATAAGCATGTATTGTACAGAGAGTAGAATACATAACACTGTAAAAGTAAGCACCTGATGGACATGTCTTCGTTGATGAAGTACACATCTCTGAACATGACCTTCCCCGACAGCACCGAGAAAGAGAAGGAGCCTGTGGAGAGAGAGAGAGGACAAACAGTGATGCTAAAACTAATCCAAGTAGGTCACAGATTCACACTGAATTTCAGACATGCAAATATTACATTCTTCACACTGAATTCCATAAATAGGGCACCTGGTAGCCAAGTCTGAGTCTGCAAGTCTCTGGCAAGGTTCATAATTCACGCATCTGCAAGCTTGTTGAATTTCATTATTTACACTTACCAATGTGAATGTAGCCATTCTTGTAGAGTTTGTTGACGAGGAGGGTTAAGATGAGGCCGACGTTACGGGAGTTGTAGTAGGTCAGGTAGATGATCCATCCACAGGACAGAATGGTGGCTGGAAGAGAAAACGGAGCACAGTTAGCTAGCGTCACTGATGTCCCACCATCCTTAGTACCAAACATTTCCTCCCGAACTGTCGTAACGACTTCATTAAGGTTGTCACAACAATGACATAATAGCTGGTCCACGTCCTGCCATGACTCAAGTGAAAGATGGGTTACCATTAAGAATGGAATTACACCCCTGGTTACCAATGACTCATAGAGGGTTTAAACTATGTCTCATATCGTTTTGATAGTGTTAAATGAGGCTTCACGCCTGTATACTTGGAGTTAAGTGCTCCCCATTCATCAACTATAACTTGAGAAATGGGTGCGATTCACTGCAGCCAGCCCTCTCTCTAACTCAGGTGTTTTTCCACCCCCTCTCTTAGTCTAGGAAATTTCCTCAACACTTACCCACAAGTAGCCACACAAAATTGGAGTCATGCTTGGTGAGGAAATCATCTAAGTCTCCAAAACTAGGGAAGGTGCTGTCGTTGGCTTTGGCATCCATGACTACACCTGCGGCTCAGTATGACAACCAGCACTGAAACAGACCAAATGGTATCATAAGATGAGTTTACTATTTATCACACCAAATAACTCAGTGTTTCAAAATCAATTACTCTGGGAAAATGCCAGACATAACACATCTCTTCTAGCACTAACGCAGATTCTACTAGTCAATTAATTATCAATGCCCTTGCTTGGTTGAATTAGGTGTGCTGCTACAAAAATGAACAAACGTGTGCAATAGCTGAGGGACCCTGAGTAACAGATTGAAAAAGCCTAACTAGTTGCCAACATTGTTAAAAGACTTGCATGACATGTTAGTAAAGGGTCATTCCATTTGATTTAAATCACTTTTTGAATGGACCCCTTTTGATTTGAATGAAACTTTCATACATATTTTCCTATGGTAGAGATGGTCAGAAAGTGACTTTTTGGATTTCAATGCAAAAACATTTTAGGAGATAGAGGTGCTAAGTTGACCCATTTCGCATACACCACGCTCCCATGACACATCCCAGGTCTTCATCACTGGATAAGAAAAACAGTTGAGTGTGATAAAATGTAAAAGCAGGGTTGTCAAACTATTTTATTATTAAAAATGTTTTATCCTCAACCCTTTGTCCTGGCATGGTGCAAACTGCATGAGCTGTTGAGACAAGAGGGATTTCTTTCCCCTAAAACCTCTTTATGGAACAATAGATTGATTCCTATGTTTTTCCAGAATAGTAACTTTAGACCATGGTCTGATAAGGGTATCACTCTTCTGGAACATTGTTATGAGGAGGGAGCTGAAACAGAAATACCACTTGCCTAACAGGGACTTCTTTAGCTACCTACAACTACGAAACTTTATTAGGGTGACTCTCAAGGGACAATGGAACCTACCTAAGATGTCACCTATTGAACAACTCTGCCACGCAGACCAACCACTATTCAAGACCATTTCCCATGTTTACGATGCTCTTATGTCAGGACTAACACTGCCTGAGCTAGATAAACCGACTTAGATGGGAACAAGATCTGGGTATTGATTTTGATGAGGGTCTATGGAGTGACCTATGCAGGGATTGTGTTACATCCACATTGAACTCCAGATACAGACTGATCCAGTTTAATTTCCTCCATCAGCTCTATATCACCCCATCTAGACTGCACAAGTTCAACCCTGATATCTCCTCCCTATGTTTTAGATGTGGCTCAGATGAAGGAACATTCCTCCATTCCACTTGGCAGTGTTCAAAGCTGCATGGTTTCTGGCAGGGGGTATGCAATACCATATCCTCAATTCACGGGGTTGCATTCCCTTTAGACCCGGAGGTCTGTCTACTGGGTAACTTTACTAACTCCAATCTTAGGCGAAGCCATACTATAAAGCTAGCAGAAATATTACTAGCGATTGCCAAGAAATGTATTGCCTTGAAATGGAAATTGGATTCCCCCTGCCAGTTGCAATGTGGCTATCAGAAGTTAGTAGTTGTATCCCACTGGAGAAAATCACTTACTGCTTGAGGAATAATTTGGCAACCTTTTGACTATATGGAGAATCTCCCCTCACAACACATTGATTGAATCTCTATATAAACCTCACATAATGTTTCACACGTAATGTATAATATGTACCTTACGGCAAGGTCTCATTATTATTTTTTATTATGACTTATTTATTGTATGTTTGTATATACAATTATTATTATAATTTTTTTGTTACGCTCGTCTGTTACTGTCACTTTGTCGTATTGCTGTCTAATATCTTTTCACTTTTGTTTTTCATGTTCTTAATTGGAAAATGCAAACAAAAAAAATGTATATAAAATTGTTTTATCCTTTAATTTAAATTGTAAAAAAAAAAAAAAGGTAAAATCCAAATGTTTTCATTTTCACATTATGTTGTAGTTTGACAAGAGTTGGGCGGTATCCCGATTGTCATACCATTTCTGTACTATACCGGGGTACATGGTATTACCGGAAGTGTACACAAGGGGCGCTATTTCTAAAATAAATGTATGGTTTTCTTGGACGCACAAAATAATTAAGGCAACAGGGATCTTGATCCAGGAGGGGTTTGAATGTCTCTAGTCTGGGTACCAGTCTTTTTAGCTAACATTCCACTCCATGTCATTGCCAAACACTGGCCTTTCGGCAATCACAACGTTCAATATGCAGCTGGATTTACGACAGAGTTGCTCATTGGTTGTTGGAAATTACATAAAAATTTTCCATGACAACACGTGCAGCCTGAAAAATAGAATTAGAAATTATAACAAAGTCAAAAACAAAGATTTAGCTGTTAGCTAGGCAAGTTGTTGTATTTTGAGGCTTAAAATCAAAGCAAAGAGGTTTTGTGGTTGGATTTGCAATATGTATTTGGTTTAAGAATTTAGACACGAGATAGCAACTTTTGACAGACTGGTTTCGTCTGGACAAACCCCCCCAAAAAAGTTGCTTAGCAATTGGATACAAACGTGTTCTGTGGAGAAAAAACGAAGTATAAAGTTCCAATATTTGGATAATTGTTGTGATTGGAGGATAGCTGTGAGGGTTATCGAATCAACTCCTCTGTCCTCCTCGAGCTCATTAATGATAGAATGTTCATATTTGAAGATGGCAGAAAGTCCAGTCTCTTTGGCAATGACAAGGAGTGCAATATTAGCTAAAGAAACTGGTACTCAGGCTAGAATGTCTCTGCTGTAACCAAGAAGCTTGATCTTGACATATAGCCACTTAGCTAGCAAGTGAACAAACCAAATGCATAGCTGGAGCCCTGAGCTGGATTTAATTTGGATTTATTTGAAACGTTTCAGATTTCTCATAGTTATACTAACCTATAGTTAGTTATAAGCAGTGACTTAGCACACACCCCCACGAGGTGGTAATTTTCAATAAACGGTATTGAAAACCATACCGTCAGTATTTCAAATATACCATTTATACCGAGGTATCGCCCAAGCCTAAATTTGACATATTCTGAGGTGTTTGTGTTATGCCCGCCATCAGTTGAGACACAGCATACTCTTGAATACAGGGTAGGTGTAGGGCTGTGGCGGTCAGAAAATTTCATCAGCCGGTGATTGTCAAGCAAATAACTGACGGTCTCATGGTAATTGACCGTTAATTAACATAAACACAATCTCCTGGCTTCCACTGATGCAGACCTTTGGAACATCTACATTTTAAAGTCTAATAAATCCATGTAATCTAGTCTACACCATCACAATAAATCCATAATTTATTTTAGACAGGTCTAAAGAAACGTGAAGAAAATGTAGTCTATATTTCAGAAGAACAGAATAGCATACTCTGAGTTGTCCTTATGTTAGGGTTAACCCTGATCTGGCTATGCCAAATGGCTATGGGCAGACATGATTTGCTTAGAATTCCATGGCATTATTTTATGGTTTGAAGAATACAATTGAACAAAGCTGAATAAAATATAAAGGATATTTTCTCCAAATGATTTGAGGGAGTGTGCACATGCAGGTATTCTGTGTTGAGCGGTTAACAAAGAAACAGGTACTTCTATATGCTTGAGTTAGCGTTCTTAATGTAAATTTAGTTGTGATACAATGTATTAAAAATCAAAACATATAGCCCAATGTTTGTAAGGCTGCATGATGCAACTAATGATGACTTGTCTTTTGCCCAGGCTGTACACACTTCATCGGTCACTCATTTACAATTTGACAAGCCGTTGTGCCCTTCTCCCTGAGTGCTGTGCGCTCAATAACGTGATCGGGTCTTTCTCACAGGCTACACGTGAAGACAGACACATCGGGAATGCAACTGCATGCGTCCTTATCCAATTCCGAGGTGCATATTGAAGATATTGGAAGAACTGTCCACATTTACTTTTCGTCAGCCAACAAGATGAGTAGGCCTAACAAACAGCAAAAGCATTAGCCCATGTCACTGTACTATCCCCCATAGTACAAAGGTCAACCTACTCCATTCTATGCGAGAAATAAATATTACAAACAGTCTGGGAGAGTTGTGGGATGCGATAGATCCCAAATTAATACAACCACTAGCAACAGATCAGAACGTTTAGCCTAAAATATTGATAGCCTAATAGTTTATTTCTTCACATTATAAGCACAGCAATGCACAAAATGGTAGTAGGCTATATGCACAAATGTTCCATTACCAGGAAACACCATTATCAAAAGTGACCGCAAAAAAATGATGCACGTATTGCTTTTATTATAAAAGGTGCATTTTTATGGTGAAAATTATCTTCCCCAAACTTCAAACTCACACGCCGCTTATGTATGCCTGTTAGGCTCTACACCCCTTGTAAAGCAGATTAATGATCTTCATTATAAGAAGTTATTTGGCCACTTCAGTTATCATACAAACCTTATCAAAACATATAGGCCTATGGGCAAGGCCACATGAAGTATGAGACTTTGATTCGAAAAATTTGCTTAAAAAAAAGTATTTGTTTCTTATTCTGGGGATCATTCACAAGCGACAATATATAATTCACAGGTGATTGGCTAATATCGTCACCCATCAGACTATTCTTGATTTCATCTTATCTTTACATACACTAAATAATAAACTCGAATAAAACATCCTCTCACTGTCAACTGCGTTTATTTTCAGCAAACTTAACATGTGTAAATATTTGTATGAACATAAGATTCAACAACTGAGACATAAACTGAACAAGTTCCACAGACATGTGGTTTCATGCATGTTAACATTAGAAGCCTACTCCCTAAGTTTGCTTTATTCAATGCTTTAGCACATTCTGCCACCCCGGATGTCTTAGCCGTGTCTGAATCCTGGCTCAGGAAGACTACCAAAAACCCTGAAATTTCCATCCCCAACTATAACATTTACGCCAAGATAGAACTGCCAAAGGGGGCGTCAAAAGTAACAGTCAGTATCTGGTGTGGCCACCAGCTGCATTAAATACTGCAGTGCATCTCCTCCTCACGGACTGCACCAGATTTGCCAGTTCTTGCTGTGAGATGTTACCCCACTCTTCCACCAAGGCACCTGCAAGTTCCCAGACATTTCTGGGGGGGAATGGCCCTAGCCCTCACCCTCCGATCCAACAGGTCCCAGACGTGCTTCAATGGGATTGAGATCCGGGCTCTTTGCTGGCCATGGCATAACACTGACATTCCTGTCTTGCAGGAAATCACGCACAGAACGAGCAGTATGGCTGGTGGCATTGTCATGCTGGAGGGTCATGTCTGATGAACCTGCAGGAAGGGTACCACATGAGGGAGGAGGTCGTCTTCCCTGTAACGCACAGCGTTGAGATTGCCTGCAATGACAACAAGCTCAGTCCGATGTGACACACCGCCCCAGACCATGACGGACCCTCCACCTCCAAATCAATCCCGCTCAAGAGTACAGGCCTCATTCCTGACGATAAACGTGAATCCGACCATCACCCCTGGTGAGACAAAACCGCGACTCGTCAGTGAAGAGCACTTTTTGCCAGTCCTGTCTGGTCCAGCGACGGTGGGTTTGTGCTCATAAGTGACGTTTTTGCCGGTGATGTCTGGTGAGGACCTGCCTTACAACAGGCCTACAAGCCCTCAGTCCAGCCTCTCTCAGCCTATTGCGGACAGTCTGAACACTGATGGAGGGATTGTGCGTTCGTGGTGTAACTCGGGCAGTTGTTGTTGCCATCCTGTACCTGTCCCGCAGGTGTGATGTTCGGATGTACCGATCCTGTGCAGGTGTTGTTACACGTGGTCTGCCACTGCAAGGACGATCAGCTGTCCGTCCTGTCTCCCCGTAGCGCTGTCTTAAGCGTCTCATAGTACAGACATTGCAATTTATTGCCCTGGCCACATCTACAGTCCTCATGCCTCCTTGCAGAATACCTAAGGCACGTTCACGCAGATGAGCAGGGACCCTGGGCATCTTTCTTTTGGTGTTTTTCAGATTCAGTAGAAAGGCCTCTTTAGTGCCCTAAGTTTTCCTAACAGTGACCTTAATTGCCTACAGTATGTAAGCTGTTAGCGTTTTAATGACCGTTCCACAGGTGCATGTTCATTAATTGTTAATGGTTCATTGAGGAGCGTTTCTTTTTTTTCCTGAGTTTGTGTGTGAAATTTGTTTTGATTTAAAATGGACCACTATCATGCACCTGTATCGAAACAGGGGCAGCGGGGGAAAAAAATACATGTCATCTATGCACTTAAATAGCTAATAGAGGACGCTTTTCCCTGTAGTTTGTTTTCATGCCAGCCAGGTAGGCTATCCTCCTGTTGTAAATATAAGCAACATGATTAATATTAGGAAAGTTAAAATATAGTAGGCCTAGCCTATAGAAAGCTGATTCTCCACTTTTTAGTAGAGGCCATTACTCGGTTCTCACGCAATTGCATAGCCTATAGAAATGTTGTGCAACATAAGCTCATGGGCTCTCATGAAGTGTTTGATTAGATTTTTGATTACATTTGCATTGATGTCAGAGTGATTAGAGGGACAATAGAGTGCTGAGTACCAGGCAGTTAGCAAGTTTGGTAGGCTACTAATGACCATCAGCAGCATCAGATTGGAGAGAGCCTAATTAACGTGATTAAACGGTCATGTGGATTTTGACTGCCAACATGACTCATGGCCGGTGTGGCAGTAAAAAGGTCACAGCAACAGCCCTAGGTCAGTGTCATTTCAATCATAGAAATATAATTCATTCTGTGAACATATCCCTTCAGAATATTGCAATTTAACTGGTACATCATTTAAATATAATTTGTGAGTGAGAAGACTAAAATGTGTCTAAGTGGCCACACACCTCTTCAAAGTACACAGTTCCTAAGCAATTTGATTGCACTTTTATGACTCAAAGATGAGTCTTGAACTATACTTTATACTTTTTTTTTTTTATAAAAAATGTTTTTATTTAACTCTCCTAGCTGTTGAAGAACTACAGCAAGGACACTTGTATTTGTTTAGTCTGGAACACAACCCTGCTTTCCCACCATCACACAATTATTGTCGTTCTTTACTCAATACAAAAACAGCCAATTATAAAATCACAATCCAGGGAAGATGGGCATGATTTGAAAGCTTGTTCTGTTGCCAACATGACTGGCTAAGTTATAAAATACAAGCTTACAGTGTTAAGCTTTCACAAGGCAATTCAACTTTTTTATTTTTTCGCATAGAAAGGAGTCATGAGTGCATTCATGAGCATATGCCGCAGGTCATTTTCTTCACAATAAACAAACATATGCTCATTCTGTTCAGAACAACCCCAGGGTGTGAAAACATATAATCTTGTAACTGTACATCAAAACAGAGATCATAAATGTTGACAATGTATATGACATGAGTTTTATGATTTGGAAATGTTTAGTGTACATTTGGACTCACAGGTGTTTGGCTTACTTGTATGAGATCAAAATGTTAATTATTATAATCCTCAACATCTGATCTTTCAAAAATACATCAAGTCAGCTTAATTTACAGCATTTCCCTCACTCAAAACAAAACATTTGCAAAAGTTGCCCAATTACTAGGAGGGATGGAGGCAACTTCTTGTCACGCGGTGCTCAAGTTCAGAACGGCTGTCAGTCAAACCCCATAATGCGCTGTGAAGTGCAGAGCCAGAACGCTGATGTCATGTATAGCATGTTGCTGTACAGCCACTACGTTCCAATTTAGATGCTTATTAATGCCCAAATCTGCCATTTTCAACCCGAGTACGTGTAAAGAGTTAACATCCAAAAGTAGAAGTAGCGTCATAGGCTCCCTTTCATTTCCCCTGAAAACAGGAACATCCAGTTGCTGGGGACTCAGCAGAGGCTAAGTTACAACATATTCAAAAATGAAAATCTGACTTTAAACGCTTTTAGATAATTGATGTGAAAGCGGAAATTAGCAGTTGAAACAATTACAAAAGTGTCCTCCTCGCCACTGTTAAGGTAAAAAGCTGAGGGATTGGGCTCGAGAAATCAAATTCATAGACAGAGCTATGGATGCAAGGACTGACCATCCATGATAACAAAATTATTAGTTTTAACCATGTTTTGATGGTATACAGTCTTTGTTTACAAGCGTTGGAGTAAAACAAGCTTATATTTTGGGTTCATGAGACCTTCATAAGAAGTTATTTTCATGAATCAATGAATGCATCATTCATATATCATTTTTTTTTTTAAATGTAGCAACTTCAGATTGACCCTTTAAAAAAGGTAAATATTTTATATATTTTTAAATTCTAGAAATTACAAAATAGTTTGACAACCCGGTTTGTAAGCTTTTAAATGATAATCAAACTCAACCGTTTATATTTTCCAGTGTTGAAGACATGGATGTCTCATGATAGGGTGGGGTGTGCAAAATGGTTCAACTTTGTTCTCCTAAATGTTTTGGCATTCAGGTCCAAAAAGTTACTTTCTGACCTCTTCTACCATGGGCAAATATGTATACAAAAGATTTGTTCAAAAAGTGTTTGAAATCAGAAGAAACGACCCTAAACTGACCAGACATAGCCTAGTCTGCAGCCCTTGTGGTTCAGGCGTAAGCTTGCTCTCCAACAATACTGGAAGAGTATTGTTTAACCTGGACACTTCCAAGTATGGATTGAATGGGGCCCAGTTTCTCAGGCAGGTCATGTTGAGTGGGGCAAGAGTGAAACCTCTTAGCTACCCGTGTGTGAGTACGGCTCAACGCACAAGCATGGTGTGGGTGTAGTCCAGTTGTTACGCAGAAAAAGAGGTCAGTAATTGTGAACACACACAAGCAAATCCCTACCTAATCCACCTTAGATCATGCTGTGTAGAAGGGGAAAAAAATGCACAGAACAAAAGCACTGCCGTTCATAAACACTCCTGTGTGTTAGTTCGGTTGTGTGGGGAAAAAAAAAAAGTATGAAATGTATGCATTCACTACTGTAAGTCGCTCTGGATAAGAGCGTCTGCTAAATGACTAAAATGTAAATGTGTGAACTGTGAATCAGGCTTGTCTGATCAAGTTCAGAGTGATCGAACGCCTAATACTACAGGAAGTTGATGAATCAGATCTGAGTAAAGTGATACGAAGCATGCCATGGTAGTAGATTCTGAGCAACAGTTATGACGTAAATAGAACACTATCTAGGTCCTGCCAGGCACACTATCTGAAAATCTACTTTTTCAACCTAGGACATCACGTGACAATGTTGTTATTTCCTTGTGTCAGTGAGGCTCATCATGTTGGTCCAGTATGCTTAAGCAGTGTCATACAGACAGCAAGTCATCTCACGCAGACAGCAAAAGAGGATTCATTCTTTGAATCTTTCAAGACAGGCACAAACATGTTGCAGTAGAAAATTGGATGTTTGATAACAGCACAATCAGTGAAGCAACCTTCATGACAAATAGTTTTGTACTAGCTAGCCAACTGATTATGTGATAGAAATACTCAAATTTATGACTATTTGTTTGCAAGTTCTGAGGACCCAAAGGGGTGCACATTTTGGTGTTTGCCCAAGTACTACACAGCTGATTCAAACAATGAAATTATCGAACTTTGATTATTTGAATCAACTCTGTGGTGCTCAGGCAAGGTTCGTTTAACCTTGCACTAGCGACTTATTCCATCACCATTTTCATGGATTGCAATAAATACAGCTAGCTGCTGTTCACGACGATGTTTAGCCTGGGGTCCCCAGATCGATAGTATTTAACGACCAGGTGAAGGCCCCCCGGCTAACCCGTGATGAACGTTCTGAAAACGTATTTACTTAGTTAGCTAGTAGCTAATGTTAGCTAGATTTGTTTGTTGTGGGCACGAGCGCTAGCTTGTACGGCCTTCCGCAAACAATTCATTTGAGATTTGCGGTATTCTCAGGTCATTAACTTAAACTATGAACAAAATACATAAATATGGGGAAATGTAATGTAAACCGACAGACAATTGCTGCGCCATGTCTGCCTCGTAACATATTTGACAGCCGTGGTTCCCCACCGCTTCAGGTAAGATACTGACGATAGCTAGCTACTGTAACGTTAGTATGTTACAACAGGCCGCAACCAACAACTTGGTATTCTTTATCCTTATAGAAAGTCTAAGGGCAAAAAGAGACCACAAACCTTAATATACGTTGTATGACATTAGATTTCATTTTGCGCCAATTCTTCGGGAATTACTATTCCTTTGTTCTTTTAGACATCCTTAGCAGCTCTCCAAAATATCTGCATGGCAGCAAACTAGTTGACAGTTCATCCTTTCACAGACACCAAACCCAACATTCGACCAATGGGTAAATCGTGGGCGATAAATCAACCAATTAAGACAAAGAATTTGACAAAGTACAACCCACTTTGAAGATTGACATTTATTTCAGCGTATCAACTGTAATGTTTTTATTATTATGCCAGACCTGAGTACCATCTAATGCAGGGTTTCCCAACTGGCAGCCCAAGAACCGAATTTGCCCCGCGGGTCGTTTTATTTGTCCCGCGGTGTTTTGAGCGCAAAATCAACAAAAATACAACTTTTGTGGAATATCATTTTTGGATATGATACTGTTAAAACCCCCAGAATCAGCTCCAATTGATTTTTAAATGAGGAAATATGTTCCCAAATATTCCTAGGCATAATAGAGACATGTGATTGTATATAAATAATAATTGATTGGATTTTTATATATACACTGCTCAAAAAAATAAAGGGAACACTTAAACAACACATCCTAGATCTGAATGAAAGAAATAATCGTATTAAATACTTTTTTCTTTACATAGTTGAATGTGCTGACAACAAAATCACAAAAAATAATCAATGGAAATCCAATTTATCAACCCATGGAGGTCTGGATTTGGAGTCACACTCAAAATTAAAGTGGAAAACCACACTACAGGCTGATCCAACTTTGATGTAATGTCCTTAAAACAAGTCAAAATGAGGCTCAGTAGTGTGTGTGGCCTCCACGTGCCTGTATGACCTCCCTACAATGCCTGGGCATGCTCCTGATGAGGTGGTGGATGGTCTCCTGAGGGATCTCCTCCCAGACCTGGACTAAAGCATCCGCCAACTCCTGGACAGTCTGTGGTGCAACGTGGCGTTGGTGGATGGAGCGAGACATGATGTCCCAGATGTGCTCAATTGGATTCAGGTCTGGGGAACGGGCGGGCCAGTCCATAGCATCAATGCCTTCCTCTTGCAAGAACTGCTGACACACTCCAGCCACATGAGGTCTAGCATTGTCTTGCATTAGGAGGAACCCAGGGCCAACCGCACCAGCATATGGTCTCACAAGGGGTCAGAGGATCTCATCTCGGTACCTAATGGCAGTCAGGCTACCTCTGGCGAGCACATGGAGGGCTGTGCGGCCCCCCAAAGAAATGCCACCCCACACCATGACTGACCCACCGCCAAACCGGTCATGCTGGAGGATGTTGCAGGCAGCAGAACGTTCTCCACGGTGTCTCCAGACTCTGTCACGTCTGTCACATGTGCTCAGTGTGAACCTGCTTTCATCTGTGAAGAGCACAGGGCGCCAGTGGCGAATTTGCCAATCTTGGTGTTCTCTGGCAAATGCCAAACGTCCTGCACGGTGTTGGGCTGTAAGCACAACCCCCACCTGTGGACGTCGGGCCCTCATACCACCCTCATGGAGTCTGTTTCTGACCGTTTGAGCAGACACATGCACATTTGTGGCCTGCTGGAGGTCATTTTGCAGGGCTCTGGCAGTGCTCCTCCTGCTCCTCCTTGCACAAAGGCGGAGGTAGCGGTCCTGCTGCTGGGTTGTTGCCCTCCTACGGCCTCCTCCACGTCTCCTGATGTACTGGCCTGTCTCCTGGTAGTGCCTCCATGCTCTGGACACTACGCTGACAGACACAGCACACCTTCTTGCCACAGCTCGCATTGATGTGCCATCTTTGATGAGCTGCACTACCTGAGCCACTTGTGTGGGTTGTAGACTCCGTCTCATGCTACCACTAGAGTGAAAGCACCGCCAGCATTCAAAAGTGACCAAAACATCAGCCAGGAAGCATAGGAATTGAGAAGTGGTATGTGGTCACCACCTGCAGAACCACTCCTTTATTGGGGGTGTCTTGCTTATTGCCTATAATTTCCACCTGTTGTCTATTCCATTTGCACAACAGCATGTGAAATTTATTGTCAATCAGTGTTGCTTCCTAAGTGGACAGTTTGATTTCACAGAAGTGTGATTGACTTGGAGTTACATTGTGTTGTTTAAGTGTTCCCTTTATTTTTTTGAGCAGTATATATATAGCACTTTTCTACCAGCTGAGGTACTCAAATTGCTTTACATAGTAGGGGGAAACTCCCCTCATCCGCCATCAATGTGTAGCACACACTTTAGTGATGCATGGTAACCATTTTTTGTTCCAGAACGCTCACCATACATCAGCTATCAGGTGGAGAGGTAAAGGAGTGATATATGTAAATTAGGAATGAGGGGGATGATTAGGTGGCTAGGTTGGGAATTTAGTCATGACACAAGGGTGAACACCCCAATGTTGTAGTGGCAGGTATAATCAGGTATACCCGCTTATTTTTCAGTGTCGCCACTGATACTTATCAAAGTAGTGAAGGAAAACGCGTATCAATCAATAGGGCTGATAGAACAGATCGGAATGTTTAGCTTAACATGTTGATAAACTATTATTTCTTAATTTTAGGCGCAGAAATGTACACACGGCAGTAGGCCTAAGCGTGAACGTTCCAAAATGCAATTTGCTGGAAAATACCATTCTAAAATTCGCACCGCACATGCAGGTGGTTTCATGGACAGAGATGGAAATATCCGTTAGAAAGAGAGGGGGATTTAAAGATGCAACAACTATCATGGGTTGCTAATATGATTAAGATAATGCCTATGGCTGCTAGACAATGAAATAAAGTTGAAATTAAACCAATAGAACAGGGGAACGCATGAGTCTTTATAAAAATAAGTGCCTCCACGGTTCTATGGTGTGATTTTGGCTATAGGCTATTTTTAAGTAAGACATGCCTCATAAAATGAAGTAAAACATCCAGGTTTCAAACAATTAAGGAACAGGAAAAATATAGCGATGCGGTAGGCCTAACCGTCTTCTGCTTGATGGTAGCCCATGCCCATGTCAGAATGATATCATGATGATTATTTGCATCAATCAAGTGGCCATTCCTTTTGCAAACTCCATCTTATGCTACAGAAACACCACTAATCAAACAATAGTGCTAGGTGCCTGCACGCTTGAATTAAAGGGTAACTACTCAACAACAACAAAAACGGGTCTCCTGGTGTGTTTAAAGAATTGTTATGGGCTTAAAAAAATACAATTTAGTTTTTCTGTGAAAAAAAAGTGTGACTTTCAGAATGAAAACAGAAACCTGTGAATTTCTGAAACAGTTTGTTTCAATAGTTGGCCTACTTTTAGCCTACTGCACAGTACAGCTTGGATTGGACTGACGGTGAAAGACCAATAGGAGATTTATCATTTTAGGTCATTCAGAGTGTATGTCACTGTTTCTCATATAATTACAAAAAAATGTTTTCCTTTGCCAGGGGAGCTGTATTTTTTTCTGCAAAATGTAACTATACCCACTTCTCGAGGCACCCATATACTTACAATAAGTGCCATGGGATTTTGAATGACCAGAGTCAGGACACCTGTTTTACGTGGTCTTCCTGTCTGAGTTGGCGCCCCCCCTTGGGTTGTGCCATGGCGGAGATCTTTGTGGGCTATACTCGGTCTTGTCTCAGGATGGTAAGTTGGTGGTTGAAGATATCCCTCTAGTGGTGTGAGGGCTGTGCTTTGGCAAAGTGGGTGGGGTTATATCCTGCCTGTTTGGCCCTGTCCGGGGGTATCATCGGATGGGGCCACAGTGTCTTCTGACCCCTCCTGTCTCAGCCTCCAGTATTTATGCTGCAGTAGTTTGTGTCGGGGGGCTTGGATCAGTCTGTTATATCTGGAGTATTTCTCCAGTCTTATCCGGTGTCCTGTGTGAATTTAAGTATGCTCTCTCTAATTTTCTCTTTTTCTTTCTTTCTTTCTCTCTCTCTCTCTCTCTCTCTCTCTCTCTCAGGGGACCTGAGCCTTAGAACCATGCCTCAGGACTACCTGGCATGACGACTCCTTGTTGTCCCCAGTCCACCTGGCCGTGCTGCTGCTCCAGTTTCAACTGTTCTGCCTGCGGCTATGGAACCCTGACCTGTTCACTGCGATTATTATTATTTGACCATGCTGGTCATTTATGAACATTTGAACATCTTGGCCATGTTCTGTTATAATCTCCACCCGGCACAACCAGAAGAGGACTAGCCACCCCTCATAGCCTGGTTCCTCTCTAGGTTTCTTCCTAGGTTTTGGCCTTTCTAGGGAGTTTTTCCTAGCCACCGTGCTTCTACACCTGCATTGCTTGCTGTTTGGGGTTTTAGGCTGGGTTTCTGTACAGCACTTTGATATATCAGCTGATGTAAGAAGGGCTATATAAATACATTTGATTAGATTTTTGAAATTTGATTTGATTTTAACGTCCCATCCAAAAGACGGCACCCTAAGCAAGGCAATGTCCCCAAATGTAATCAAAGTTTGAAATTATTGTTTTAGTCAAATATTACATATGTTTAGGCTTCTTGTGGTCAATCTGGCCCCTGCTCAAGAAAAAATTGGCCTGCGGCTGAATCTAGTTGATGATCCCTGATCTAATGCGTTTATGTATGAAATGTTTGATCGTACAATCACGTCTTTTAACATTGTCTTATGTAATGTACTGTATACAGCACATTTGGAAAGTATTCAGACCCCTTGACTTTTTTCACATTTTGTTACATTATAGCCTTATTCTAAAATGGATTAAACTAATGTTTTTCCTCAATCTACACACAATACCCCATAATAACAAAGCGAAAACAGGTTAAACATTTTTGCAAATGTATTAAAAATAAAAAGGATGCCTTATCTACATAAGTATTTAGACCCTTTGCTGTGAGACTTGAAAATGAGCTCAGATGCATCCCGTTTCCATTGACCATTCTTGATGTTTCTACAACTTGATTGGACTCCACCTGTGGTAAATTCAATTGACTGGACATTATTTGGAAAGGCACACACCTGTCTATAAGGTCCCACAGTTGACAGGTCATATCAGACTAAAAATGCTGTGTTGATGTTTTTCAGCGGCAGGGACTAGGAGATTAGTCAGGATCGAGAGAAAGCTGAACGGAGCAAAGTACAGAGAGATCCATGATGAAAACCTTCTCCAGAGCGCTCAGTATCTCAGACTGGAACAAAGGTTCACCTTCCAACAGGACAACAACACTAAGCACACAGCCAAGACAATGCAGGAGTCGCTTCGGGACAAGTCTCTGAATGTTCTTGAGTGGCCCAGCCAGAGCACGGACTTGAACCCGATCAAACATCTCTGGAGAGACCTGAAAATAGCTGTGCAGCAACCCTCCCCAATCAACCTGACATAGCTTGAGCCTCGGCAGAAAAGAATTAGAGAAACTCCCCAAATACAGGTGTGCCAAGTTTGTAGCGTCATTCCCAAGAAGACTCAAGACTGTAATCACTGCCAAAGGTGCTTCAACAAAGAACTGAGTAAAGGGTCTGAATCTTATGTAAATGTGATATGTTTATTTTTAAATTAGCAACAATTTTTAAAAACCTGTTTTTTCCTTTGTCATTATGGGGTATTGTATGTAGATTGAGGATTTTTATTATTTTTTTAAAATCTATTTTAGAATAAGGCTGTAACGTAAATATGGAAAGTCAATCATTTAGACATCGTTTCTATGCACATTCTGTAAGACTAGTAAATGTGTAAACTAATTGTAGTAAATATGGATACCATTTTGTATTGACACATTTATTTATTATCATCATGGATGCATTGACAAATGTTAGAATAAAATTTGAACACTGCATCAGCATGAAGGCCTGTGGGGTGAACAACATTAAGGTTTAATTGGCATACGCCATAAACCACATCTGCCAATGAAAGTTTGTGAGAAAATAAGTTAAGGCCACTTGAGTCAAAGTTGCTATAAAATAAAACATTAAGATGCATTTAGAATCATGTCATCAAATGGCAACTATATGATGACAAGTATGGCAAGACGTGATACCGATATATGGCCTGGTGTATCACATACCTCATAAGTTACGTTAATAATTCATTCTATACACATCAAGATGTACATGTTAGAAACAATTACTAAAAATAACCTGTCTCTTGTCAACAATCAGCATGCATGCTGACCTACAGTACATATCCATAATTGCAATGTGCTCAAATTCAAGGCTACAGACCATATCTCATGCAAATGGTTCATTATAACAAAACCAGAGGGTGTGTTGACCATACGTGCATCAGATGAAGTTGTCCTTCTTATAATTATCATTTTGCCAACCTAAAGCTCTACAGTAGGCTACCATGTAAGCGTGAAGTATTGGCACTGCAAAGGGCAATTATGGTTCATAACCCAGACATGGCTGTTGTGGTCTGTCAGTCAACAGAAAGACTACATTAACCCATGTAATTAAACATGTTGTACAATCAGTGTGCTAACATTGATATGAAAGGTATCCAAACATTCAAGTTTCACAAATAAAGTGAAGTCCCGTCAAGTGCTTGTTGTACCACACAGACACTGAAGACACCAGACTCACGCTTTCAATAAGACATTGAGTGTTTGGACTTTAATTAAATGGGACAGAGATCCTCCAAAAATTCAACATCTGAAATGTGGACCTTTGGACATTCTGTATTGTTTTTGAACATTTCAAACACTTTAGTGGACAGAAATTGCCTCTCTAATAAAAGGCAGCTTTTGGACAAATCACATGTAAATGTCTTACCCATTTCAAGACATGATAGAGTTAAGTTTTATTAGTCTTATGTACAGGATACACATGGTAAACATCAAGGTTATTATAGTTTTGTGATTTAATATTAGTTATTTCTATTGTTTGTTTTTAATTTGAAATTCAGTTTAGTTTGTTAGATCAGACTTGGTTTACTAGTTTTTATTTAGTTTGTTTGATAAAACAATTTATTGTTTTTAGATTTAGGGACAGAAAGCAGCCTGTGTGTAGGAGGCCAGGAGCCATTTGTGTTGTAGGTCTATAGTTGCTTTTTTGGGGATGTCATTAAACATGTATCAATGACTAAGCCCTTCAAATAGGTTAAGAAAAATGGCTGCAACAGCAAAAACATAAGCAACACATTCACAAATCTATCAGTTCAAAGCCAGCCAGCGTGTTTCTGGTTCATCTTCAAGAAGACTGCGTTCCAGAGAGGTGGTTGTTCGGTTTCTCAAGCCTGATGACAGTTGTCTACGGACAAAGAATATTCTCTCCACGAACTCTTGGGATGCAGGTGCAGAAACCAGATCCAGTGCCACAGCTTAGGATAAACAGCCATCCTTGCCGGAGGTGACTTTCTCGCTCTCTCCCCCAGTAGTAGTAGATTGCAAGTGAGAAGGCATGGCACCACATCAGACAGCGACTGGCTGTCAGTGAAGTTTGTCATTGTAGATTGTGAACGGCTCCAACTTTACAAGCTGTTCTAGCTTAGCCCAGCTCTGTGCTCACCCTCAGATTTCTTCCCTGTTAGCTAGTGATAGCAATGCACAAACTAAGCCCATTTGAAACATCGGCATATTCAGAAGCTCAAAAATCCCATTAGAAAAAATGGTTACATCGTATTAGATTTGTTTAAAAGGAGAAAAAAAAAAACATTTATGATGGCTTCTATTTTAGTTCGTTTTGCAGTCAATTATACATTTCAGCATATGTTTTTATTTGTTTACTATATTGTTTTTACAATTTTAGTTTACTATAATAACCTTGGTATACACCGTCCAATTAAATGCTTACTTGCAGGTTCCTTATTGACAATGCTACAATAATAAGAAATAATTAAAGATAAGAAACAAACATAAGTCATGAGGATAAGAGTAAGAGTCAAAAACTCATGAGCACATCTCGCTCCTGTACACTGGTATAGAATGGCTTCCCAAATACAAAGGAGTGCAGTCCAGCCCTCAGCTTCTCAGCAAAAGCCATGACAATATTCAGGTCGCCTTCCACCATCAGGTCGAGGTCTGTCTTCAAGCTGCGCAAGGAGCGGAAAGGCATCTTTCCCTTTTGCCTGTGGGTGGGGAATTCAAACATAGAAAAAGTTGTATTACACGGTGTCCTGCTGTGCTGGGACAAAAGTCCTATTGAAACCAATTACATCTTCTTCCATAGCGGGAGGTAACTTACGTTTCATCTTCAATGTATTTGAGTAGCGTGAGAGCCTTCCTGTGAAGGATCAGCAAGAACTGTGCTAAGTAAGTACTTCGCAGATTGAGGCCTGGCTTCAGCATGAACACCTGGGAACAAAACCGAGAATCAACTATTATTGTTGGCCCTGACAAGCCAACAAAAAGGTCGACATATGAGGAGACCATTTTTCAGCACCACAAATATTGTTGCTTCCTTTTTTCTGGTGTCTTACCTCATCTATAAATAACTTCACCAGAGTGTCTTTATGCATAACATCATGAAAAATATTTCTGAGAAAAGAATGGAGCTTTTAGTGGTCATAAAAACAGAATAACATCCACATCTTTCATGAACGTTAATGTAAACAAGACATACAAATTTGATACATAGGAAATAAATCAATCAATGCTGTTAAGCATCTAAATAAACACAGGCAATTCCAATCTAATTGGAATAACAGAACAGGAGAGAAGAAAGCATACAGGTTGGGGGTGAAGGACTCATCGGTGTGAATGACAGCGTCGGGGGCGATGTCATCCTCGCTGGCCGCCTTCCAGAGCGTGCTGAGCTCCGAGCGCATGTAGAGGCGCTGGTTGTACGTGTGCTCATGGCAGGGTGGCATCTGCTTCACCGTGTTGATGTCCACGTCGATGTGCGTGGTCGGGTAGGGCGAGTACAGCACCTGGCGGAAGGGCAAGACGAAGCTGCCTGTGGAGTCCTTAGTTTGGAGGAAGGAGGGGGAGAGTAATGAGGGGGATCACAATGCCAAACTGGCAGTCTTAAGCTATGACCTTTTGTTCATTTTTTGAGGCCTTGGTTTGAAATAAAAGACTTACTTTGCATGACTATTAATTTGCATGCACTTACAATGGGATAATCAAGATGTGAGAAAACAAATTTAAGTAACCCTCATTGAACACATTGGACCGAAGATCGTTTTTAGTGCAAAAAAATATATATACAAAAATTGCCTGCACATCCACTGGCTCTCCAGGACCAGCATTAGAGAACTGTAATTTAGAGTGGCATGGTACCTTGAGGAGGCCTTGTACAAACAGTCCTGTGTCGTACTTGAAAGAGGAGTCAGCTTTACAGAGCCGAGAGCACTTCCTCTCAGCAGGGGTGAGGAAAAGGCTCAGTGTTCGCACTATCTGGAGCACAAGAAAATACAAATAAATATCAACGTGGAATACCTCACAACACATCCGCATTTTAGTGAGGGAGAGAGGATTTGGAGGAGAGTGTGGGTGTGTGCGCGTGTTAACCTGCAATGTCAGATTTTGTATGCTGCAATTTTTTTGTAGATACACAATAACATATGCAGACACACCTGTGTATAGAACATTTTTATACAACTACTGTGTGCATGAGTGTGAATGGATATGCTGATACATACATACATGCATACATTGGCTGCTGTATGCATGTATGCATGTATGTATGTGTTAAGCACAGAGTATTGGCAGCCTGTCAGTACCTTGTTGACTTTCTCTGGGTTGCTTCCGACCACCATGGAGCAGCCACACGTTTGGAGATGAGAACTGATTGCCCTGGGAGACGTAGGCAATTTCATTTGTGTGTATTTTTTTATTAATGACAAAGATGAGGAATAGTCACTTGATATTAATTTACCATAATGAGAACATTAAAATGTATTAAAATGTGTCCACGTGTTTGTCATAAAAATATGACTTTAATATATGTCTCTAAAGTGACATAAGTGTTTCCTGACTACTGCAAGAGCACTTAAAAGCTGAGTAAAGAAATGATGACTTGCAGTGTATTTGTCATCTCCACAGGCAGTTAAGATAATGATGTTTAGACAGATTTCTCAGGTGGTGCATAACTGCATTCCCCTGATAACTACAATCTCATCACAAATATAATGTGCAAAGTAAGCAATGTGCACCTAATGGACCAACCCAGTTTGGATAAAACGGAGAGAAAAGCTGTTAACCTGAAGGAGAGTGAATTTTTTTTGTTAACCCTGTGACTATCCCACAAAAAGAAAAGCAGGGGCACTCAAGGTTGTTTCTTGATAATGTGCAGGGTTTTCCACTTGTTGGCAACATTAGTTAATAGAGATTACTTATCAGTCTCAGAGCTGAATTTAGTCAACACTGCATTGCAATATTTATAATTTTCCTATGGTTAAATAGTCACAGAATGGTTTTGGGTACTGTAAAAAAAAAAAAAAATAAGAGAAGAAAAAATAAAAAAGGTAGACAACTTACAGGCAGATGCTTCCAATTTTCAGAATGAAGCAGATAGGCCTACAATAAAAGTGCTTACTTATGCAGGAAATCTTCATGGCAGCTGTCTCCAATGTCATCATCATTTAGGATGGTGTCCTTGATCTAACACAGATGGAACAAACAGAGTTCTTTGGTGAAATAGTCCTCAACATGAAGGACAAGATAAAAATGTTTGCCTACTGTAACTGTAGTGAGACAGAGAGAGTAGTTATTGCCCGAATTTGAGTAGTCTAATCCTCAAATTATTGTGGAATTGTGTGTGACTTCATACATTTTTACATCTCATTGATGAACATCAAAAAGATAATTAAAGCTTCAGTGGAGCCTCAGTGGTTAGAACTTTCAGTTTTCTTTTTCACAGAAATTGTGGAGGCTTTGAGGTTTTAGTTTAATTTTCAACTGGGGTTTTTGCCTGGTAATGAAAGCTGTGCAAGACTTAACATACCAGTGAAACTAGTTGGATATCATTCTTGGATACCCATGTGATAATGTGACAGTGAACTGCAGGCATAATAGTCGTCTCCTCATGGACATACAGTGGGGTCAGAAATGATTGTCAGCTTTGATAAAGATGAGCAAAAATGACTATAAAAAATAAATACAATATAGCTAAAAATGTGTATGTTCAAAAAAAAGGGGGAATATTATTTTAGACTAACATAATTGCTCAGAGAAGAGATTTTGTTTTACAAGTAATAATCTTTCTCAAAAAGGTAGGGGTAAAAATGATTGACACCCGTTTTCAATACCTCACCTTGCGAGGGTAACATCCCTGAGCATTTAAAAAAAAATGTTTTATGAGTTGGAGAACACATTGGAAGGGATCTTAGACCATTCCTCCATACACAATTCTTCCAGATCCTTGATATCCTACGTCCACGCGTATGAACTACCTTCTTCAATTAAAAACATGGGGTTTTCAAGACCTGAGATAACTATAGTTTTAACTATGGTTTGTGGAAAGTAACAATTTTTCCAGGGGAACAACTACTTGCATATAGATCCCCAAAAATAACTTATTTTTTAAACTATTTGAAAACACATCTCAGAAAGTATTACTTTTTAAAACTATTTGAATACAGATCTGAGAAAACTACTACTTGGAGATTGGGTGGTGGCTGTTTTAATCTGGCCAGATCAGTTTTTTGGTCTAGAGCAGCAAGAGCTGCTGGGGCGGCAGGTAGTCAGAGCGTTGGGCCAGTAACCGAAAGATTGCCGGATCGAATCCCCGAGCTGACAAGGTAAAAATCTGTCGTTCTGCCCCTGAACAACGACAGATTTTTACCTTGTCAGCTCGGGGATTCAATCCGGCAACCTTTCGGTTACTGGCCCAACACTCTAACCACTAGGCTACCTGCCGCCCCAGCAGTCCTTGCTGCTCCAGACCAAAACTGCCTTGTTCAGGGGTACTGTCATTGAAAATTGAAAATAAGAATTTGTTCTTAACCTGTCTGGGATATTTTCACAGCCGGATGAAAAAAATTTACCCGATTTAAACTGGTTACTACTCTTGCCCAGAAACTAGAATATGCATATTATTAGTAGATTTGGATAGAAAACACTGAACTTTCTAAAACTGTTTGAATGGTGTCTGTCAGTATAACAGAACTCATATGGCAGGCAAAAACCTGAGAAAATTCCAAGCAGGAAGTGGCCTGTCTGAGAATTTGTAGTTATTTTTATTCTCTATCAAAACTACAGTATCTGTGGGGTTACGTAGCACTTTCGAAGGCTCTCTAAAGCCTTCAGAAAGCGGATTGAGGCGTCTTCTGTCTCTGGGCAGAGAGACAGCTCAGTTTGTCAGCGACAAAGAGATTGCATATGCGCATTCACGTGAGCACGCTGTTTTTTCTTTTCCTCTTTGAATGAATACACTATTGTCCGGTTGGAATATTATCGCTATTTTACGAGAAAAATACCATAAAAATTGATTTTAAACAGCGTTTGACATGCTTCTAAGTACGGTAATGGAACATTTTGAATTTCTTTGTCTCGAAATGCGCTCGCGCGTTACCCTTTGGATAGTGACCTGAACGCACGAACAAAACGGAGGTATTTGGACATAACTATGAATTATTTGGAACAAAAATAACATTTCTTGTGGAAGTAGCAGTCCTGGGAGTGCATTCTGACGAAGATCAGCAAAGGTAATACCATTTTTCTTATAGTAATTCTGAGTTTAGTGTGCCCCGAACTTGGCGGGTGTCACAATAGCTAGCCATGATGGCTGAGCTATGTACTCAGAATATTGCAAAATGTGCTTTCGCCGAAAAGCTATTTTAAAATCTGACACCGCGATTGCATAAAGGAGTTCTGTATCTATAATTCTTAAAATAATTGTTATGCATTTTGTCAACGTTTATGATGAGTAATTTAGTAAATTCACCAGAAGTTTTGGGTGGGAATGCATGTTCTGAACATCACATGCCAATGTAAAAAGCTGTTTTTGGATATAAATATGAACTTGATTGAACAAAACATGCATGTATAACATAATGTCCTAGGAGTGTCATCTGATGAAGATTAAAAGGTTAGTGCTTCATTTAGCTGTGTTTTGGGTTTTTGTGACATATATGCGTGCTTGGAAATTGGCTGTGTGATTATTTTTGTCTATGTACTCTCCTAACATAATTTAATGTTTTGCTTTCGATGTAAAGCCTTTTTGAAAATCGGACAATGTGGTTAGATTAACGAGAGTCTTATCTTTAAAATGGTGTAAAATAGTCGTATGTTTGAAAAATTGAAATTATCGCATTTGAGGTTTTTGTATTTCACGCCATGCGATCCCATTGGCTGTTGGCTAGGGGTTCCGCTGGCGGAACGGGGTTCCACTAGCGGAACACCTAGATGTAAGAGGTTTTAACTGACTTGCCTAGTTAAATAAAAAAGGTAAATTAAATAATATATTTTTTTTATAAATAAATATCAATAAATAAAAAAGCTGACATGCAGAAAATACAAATAACTGGGAGGGATATCAAACCCACACTGGACAGGAACCTACCGGATGTTACTTGGCTGTAGACCTGACAATACTGTTGGATTTCTGCTTTCTTTTGTTGGATACGCCGGTAAACAGCTTAGATGTCCGGTAGCAGAGAGGGACCGGAAGACGAGCTAGGGTTTGGTTTTATTGCTACCCAGCGCCGTGGCGCATTCTGTTGTTTCGTCCCCTGAATAAAAGACCTGGGTCATTTCCCTGGAAAAAGGTCCATTTTGGTCTACGCTTGTGTTATTTCACACTCATCAGGTCTGCTTGAAAACCTGTGGTTAGAATTGAAGAGGACAGTCCATAAGCCAAGATGTAGGATATCAAGGATCTGGAAGGAGAAATGGTCTAAGATCCATCCCAATGTGTTCTCCAACTCAAAGCATTTTAGAAAAAGGCTCAGTGCCATTAGCCTTGCAATGTGAGGTATTGAGGACAGGGGTGTCAATAGTTGAGGACAACAAAATCTCTGAAATTTTATTAGTAAAAAAATTACTTCCCTTTTTTTTTTTAGCATACTTAGTATTTGAATTATTCATTTTATTCAGGTCATTTTTGCTAATCTTTATCAAGGTTGTCAATTTCAGACCCCACTAACTTTTAAAAGCAAAGTTGCAACATAAATGGGTCTGCAAAGTATAGTGAGCTCTACTGTATTTTTTGCACGTTGAAAGTGTTGCCAAATGTGCACGATGGCTTCTGATACTCACGTCTATGTCCTCTGGGACACTGTGTGTCTTCATGGAGGACAGCAGCTCCATGATGTGGACAATCTCTGATGTCAGCACAGAAATTATGTTGTAGCCCTGTATGTCAATGACAAATACCGGCATGGCAGGCTAGGTGATTCAGGTGATAGTACTGGGCTATAACGATAAAGTCAATTTCCCTAGTGATGGATTGAGAAACACTGCCTTAAGGGGATGGCCTAGTAGGGGATAGACTTGGAAGTTAAAATCTGAACACTTACTTTCTGCATCCAGATGCGTCCCTTGCGGATTATGTGTTTGAGCCTCTCCACACAGACAGTGTGCAGGGGCAGGTAGAAGGCCAGCTCTGTCTGTGGAAGAATAATGGACAGGGCACACGTGTTCTTGTCACCCTTCAGCTCGCCGTCAAAGATCAGCGAGACAATGATGACGCCCTTCTCAGCTAGGACGAAGAACTTGACGTCCACCGCTCCACACTCGGCACTGCGCAGAATCTCCCCGTTCAGCGTGTGATTGGCCAGGAAGGTGACTTCACCGTCACTCAGCAACAGTGACTGCTCACACCTGGGAGCCCAGATGTGTCGCACCCGCGGGCCCAGGATGTTGTCCCAGTAGGCAAAGGTGGCGGCGAGGAGAGGGCATTCTCCGTCGACAGTCACCTCTGTCTTAGCCACTGCGGGCGACTGAGGTGGGCCGGAAGACATGTTGTTACTGTACCTGGGGGTGGGTTGGAAGACCAGAAAGATGGAACGTAGATCACGCCTGGCTGGTAGAATTATACATCTATTTATTGTTCAAGCTATCTTACAGGAAGAGAAAATAGATGTCAGACAAAGAGAGTATATCCCACAAACTAACAATATTCAACTCTTGCAGACAGGCGAGTTTAGTCTCATAGTGTATAAGTCCACACAAGATGTAATACTTTTTAATAATCTAAAAAATATTTTTTTAAATGTGTGTATTTTCTCCAGCGTTGTGTTCGGGAGCAAATCGAGTCCGAGTCAAGACCATGATTGTAATTGTCAAATCAGCACCATAAGAGTTGAAAATGTCCAGTATTTCTGTGTTCATATTTCAGAACATATGGATTCTTTAGACATTCAGAATGGTGAAACAATGCATGCTGAGGGAAAATAGAGCCACTCATCGAATTATTACTAACCCAAACACAGCGGGGAACAATAATTATTATTTTCAATGATGTTCTGATTTAATCTCTTTAGTTTTGTTAGAAAGGAAAGGGTTAACACTAAAGAGAAAAAAAAAATCCAATCAGCATTTTCCTGTGCTGGTCTCTGGGGAGATAAATCTAGCTATCCAAGTCAGCCATTGGCTAAGCCATCAGAAGCTAGACAAAAGGCATCTGCCATTCAAATCAAATCAAATGTTATGTCACATGTGCCAAATACACAACTGTATTAGAACATTTTTGGAGTGACAGTGGAATCAACCAATCACATTTTGACTAAGTGGGACCGTTTTTACAAAAACGATCAGAAACTTCTGCCTTCTTGAAGGCGCAATAGTGAGCAGTAGTTTTCCCACGGTCTAGCTAACTAGTTTGCAGCGGCTGCAGCAGGTGTTATCAAAGAGGATGTTGTTGCTAATTTGTCAGCTTCTCCCTTTTCAAGAATAACTTTCAACAAGATGTTAAGTTTCAAATGATCATCATCTGGTGAGTGGAACTGGATTTTTTACTGCAGCATGCTTGCCATTAGCCATCTCTTTGAAATTAACTTGTGTGCGTGTGAAACATTGTTGCATTTAAAGTGGAACGGACAGCATTTTAGCAATATGAAACCTTATTCAAATCTGTTCATATACACCCCCAGAAAGAATGACACTTTAAAATGGTCTGATAAGCGACCACTTAGTCATTTTCATAAATTCTTAGAGTGTTTGGGAAGGCACTTGTGAAAATTCTATAGCAATATAGAGTGGGAAAGTGGCCATGCATTTGGACAATTAATAGACACTGCAGCAAATAAAAACCGAATAAAAACACTCAGACCACTGCGCTGTAGCCAATCAGAGCGACAGTAGACCTTTACAAACAAGCCATTTGCCACCCGGGCCTGCCATCATTCACTTTGAACTGGACTGTGTGTTTACAGGCAGTTAAACAGCGCGACTTTAGATCATTAGAACGCATTCGCCAAAAAATACACCCAAAAGGATTTCTGCAAATAAGTAAACACCACAGGAGTCCTCTTACATTTTGGAACTTTACAGTCCTATTGACCAAACAACCATGAAAAGGTAGACTCTCTCTCCATCAGTTATGAGCAAGCCAGAGCAAGATAAGCTCAAATCTAATGAAGGAACATTAGATAAACACTCAAACTTTTTTGGCTAGTTGGCTGTCAAAATTGCACTGATAAACCATAAACCATAGCCTCCTCTTCCTTCTGTAGCTTGCCTGCCAATGCATGCTTGTCCCAACCAAGCACCCAAGCTAACTGGCTAAAGTTGGCTAGCTAGCTACTCCCAGACACAAATGAGAACACCTCACTCTGACCATTTTACTTGGCGTAGTTGAGCTGGTTAGGCTGTTTATATGTCATCTACAGCGTTCTTGACTAACTAACTTTTTTCACCCTACGTTTACTCATATTCAGCAGGTGTTCCGCGTTCGTAAATTCATCAGTTCTGCGCTCTGGCACACAGACGAGAGTGCTCTGAAATTGAAGTAGATAGCCAGAGTGAATTTGCAAACGCAAGCGATATGCTAACTGTATAATAGTTGTACAAGTTCTTGCTAGCTAACCAAATGAAACCTGCTTCTCTAGCGGTGTATAGCCAGCAAAAAACAATAAAGGAAAAAGTCAGTCACTCACCCAGCCACTCCTCCAATGGCATGTCATTCTCCTAGCAGCTAGCTAGCTAACATTAGGCTCCTTGTTTTTAGCGTGCTACATAAATAGATACGTTAGCCCATTAGCCACATTATGACTGACTTGTGATCATTGCCCGTGCTAGTTTGAATGTATTGACATTCCCAGCCTTGGTTACATTTGTCAGTTTTTGTCCAGAATATTGAGTCATTGAAACAGTGCATCCCGAATGGAGGCAGCAAACAATGTACCAGGCCAGATGTAATTTACAACCTGATAACAATACTTTTTGGACTACCAAGAAATGTATTGATGAATTATATTAATCATACATTGAACTGTATTAATCCATTCTGCCAACAATGCCTTAGCGTATGTCATGGAGTCAAATATAACCTATTTTTAAAACCTCTTGACTGATATTATGATTGTCTGTTTGTTTCATATCTGCAAAGCAGTTCAAATGCTGTCAGTTTCACTTTAAGTCACTGGTTACTTTGTGTGCTAAATGTTTCATGCAACGGGAGTAATAGTTGTACATTTTGAATGGCTGCGTTTTTGTATTGTTATGATTGGGATCTACTGGCTTATTATGTCCGAGTTCATGGACTGCTTATCCTTTAACATCATACTGTGTGTATGACTGCTGTCTTTCCATCGGTCCTATGCAGTGTTGCAGTGGGTATACTCAAATTGACAAAAAGTTCCCAAATGGCCCGCCCAGCAAAAGGTTTTCCAGATTTTCACCCCCCCCCCCCAAATATTGTGTGTGTATGTATATATATATTTATTTTAACTATTGTATTCAGCGCATGTGACAAATAAAATGTGATTTGATTTATTCCACTGAAAGTAGGCTGTGTGTGCGGCGCGCATGTTAATACACTGCTCAAAAAATAAAGGGAACACTAAAATAACATCCTAGATCTGAATGAATGAAATAATCTTATTAAATACTTTTTTCTTTACATAATTGAATGTGCTGACAACAAAATCACAAAAAATAATCAATGGAAATCCAATTTATCAACCCATGGAGGTCTGGATTTGGAGTCACACTCAAAATTAAAGTGGAAAACCACACTACAGGCTGATCCAACTTTGATGTAATGTCCTTAAAACAAGTCAAAATAAGGCTCAGTAGTGTGTGTGGCCTCCACGTGCCTGTATGACCTCCCTACAACGCCTGGGCATGCTCCTGATGAGGTGGCGGATGGTCTCCTGAGGGATCTCCTCCCAGAACTGGACTAAAGCATCCGCCAACTCCTGGACAGTCTGTGGTGCAACGTGGCGTTGGTGGATGGAGCGAGACATGATGTCCCAGATGTGCTCAATTGGATTCAGGTCTGGGGAACGGGCGGGCCAGTCCATAGCATCAATGCCTTCCACTTGCAGGAACTGCTGACACACTCCAGCCACATGAGGTCTAGCATTGTCTTGCATTAGGAGGAACCCAGGGCCAACCGCACCAGCATATGGTCTCACAAGGGGTCTGAGGATCTCATCTCGGTACCTAATGGCCGTCAGGCTACCTCTGGCGAGCACATGGAGGGCTGTGCGGCCCCCCAAAGAAATGCCACCCCACACCATGACTGACCCACCGCCAAACCGGTCATGCTGGAGGATGTTGCAGGCAGCAGAACGTTCTCCACGGCGTCTCCAGACTATGTCACATGTGCTCAGTGTGAACCTGCTTTCATCTGTGAAGAGCACTGGGCGCCAGTGGCGAATTTGCCAATCTTGGTGTTCTCTGGCAAATGCCAAACGTCCTGCACGGTGTTGGGCTGTAAGCACAACCCCCACCTGTGGACGTCGGGCCCTCATACCACCCTCATGGAGTCTGTTTCTGACCGTTTGAGCAGACACATGCACATTTGTGGCTACTCTGGATAGTTCTGACTTAGAATATGTGGACAACTATAAAAACCTAGGTGTCTTGCTAGACTGTAAACTCTCCTTCCAGACTCACATTAAGCATCTCCAATCCAAATCTAGAATCGGCTTCCTATTTCGCAACAAAGCCTCCTTCACTCATGCTGCCAAACATACCCTCGTACAACTGACTATCCTACCGATCCTTGACTTCGGCGATGTCATTTACAAATTAGCCTCCAACACTCTACTCTGCAAATTGGATGCAGTCTATCACATTGCCGTCCATTTTGTCACCAAAGCCCCATATACTACCCACCACTGCGACCTGTATGCTCTCGTTGGCTGGTCCTCGCTACATATTCGTCGCCAAACCCACTGGCTCCAGGTCATCTATAAGTCTTTGTTAGGTAAAGCTCCGCCTTATCTCGGCTCACTGGTCACCATAGCAACACCCAGCCGTAGCACGCGCTCCAGCAGGTATATTTCACTGGTCATCCCCAAAGCCAACACCTCGTTTGGCTGCCTTTCCGTCCAGTTCTCTGCTGCTAATGATTGGAACGAATTGCAAAAATCACTGAAGTTGGAGACATATCTCCCTCACTAACTTTAAGCGTCAGCTGTCAGAGCAGCTTACCAATGCTGCAGCTGTACACAGCCCATCTGTAAATAGCCCATCCAACCAACTACCTCATACCCATATTTGTTTTTCTGCTCTTTCGTCACCAGTATTTCTACTTGCACATCCTCATCTGCACATCTATCACTCCAGTGTAAATTGCTAAATTGTAATTACTTCGCCACTATTGGCCTATTTATTGCCTTACCTCCTTACTTCATTTACACACACTGTATACAGATTTTTCTATTGTGTAATTGACTGTACGTTTGTTTACCCCATGTGTAACTGTGTTTTTGTCGCACTGCTTTGCTTTATCTTGGCCAGGTCGCAGTTGTAAATGAGAACTTGTTCTCAACTGGCCTACCTGGTTAAATAAAGGTTAAATAATAAATCTGCCTTCTCCCTAGTCTTCAGCCATTAACTTCGCCCACGGCTGGCTCACGTTAACTACAATCCCGACGCTGTGTTTTAGCGTTTAGAAACGTCAAGAATCATTGCTTGCGATACAGCTTTCGAAACATATGGCCCTTATCCTGCATCCGCGAGGATTAATCCTTCAAATAAAAGAGATACACTTACTGTAGCAGTTTTGCACAGATCCATACATCTATGGGTGCTTCCATCCAACAAAACTACACAGCCAGGTGCATGCTAGATGGCTAATTAGCACAAGTGGTCACCTCTTGACTTCTGTCTATTTTCTGTAAACAAGCGCTGTAACATTGAGATATGGCCTGAGTGGGAACATGAACCCTATCCATATCAAAGTGTGTATCAATGTAACCTTTGTTTTCTTCTTGCTGATATGAAAGATAAGGTCCTTAAACATCCAAAACCTTACCGTGGGGTAAACTACGACTGTTAATGTTCAGATTGAGTGTCGGGGCTCTTAACCAAAATCCCACAGAAGACGTCTTCGTCCAATGAGCTATGTGAACTGAGAGTCGTGATCAGGCTCGGTTACTGTCTACAACAATTGGTCAAGGTTAGTGTTTTTCAGGGGTTTAGTAAACATAAAAGGAGAACTACACATCTTAATACAGAGCCAGTAGCTGGCTGATCATTACTAGTTAGGCGTGTGTATGCATTACCAGCAGTAGCTAGCTAGCTAGCCAAGCTCTAACGTTAGTGCATATAATGTTGGTACACTTGTTGTAAATAGAAACTGACATGCCGAATACATTTTCAATTTTATCTGCATTTAAAAGAGAGGCGTTACTCACCAAAGTGTCAATGTATTTTGTTTGTAGCTCGCATAAATAGTGTGGCATGACGGCACAAACATATGTTAAAAGTGCACTCTGCCACCTAGTGTGTGGGGGTGCAAATAGGGGAACGTTAAGCAGAGGGGAAGAGAGAGGCCCAACTCAGCGGAAAATCTTTCTCCCTCCCATTGTTTGGGCGGAGAGACATGTATCTTGTCAGTATACCCATACTATTTGCTTTAACGCAGAAAAACACGGAGAAATAGAATCACTTCCTCATTCGTTAACACTACATTATGTCGTGAAGGCACACTGCCGTCTAGCGAAATATTAGGGGTATCTAAGATAGATTATGTAATTTTACATGCAAAACAAATAAATAATATTCATGGTTGATTCATACACTGAGAATACCAAACATTAGCAACACCTTCCTAATATTGAGTTGCACCCCCCTCCCTCAATTCGTCAGGGCATGGACTCTACAAGGTGTTGAAAGCATCCTACAAGGATGCTGGCCCATGTTTACTCCATTCTTACCCATAGTTATGTAAAATTGGCTTGATGTCCTTTGGTGGATTATTATTGATACTCATGGGAAACTGTTGAGCTTGAAAAACCCAGCAGCATTGCAGTTCTTAACACTAACTGGTGTGCCTGGCACCTACTACCATACCTCATTCAAAGGCACATAAATCTTTTGTCTTGCCCATTCTCATCTGAAGATGATGCAATCTCAATCGCACTCCACACTGGCCTTTCCCACCTGGACAAAAGGAACACCTATGTGAGAATGCTGTTCATTGACTACAGCTCAGCATTCAACACCATAGTGCCCACGAAGCTCTTCACTAAGCTAAGGACCCTGGGACTAAACACCTCCCTCTGCAACTGGATCCTGGAATTCCTGACAGGCCGCCCCCAGGTGGTAAGGCTAGGCAACAACACGTTTGCCACGCTGATCCTCAACACTGGGGACCCTCAGGGGTGTGTACTTAGTCCTCTCCTGTGCTCCCTGTTCACGCACGACTGCGTGGCCAAACACGACTCCAACACCATCATTAAGTTTGCTGACGACACAACAGTGGTAGGCCTGATCACCAACAACGATGAGACAGCCTATAGGGAGGAGGTCAGAGAACTGGCAGTGTGGTGCCAGGACAACAACCTCTCCCTCAATGTGAGCAAGACAAAGGAGCTGATTGTGGACTACAGGAAAAGGCGGGCCCAAGTCTCCAAGTCATAGACTGTTTTCTCTGCTACCGCACGGCCAGTGGTACCGGAGCGCCAAGTCTAGGACCAAAATGCTCCTTAACAGCTTCTACCCCCAAGCCATAAGACTGCTGAATAATTAATCAAATGGCCACCGGACTATTACATTGACCCCACCCCCTCCATTTGTTTTGTACACTGCTGCTACTCGCTGTTTATTATCTATTGATAGTCACTTCACCCCTGCCTACATGTACAAATTACCTCAACTAACCTGTACCGCCGCACACTGACTCGGTACCGGTACCTCCTGTATATATCCTCGTTATTGTTATGTTATTGTGTTACTTTTTATAATTTGTATTTTTTACTTTAGTTTATTTGGTAAATATTTTCTTAACTCTTCTTGAACTGCACTGTTGGTTAAGGGCTTGTAAGTAAGCATTTCACGGTAAGGTCTACACTTGTTGTATTCGGCGCATGTGACAAAGTTTGATTTGATTTGATTTTGACATACACTATCCATGTCTCTAGGCTTAAAAATCATTCTTTAACCTGTCTCCTCCCCTTTATCAACACTGATTGAAAGGGATTTAACAAGTGACATCAGTAAGGGATCATAGCTTTCACCTGTATTCACCTGGTCAGATCTATGTCATGGAAAGAGCAGGAGTTCTTAATGTTTTGTGTAGTGCATACAGACAGTACATCAATGGGGCCAAGCTTCCAGCCATCCAGGACCTCAATACCAGGAGGAAGGCCCGAAGAATTGTCAAAGATTCCAGCCACCCTAGTCATAGACTGTTCTCTCTGCTACCGCACATTAAGCGGTACCGGAGCGCCAAGTCTAGGTCCAAGAGGCTTCTGAACAGCTTCTACCCCCAAGCCATAAGACTCCTGAACATCTAATCAAATGGCTACCCAGACTATTTGCATTGCCCCCCCCCCCACCCCCCACCCACCCTCTTTTACACTACTGCTACTCTCTGTTTATTATCTATGTATAGTCACTTTAATAACTCTACCTACATGTACATATTACCTCAATTACTTTGACTAACCGGTGCCCCCGCACATTGACTCTGTACCAGTACCCCCTGTATATAGCCTCGCTATTGTTATTTGAATGCTGCTCTTTAATTCTTTGTTACTTTTATGTCTTTTTTGTTGTTGTTGTTGGTATTTTTCTTATAACTGCATTGTTGGTTAAGGGCTTGTAAGTAAGCATTTCACTGTAAGGTCTACACCTGTTGTATTCGGCCATGTGACAAATAAAATTTGATTTGATACTTTTGACTCGACTTGCACCTGATATGCAAACAATCACACTGCATAGATGAGGTAAAGGAGTTAGCGCACATTCAACATATCTGATCAAACAAAGTGGATATCTGTCAAATCCAACATGATTTATGTATTATAACATGCCCACAATGTGGGTTAGTCCAATTTTGGTATATTTGGCTGTTTTTGCTGCATAACATGTAGAAGTGGCCCCTTTTAAGGTTTAGAAGAACTGACTGCTAAATGCTATCTCCCGTTTATATAAGCTAGTTAGCATAGCTAGCATGCATACATCGGTGGTACTAATCAGTCGTTTTTAACTGTACTAATGCAGTTGATTGGTAATGATGACATAAACATATGTTAGGATTGACATCCATACAAGCATTATACTCAGATTTTTACCTCAACATAGTGTGAAATACACATATAAACAATAGCCTAAATGTAGGTTAATTTTGCTGGGGGACAAGGAGGAGACTTGGGATCTTTCCCCACGAACCTTTCCCATGGCAATTCCATTTTATTGTTGTATGTTTTTATTTAACTAGGCAAGTCAGTTAAGAACAACCTCCCTGGGCAAGGTGGGACGTTTGCGTGGAATAGCATTGCGCGAAATACAAATACCTAAACAATGCTATAACTTCAATTTCTCAAACATATGACTATTTTACACCATTCTAAAGACAAGACTCTCGTTAATCTAACCACATTGTCCGATTTTAAAAAGGCTTTACAGCAAAAGCAAAACATTAGATTATGTCAGGAGAGTACCCTGCCAAAAATAATCACACAGCCATTTTCAAAGCAAGCATATATGTCACAAAATCCAAAATCACAGCTAAATGCAGCACTAACCTTTGATGATCTTCATCAGATGACACTCCTAGGACATTATGTTATACAATACATGCATGTTTTGTTCAATCAAGTTCATATTTATATCAAAAACCAGCTTTTTACATTAGCATGTGATGTTCAGAACTAGCATACCGGTGAATTTACTAAATTACTCACGATTAACGTTCACAAAATACATAACAATTATTTAAAGAATTATAGATACAGAACTCCTTTATGCAATCGCGGTGTCAGATTTTAAAATAGCTTTTCGGCGAAAGCACATTTTGCAATATTCTGAGTACATAGCCCGGCCATCACGGCTAGCTAATTTGACACCCACCAAGTTTGGCCCTCACCAAACTCAGATTTACTATAAGAAAAATTGGATTACCTTTGCTGTTCTTCGTCAGAATGCACTCCCAGGACTTCTACTTCAACAGCAAATGTTGTTTTGGTTCCAAATAATCCATAGTTATATTAAAATATCCTCCGTTTTGTTCGTGCGTTCAGGTCAGTATCCATAGGGTGACGCGCGAGCGCATTTCGTGACAAAAAAATTCAAAATATTCCATTACCGTACTTCGAAGCATGTCAAACGCTGTTTAAAATCAATTTTTATGCTATTTTTCTCGTAAAATAGCGATAATATTCCAACCGGGCGACGTTGTATTCATTCAAAGGCTGAAATATATATTTTTTGAATTCTCATGAACGCGCATCTCTAGTGTCACTGTTCCCAACCTGACCACTCACAAAATCTCCTGCTGTTTTTCGCCCAGAGACAGGAAAGACGTCATTCCACTTTCTGGCGCCTTCTGAGCGCCAATGGAAGCCTTAGAAAGTGTCACGTTACAGCAGAGATGCTGTATTTTCGATAGAGATGCCACAGAAGGGGAACAAATTGTCAGACAGGGCACTTCCTGTATGGAATCTTCTCAGGTTTTGGCCCGCCATATGAGTTTTGTTATACTCACAGACACCATTCAAACAGTTTTAGAAACGTTAGAGTGTTCTCTATCCAAATCTACTAATTATATGCATATTCTCGTTTCTGGGCAAGAGTAGTAACCAGTTTAAATCGGGTACGTTTTTTATCCGGCCGTGCAAATACTGCCCCCTAGCCCCAACAGGTTTTAAGAACAAATTCTTATTTACAATAACGGCCTACACTGGCCAAACCCTAACCAGGACGACGCTGGGCCAATTGTGCGCTGCCCTATGGGACTCCCGATCATGGCCGGTTGGGACACAGCCCGGAATCGAACCTGGGTCTGTAGTGACACTTCTAGCACTGTGATGCAGTGCCTTAGACTGCTGCACTACTCGGGAGACCCATTGTTTTGGTCTTGGTTGAGTTTTATTGACCTCTACCGCATCTATAAGCAGCAGGAATTAAGGTTGCATTGAGTGAGGCAGGGATGAGTTTGTTTTGAACAAAGGTCATTTAATTATGCCTCCAGCCAGGGCCATTTAAAATTACATTCTAAATCCCTTTTAGCAATGTAGGATAATCTTACCCTCCCCAATCCATTAGGGGTGGAAATGTGCAACTGACATTGTATTACTGAGTGTCTAGGGGAGCAATTCATCCACTCCTCTGCCCATGCCCTCTTTACCACCCTCTTTCTCGTAAAACAAACTACACTGGACTGTAGACCATCAACACTTTCACTTCAAATTATTGTGATTGGATTAGTTAAAACAATCTCATGGTATCCTTGATTATGTCGCAAGTTGACAGATGAAAGTCTAAAATGAGGTAGGCTGCACAAATCACATCAACACTTTTTCCTTCAAGTGATGATAGGCAACTTTGCTCAGACTTTTCAAGAGGGCTCAACTGCCACATTTCAAAGGAGGAACTGTGGGTCGTAGGCACAATTATAACCCAGAGCCCTTCTCACTATGATTCCAAATGAGGCACGCACAAGCATCTCTGTAGTGTTTGTAAAAAGAGAACTTCAAAGAGTCCCGTCTCAGCTGAACTGAATCCCTTTTCGACAGCTGCACTTCGACGCCATACTGGAAAAACAAACAAGCCAATAAACTGGATTTTAGATAAGACTATCAGAGAGACAAAGATCAGTGACACACAGCAGGTCATCTCTCAGGCATCATCTTGTGTTAGAGTATTTGAAAGACCAATAACAACACCCATAAATAGATGGGTGATGAGTGGATGGCATTTATTCTGTGCTTCTCAATGTCTCAATGTATTTAATATTGGGAAATGTACTTCGTCCACTACCAATGTACAGTGGAGCACTCACATAGGGGATGCATAGCAGCCATTACAGTATGTGCCAGATTGAACACCACATGTCGGGTATCACAGGGGAGAGATGAACTGTGAATTCTGTCCATTTTAAGTACAGGATAATTGAATGGCCATTGAAGCACGGAAAGTGGGGCCAGATTGGGAATCATGTTGAGGGTTAACAGTAACACCACTATTCCTGTAATAAATGTCATGGGATCTTTATAGTGAGGGCTTGAGTTTGGTCGCTCCTGAACGACAGCATATTTCACAGGGCCGTGTCTCCATCACTAGCCTGAGCCGCTGATCCCAGCATCTGTCTGATTCAGCCAGGGGGTCTCCCATCCAAGCACCGACTAGGCCCAGCCCTGCTTTAGCTTCAGCTGTGGGATGCATGGACCAAAGTGGAATGGTTGTATTCAATGAAAACCTCATCCCACACAGATAAACAATTTAAATGCTAATATTTGTCTTTGACTTGAGGTAATATTAGGAGTTTAAAGGTAAAACTTTCCATTGCTGATAACTGGTGCCTTATCTCCTCCTGCATACTTTTTAATTTAGTCAGTAATTGTGTTTCGACCTAAAGGCCATAAGCATTACTTCTCGCTAATTAGCCTTCATGACACCTCTAAGTGCCGCTATGACCTCTCCATCAGCTAAAGGGCTTGATGTCGTTCCTCACTGCCTGGACTGACAAGCAACCACTTACCAAAATAAAGGTATAGCTGTTTTGTTTCTTCAACCTATCCTCAAAGTTATTGGCCCTCTTATTGCAACCAAAATATACTTATTTCATAAAACTGAACACATCTGTGTTTTAGCAAGAGGAATCATGTAAGGAAAAGGCTAAACCAGCTCAAACAAACATCAGTAGATCAATGGGCCTATTTAAAGCACACTTTCAAGATAGATCTAAGGAGAATTAAAGCTTTAATTAATCAGAACCTAGCATTGTGATTTTCTTCCTCTATGATTTAATATCTGCAGTAGGAGAAGGGGGCAGAAAGTCACACTCGCTAATTAATCATTCATACATTAAAACTTGGAGACGAACTGCAGCGCAGCTTTAAATGATTTCATAATACATTGATATTAATTTCATAATTATGTTAATTTCGTACTCGTCTCCAGTCTCTCTCTCGCCCTTTGTCCTTTTAAGTAAAATATATCCTAGTGTTCTAAAAGCTGTCACACTGTGATGCGTATCTAAATATGCACCCATTGTTCAGTAGCCTACAAGGTTATGTTATCACACAGCCAGGGCATGTTCGTATCCAAGCCCAGAGGACATCCCTAATGTGATTGTAGTCCTCTGCAATTGAGCACAAATCACATCCCTAGCCTCAGGCCTCTCTCTCTCTCTCTCTCTCTCTCTCACACACACACACACACACAGTGTGCATCTCTCTCTCTCTCTCTATATATATATATATGTATGTATGTATGTATGTAGTGTGTGTGTGTGTGTGTGTGTGTGTGTGTGTGTGTGTGTGTGTGTGTGTGTGTGTGTGTGTGTGTGTGTGTGTGTGTGTGTGTGTGTGTGTGTGTGTGTGTGTGTGTGTAACGCTCAGGGGGGTCCTATACTCTTGGAGCCCAAAGTAATTATTGAGGGGGAATCATCCTGATTTGAATATGCTTAAGGAGTAAGAACCCGGGCTCGATGACGTCATAGTGGACTCTCCCTCCAGTGCTTTCCTTGTGTGTAAATCCACATTCTGATAAGCAACGTCAATGTATGATGCGAAGCTCTTCGATCCTTTTATTGCTCTCATCTTTCACAGTGTGCATCTTACTGACACTTGCCACAAGCCTTGTTTTAATGGGGAATTGCACAGGGAAGCAATGAGGTTTGTGGTCTAGACCCTTTGTGGGGTTAAGCAGGAAGCTCAAGCTAATGGTGTGCTTGGGGCCTCATTCTAAGTAGAGCTGAGGACATAATTCTGCCAGGCTGCGTGCTATTAAACCAGTGAATGATAGGACAGATAAAAGATTTCCGCCTAAATAGACATAACCAAACATAATAATTTTTTATGATTTCTTTCCTCTTCAACAAAAGTGGGACAATAGCTAGGTCTTGAAATGACTGAAAGGCTTTCTAAATACAGTACAAGTCAAAAGCTTGGACACACCTAATCATTCAAGGGTTTTTCTTTATTTTTACTATTTTTACTAATAATAGTGAAGACATCAAAGCTATGAAAAAACACATATGTAATCATGTAGTAACCAACAAAGTGTTAACAAATCAAAATATATTTAATATTTGAAATTCTTCAAAGTAACCACCCTTTGCCTTGATGACAGCTTTGCACACTCTTGGCATTCTCTCAACCAGCTTCACATGGAATGCTTTTCCAACAGTTCCCACATATGCTGAGCACTTGTTGAATCCTTTTCCTTCACTGCGGTCAAACTCATCCCAAACCATCTCAATTCGGTTGAGGTTGGGTGATTGTGGAGGCCAAGTCATCTGATGCAGCATTCCATCACTCTCTTTGGTCAAATAGCCCTTACACAGCCTGGAGGTGTGTTTTGGGTCATTGTCTTGTTGAGAAACAAATGATAGTCCCACTAAGTGCAAACCAGATGGGATGGCGTAGCGCTGCAGAATGCTGTGGTAGCCAAGTGTGCCTTGAATTCTAAATAAATTACAGATTGTGTCACCAGCAAAGCACCCCCACACCTCCTCCTCCTTCATGGTGGGAACCACACATGCAGAGATCATCCATTCACTTACTCTGTGTCTCACAAAGACACGACGGTTGGAACCAAAAATCTCACATTTGGACTCATCAGACCAAAGGACCGATTTCCACCAGTCTAATGTTCATCGCTCATGTTTCTTGGCCCAAGCAAGTCTCGTCTTCTTGTTGGTGTCCTTTAGTAGTGGTTTCTTTGCAGCAATTCGACCCTGAAGGCCTGATTTACACAGTGTCCTCTGAACAGTTGATGTTGAGCTGTATCTCTTCCTTGAACTCTGTGAAGCATTTATTTGGGCTGCAATTTCTGTGGCTGGTAACTCTAATGTACTTATCGTCTGCAACGGAGGTAACTGGGTCTTCCTTTCCTGTGGCTGTCCTCATGAGAGCCAGTTTCATCATAGAACTCTTGATGGTTTTTGCAACTGGACTTGAAATTTCCAGACTGACTGACCTTCATGTCTTAAAGTAATGATGGACTGTCGTTTGTCTTTGTTATTTGAGCTGTTCTTGCCATAATATGGTCTTGGTCTTTTACCAAATAGGACTATCTTCTGTATACCACCCATACCTTGTTACAGCACAACTGATTGGCTCAAACACATTAAGAAGGAAAGAAATTCCACAAATTAACTTTTAACAAGGCACACCTGTTAATTGAAATTCATTCCAGGTGACTACCTCATGAAGCTGGTTGAGAGAATGCCAAGAGTGTGCAAAGCTGTCATCAAGGCAAAGGGTGGCTACTTTGAAGAATCTAAAATCAACACTTTTTTGGTTACTACATGTATTATTTCATAGTTTTGATGTCTTCACTATTATTCTACAATGTAGAAAATAGTAAAAATAAAGAAAAACCCTTAAATGAGTAGGTGTGTCCAAACTTTTGACAAGTACTGTATAGTAGCAATGAAATTATAAAACACTATGAGATTTCAGATTTCTTACAACTGTAAATAAATAAATACATAGTGACAGTACAATTAACCAATATTGGCACTATTTGAGTGGCACAGAGACACCATTAAAATGTGTGCAGGCTCATTACAACTTCAGCTTTAATGAGTAAGTGATTTCTTCCGTCTATGACCAAGAGAAAGTGGTATTTTTTCATGTTGAGAGCTCTAAACCCGGTTGAGAATATCACAGTGAGATGAAACCACAATGGCTGGATTCGCTAGACTGTTCCCGTTCATATGCCGTCTCACAGGCTGGCCTCAATCGTTCTTTACTAGTTATCACAGCCATAAACCCCGCAAATTTCTACAATGTATCTTCTTAAAATGTGATTTAAACCTAACCTTAACCACACTGCCTATCCCAAAACTTAAATTAAGACCAAAAAGCAACAAAAACAAAAATCATTAATTTTTTCAACTCGTCACTTCTTATGCAAATGTAGGCTGTGAAACCTGACACTTTCCATACAGCTCCAGTAGGAGAGTGAAAGGGGAGAGCAGACAGATGAGGCTTTCTGGCATTATAAGGCACAGGACCCTACGGCATTCACAGTGCGCTTTGTACACACAAATGTCAGTCAGAACCGGTCCAGAAGCGGTCAAAATCTAAGAGGTTAATTAACAGAATGGATGCCATTAGTGTTGTAGGTGATATTATTTGGCCTGTCTCTTTATAAAAGAGCTTTAAGAAGTGGTTTTGAATGTTTCCCTGCATTATTTTCGATTTAATTTCACTGCAGGCACAATATGCTCGCTATAATCCATGTAGACACCAAGTTTAATCACAGGCATAAAATAAAGCTAATAACAATGTTTCCTCCCCAGATAGCAAAGCACGCTTAGCACCAATCATTAAAGCACTGATTACCAAATCCTCTTCATCTAGAGAAATGGCCTACGGAAATTAGAGTAATATTATCCATGTGGTATTTCTTTCTCCCCATTGTTTACTGGAGCCCTCTTTCTTTCCCAAGTTGTGGAGAAACCACTGTAACAAAAGTGATAAAAGCCCATCGGTGGGACTTTGATCTTGTCTTCTTGAATATTCCCTGTGTGCCGACTCCAAGGATAGAACTACTTTTAACCATTAACGTGATAGCATCAAGTGCACCCTTCACAGATCTCTGTAAAGAGAAGGGTGCTGAATGAAGACATCAGGAGCAGATACATTTATCAGATTTTCAGGAGAGATGCAGGCTCGTCGGGTATAGTAGGTGTGGTTTAAGAAGAGTGTTGAATAAACATCTGGTGGGAAATGAAAATATTCCCATTTGTCACCTTTCCTTGGCCTGCGTCATAGGCTACAACCAATCTATATCCTTGCTACAACACACCATGTTGGTTTCTCGTTCACATTTTTCTAAGGAGTCTGCACATCTGTGGTTTGCTATTACAAATGTTTGAGACATCAAGTAAAATTGTAAAAATTACTACAAGTAAAAAGTACTGATATGACATTGGAAATGACAAAATTACCACATAAAGCTGTATGATTACGATTTATTTCCGTTTGAAAATATACCCATAAATTTATCATATGAAAACATTTATACAACCTTTAACATTGTATCACACATTGACACGCACATCCCTGCATTTACAAAGAGTTGCCCTTAATACATCCTTTAATATATATATATATATATATTTTTTTTTTACAGTTAAAACATTTCAACAAAAACACCACAACTTTCAAATGTCATCAATTAAGAAAGCCCTTTTAGCCCATGGGAGGCCTCAGGACATGCCAGCTTGAAGCATTGGGATAAAGAAATTAAGAGGGGATACAATACAACCCATAACTCAACGGGGCTGAGATTTGTCCTGTTCCGAGGGGGACATTGGTCAGTAAATCTTTGCTATTGTGTCTAGTCTAGTCACTGACCGTTTTTTAAAATGTTACATCAGGGGAATTTGCTGACAGGAAAATCTGCCATTGATTTATAAGGTAATAAAAGGGGATTTAACATACACATTTTATCACCTGTGGTCTTTTTCCAAGCAATAACCAACATTTTCAGCTGCTACTATTTCTTCAGCAAGAAGTTGTCTTGTGTTTTTCTAGTGATTTGAGCTGAAACCCCACTTAAAGTTGTAAATATCGTGTGTATAAATGTTCCTTGAGTTGAAGGTTGATTTGCTAACATCCCTCTATGCCTATCTTGAGGTGGTACAAAGGGAAACAATGACCTAGTTGAAAATATGCAACAGGTCTCTTGGATATTGTTTGGAGGGATTTGCATGTGCATACAAACATACGTTATTTTACTGAACAGTGACAATACTGTTGTTACAATGAATTAACAAATACAAAGGCAGATCAAACAACTTTGGACCCTATTATCCTTGATGATTACCCTGTCACACAACAAAGGCAGTACACATACACTCACGCCCGTGCACACGCACTCACACCTGCAGCTCAGATGGGTATTAGACACAATTTACTCCAGACATGGCAGAGCGATGATAGCTCCACTGTCATCTCAACTTCTCCCGTCACTCCAAGAGACTTCCTTTCTCACCTTTATGTCACGCGAGTCTACAACATCATTAGTCATTTCATCACCAACTAGCACATGCCCAGTGGTGTATCACTGCATCACTGTCATATTGATATGTGGATTATATAGTATTATATCCAGTGTATTGTATGATTACATCATTTTATATAAACACATCCACAGTATCATTGATAACTTTTCTATCAACATGTCCACTGAATCACTAGATCATCTTCATATCAACACCACTACATCGGTACATCACTTCCATTTTCACGACTCCACTGTACCAAAGAAATACTTGCAAATGAGATGCACTGTATGTTGTTTGTTACTATCATATGAGTTGGTCCGTTTGTTAAATTAAATCATTTTCATGTTGACTCGTCTGGGCCCGCTTGTCTCAGTTGCCTCCGCTGCTGTCCCGTTCGATTTGCGGGGAACGTACTCCATGTCAAAGTTGCTCTTGTGCCTTCCCTTCCCACGACTCCATGCAAACAGGAGCAGGAAACAGAAGATGACCACGCCCAGGAAGGACAGGCAGCCCATTGCTGTGGAGATGATGATGGTCTTCAGGTCTATGGGGTTTGTCATATTGTACAGGACAGTGCCGTTGGCCCAGGTCCCGTTGGAGTCCGCCAGGAGTCCAATCTTGTTGGCGTAGAGCGATGTGTCGCTAATGCCCAGGCTCTTCACCGCCAGCGAGGCCGACAGGCTGGCGTTGCCCGCCGCATTGCTGGCCACACACAGGTACACACCGCTATCGTGCAGCTCTGCAGCCTTGATCTCCAGGGTGCCGTCGGTATGGACCGTCACTCTACCGGTGCTTTTCACTGTGACATACTGTCTGTGTGGCGTCACCCAGGCCATGGAAGGCCGAGGAGCCCCGTCTGCAATGCAGTTGAGCCGAACAGGCTTCCCCTCATCTGCCAGCAGCAGCTGGGTGGTGTTGGGCCCAATCCGGGGCTTGGTGCAGATCACGTACCGTGTCACCAGCGGCTCCTTGAGGTCCAGCAGGGGTTTCCCACGGAGGCGCTCAGGGGCACTGCACTCGGGCTGGGGGTCAGGGAGCTGCAGAAAGGGTGGCTTCCGGCCACTCAGCAGCCATAGGAGCCGGCAGTCGCACACCAGTGGGTTCCCCCCCATGAGCAGCGTCTGCAGGCTGTCAGGGGACTTGAACACAGCTCGCTCCACTGAGTCCAGCTGGTTGTGGGATACGTCCAACATATGCAGTGCTGGGAGGCCCAGGAAGGCCAGGGGTTCAATGTAAACCAGTTGAGCTCCTCGCAGGTGCAACTCCTGCAGTCGCGGAAGCTGGTCTAGCACCCCTTGCTGGATGCGCTGGATGTGGCAGAAGGACAGGTTGAGGTGCGTGAGGTAGGGCAGGTTGCGTAGAGCATGGCCAGGGAAGGAAGACAAGTTGGTATTGGTGACAGAGAGCGTGGTGAGGTTGAGGCTGTGTAGTGACAGAGCGGGTAAGACTTCCAACCAGGGCCAATAGTCGATCTCCAGGTGGCGAAGACGTGGAAGTCTCTTGAAGGAATAGGGCTTCAGGGTGCCGATGCCCAAGTGGCGCAGGCGGAGTTCCACCAGGCTGTGCAGGTGCCCCAGGGCGTCAGTGGGCACCACAGTCAGGTTGCAGCGCTCCAGGGTGAGGCTCTGTAGGCTCAGCAGGCCCGTGAAGGCTCTCTGGGAGATGAACACCAGCTCATTGTCGCCTACCTCCAGGGACATCAGCCTCCGAAGGTCCTGGAAGCCATGGTCCAGCAGCACCACCAGCCTGTTGTGGCTGAGGTCCAGACTTGTGAGGTTGGCCAGGCCGGAGAGCACGCCGGCAGGGACCAGCTGAAGGAGGTTGCTGTGGAAGTTCAGCGAGCGCAGGGAGAGCTGAAATTTGAAGGAGCCCGGTTCGACCACACCAATCAGGTTATCGCTGAGGTCCAGATCCTCCAGTTGTAGGAAGGAGGAGAAGTTGTCTGGGGTGATGCTCCGCAGCTTGTTCTTGCTCAGGTCCAGAAGCCGGGTCTCGATGGGGATGCCCTCAGGGATGGTGGGCAGGCGCTTGCGATGGCAGCTGACTGACTTGCTCTGGGCGGAGCAATCGCAGCGGGCGGGGCAGCCCATGGCGCAGCTAGCCAGCAGTAGCAGCAGAGCCCCACCCAGAAGAGGGTGGCAATGGTACAGGGCGGAGCGCCGCATAACTTTTACCCACGCTGCCCTCTGTTACGACACAGCTTCGTATCCATGCAGACCACCATCACTGTATAGCCCTGCAACACAAAAACACACACAGGGAGGAGTGCATTAGAATACCTAACATTAATTATCCTGCAAAATAGCACTGTTTGTTATACAAAGCTTTACTGCCAACAAAGCTTTGCCCTGATGCTATCTTTCCCCCACCATGCATCACTCAATTTTCCATTTCTTGCTCTCTCTCCATCCTTTCTCACCCTTTCTTTCCTATCACACTATCAACACTTTTATTCTTTTATCAGCAGTATTTCTTTCCGCCCAAAGGAAGTAAACTGAAATTTTTATCAAATCAAACTTAATTTAAAGTGCATTAAAACACCAATACACTTCACGGAAAATGGGCAATAACATTGAGCTGCAACAGAGTGGGACAGCTGATGCAAAATGTAAATACTAATCAATGTGTAAGCAAAAGGTTGAACGGTATCTAGTGTGTTAAAAAATCAAGGAGCAAGTTGTTCTAAGGCTTGTGGCCAAGACTGACCCTGGTCATATCATAAAGACTAGGCAGAAACCCTATTGGACGCAAGGAGGTGGGAGACGGGAGTTGACCCAGGGGCAATTCTGTTCCCCCAGGAGCCGCACTTTTAAATAGAGATGGATGAGAAAACCCCTCCTATAGACAACAAGTTGTTGGCATAGCAGATGGTCTGAGACGTTTACCGGAATGCATCTGTTTTGTATTCTGTTAACCTTGCCTATTATGGATCATACTCTGGCTATTCTGTCCTGTTACACATTTTTTTTAAAGAATAAAGCATAGGTTATATAGCAAAACACTGTAACGCAGTTTAGGATTGGTAGCAGCACACTCATTGTCAAATCATTGCAAACAAGCACAAAACACTGCAGAGGTGAGCAGTTGGTAAGCATAAATACAGATATATGTGTATATGCTGCTGCTGAGGTGAGTAACAATACCTAAATAGATGGGCTGAGTACATACATACACACGTCATACACACACACAGCACTCACCCCTCTCCCCGACTCTGAACAAATGCACTCTGGTGTCTTCCCTCCCATCCTTCTCCCTTTCCCACCCTATATATCTGCTGCTGCTTCTCTACTGTTCTCTCATCTTCTGGTCCTAATTTTTCACACCCCTTCCTCACTCCTTTTTTCTCTTTCTCTTGTCGTCATTGCCTGGGAGAAGCCCCATACTCTCCATTTTCCATTCCCCGCAGGCTGTGTTTTATCGATCGTGACACAGATCAGATGCCAGGAATGTATCCTTTTAACAAAGTGCAGGCCGTTGCCATAGCAACCACAAACCCTCCCTCCCATCCGCTTTTTGTGGTCTGCCAATCAAATTAATGAAAAAGAATAAAGGAAAAAACATGATTTGAATATATTTGATATAGTTGCTACATTAACTTGCAAGCATCAAGTTTACAGTCTCTCAACTGTCAGCCTGCCTGGCTATTTGTTGAGCTGTCTGATTGCCTATCCCTTTGCTGGTCTCTGGGTATCTATCTACCTTTCTTCAAGTCTGTCTGGGTCTTCTTATTGGTCTGCCTTTACCTATCGGATACCTGTCTGTCTGTCTCTCTTGAGACTGTGTATGTGTGCCAATTAGTATTTCCGACAATCTGTCAATGAGTCTAAGTCTGTCTCTGGATCTGTCCATCTACCTGTCTCTATCAGTCTATCAAGTTACTGGTCTATACGTCTCACTGCTGGTGTATCTATTGGTCTGTACAGAATGTCTTGTCAATTAGTCAGTCTTTCTAACAGGATGCCAGTGTGCTTGGTCTGGTCTGGCACATCCTGACTCCCTTGGAGCTGTGCCATATTTGTTAGAGCCCTTTGGACCACCAGACTTGTTGGAAAGTGGAAAACATACCTGAGAAGGCTGGGTAAGAAGAGAAGGGTAAGGAGTCATTCAGTAGGGCAGACCCAAAGGATATAGAGCTTTTGGGGATTATGTTTAGAATTGGATTAGAGACGCAGTGAAACTGTAGAAAATCTGACAGGCGAATGAGAGGCAAGGGGAGACGCATGAGTCACGGTGGAAGAGAGAGAGTGAGCGAGAGAGAGAGAGAGAAATGCAGACAAAGATAACAGGAAATATGTAAAGCAATATAGGCAGAGCAAAGCCTGTGGTAGATTGGATGAAAGCTTAATTTGCTTGCTGAGTTCATTGGAGTTGTATAATGTGATTCATTCCAGCAACACAAGTGTAAAGAATTGTATAAGAACCTGCAGATACTTCTAGACTCTGAATTATATTACACTATATATATATATATATATATATATATATACATACATACACACACAAAAGTATGCGGACACCCCTTCAAATTGAGGGATTTGGCTACCCGTTGCTGACAGGTGTATAACATCGAGCACACAGTCATGCAATCTCCATAGACAAACATTGGCAGCAGAATGGCCTTACTGAAGAGCTCAGTGACTTTCAACGTGGCACTGTCATAGGATGCCACCTTTCCAACAAGTCAGTTCATCAAATTTCTGTCCTGCTAGAGCTGCCCTGGTCACCTGTAAGTGCTGTTATTGTGAAGTGGAAACGTCTAGGAGAAACAACGGCTCAACCGCGAAGTAGGAGGCTACACAAGCTCACAGAACGGCACCGCCGAGTGTTGAAGTACGTAAAAATCATCTGTCCTCGGTTGCAACACTCACTAACGAGTTCCAAACTGCCTCTGAAAGCAACGTCAGCACAATAACTGTTCATCGTGAGATTCATGAAATGGGTTTCCATGGCTGAGCATATTACCATGCGCAATGCCAAGCGTCGGCTGGAGTGGTGTAACGCTTGCCACCATTGGACTCTGGAGCAGTGGAAACACCTTCCCTGGAGTGATGAATCACACCTTTTCATGGTTCGGGGTAGGCCCCCTAGTTCCAGTGAAGGGAAATCTTAATGCTACAGCATACAATGACATTCTAGACTATTCTGTGCTTCCAACTTTGACGTAACAGTTTGGGGAAGGCCCTTTCCTGTTTCAGCATGACAATGCCCCAGTGCACAAAGCGAGGTCCATGCAGAATTGGTTTGTCGAGATCGGTGTGGAAGAACTTGACTGGCCTGCACAGAGCCCTGACCTCAACCCCATTGAACACCTTTGGGATGAATTGGAACGCCGACTGTGAACCAGACCTAATCGCCATACAGTGAGGGAAAAAAGTATTTGATCCCCTGCTGATTTTGTACATTTGCCCACTGACAAACAAATTATCAGTCTATAATTTTAATGGTAGGTTTATTTGAACAGTGAGAGACAGAATAACAACAACAAAATCCAGAAAAACGTATGTCCAAAATTTTATAAAATGATTTGCATTTTAATGAGGGAAATAAGTATTTGACCCCTCTGCAAAACATGACTTAGTACTTGGTGGCAAAACCCTTGTTGGCAATCACAGAGGTCAGACGTTTCTTGTAGTTGGCCATCAGGTTTGCACACATCTCAGGAGGGATTTTGTCCCACTCCTCTTTGTAGATCTTCTCCAAGTCATTAAGGTTTTGAGGCTGACGTTTGGCAACTCGAACTTTCAGCTCCCTCCACAGATATTCTATGGGATTAAGGTCTGGAGACTGGCTAGGCCACTCCAGGACCTTAATGTGCATCTTCTTGAGCCACTCCTTTGTTGCCTTGGCCGTGTGTTTTGGGTCATTGTCATGCTGGAATACCGACCCATTTCCAATGCCCTGGCTGAGGGAAGGAGGTTCTCACCCAAGATTTGACGGTACATGGCCCCGTCTATCGTCCCTTTGATGCGGTGAAGTTGTCCTGTCCCCTTAGCAGAAAAACACCCCCAAAGCATAATGTTTCCACCTCCATGTTTGACGGTGGGGATGGTGTTCTTGGGGTCATAGGCAGCATTCCTCCTCCTCCAAACACAGCGAGTTGAGTTGATGCCAAAGAGCTCCATTTTGGTCTCATCTGACCACAACACTTTCACCCAGTTGTCCTCTGAATCATTCAGATGTTTATTGGCAAACTTCAGACGGGCATGTATATGTGCTTTCTTGAGCAGGGGACCTTGCGGGCGCTGCAGGATTTCAGTCCTTCACGGCGTAGTGTGTTACCAATTGTTTTCTTGGTGACTATGGTCCCAGCTGCCTTGAGATCATTGACAAGATCCTCCCGTGTAGTTCTGGGCTGATTCCTCACCGTTCTCATGATCATTGCAACTCCACGAGGTGAGATCTTGCATGAAGCCCCAGGCCGAGGGAGATTGACAGTTCTTTTGGGTTTCTTCCATTTGCGAATAATCGCACCAACTGTTGTCACCTTCTCACCAAGCTGCTTGGCGATGGTCTTGTAAACCATTCCAGCCTTGTGTAGGTCTACAATCTTGTCCCTGACATCCTTGGAGAGCTCTTTGGTCTTGGCCATGGTGGAGAGTTTGGAATCTGATTGATTGATTGCTTCTGTGGACAGGTGTCTTTTATACAGGTAACAAGCTGAGATTAGGAGCACTCCCTTTAAGAGTGTGCTCCTAATTTCAGCTCGTTACCTGTATAAAAGACACCTGGGAGCCAAAAATCTTTCTGATTGAGAGGGGTCAAATACTTATTTCCCTCATTAAAATGCAAATCAATTTATAACATTTTTGACATGCATTTGTCTGGATTTTTTAGTTGTTATTCTGTCTCTCACTGTTCAAATAAACCTACCATTAAAATTATAGACTGATCATTTCTTTGTCAGTGGGCAAACGTACAAAATCAGCAGGGGATCAAATACTTTTTTCCCTCACTGTACATCAATGTCCGACCTCACTAATGCTCGTGGCTGAATGGAAGCAAGTCCCCGCCGCAATATTCCAACATCTAGTTGAAAGCCTTCCCAGAAGAGTAGTGGCTGTTATAGCAGCAAATAGGAGGCCGAACTTGGAATGAGATGTTCGACAAGCAGGTGTCCACATATTGTTGTTCATGTAGATTATATGAGTGCACACTCACTGACTGTGTTACTGTTCAGAGACAAATCATGCCCACTATCACTACCGGTCAAAAGTTTTAGAACACCTACTCATTCAAGGGTTTTTCATTATTTTTTTAAACTATTTTATACATTGTAGAATAATAGTGAAGACATCAAAACTATGAAATAACACATATGGAATCATGTAGTAACCAAAAAAGTGTTAAACAAATCTTAATATATTTTATATTTAAGATTCTTCAAATAGCCACCCTTTGCCTTGATGACAGCTTTGCACACGCTTGGCATTCTCTCAACCAGCTTCACCTGGAATGCTTTTCTAACACTAACAGTCTTGAAGGAGTTCCCACATATGCTGAGCACTTGTTGGCTGCTTTTCCTTCTCTCTGCAGTCCAACTCATCCCAAACTATCTCAATTTGGTTGAGGTCGGGCCAGGTCATCTGATGCAGCACTCCATCACTCTCCTTCTTGGTAAAATAGCCCTTACACAGCCTGTTGGGTCATTGTCCTGTTGAAAAACAAATTATAGTCCCACTAAGCCCAAACCAGGTGGGATGGCTTATCGCTGCAGAATGCTGTGGTAGCCATGCTGGTTAAGTGTGCCTTGAATTCTAAATTAATCACAGACAGTGTCACCAGCAAAGCCCCCCCACACCATAATACCTCCCACTCCATGCTTTACGGTGGGAAATACACATGCGGAGATCATCCGTTCACCCACCCCAGATCTCACAAAGACACGGCGGTTGGAACCAAAAATCTCATATTTGGACTCCAGACCAAAGGACAAATTTCCACCAGTCTAATGTCCATTGCTTATGTTTCCTGGCCCAAGCAAGTCTCGTCTTCTCATTGGTGTCCTTTAGTAGTGGTTTCTTTGCAGCAATTTGACCATGAAGGCCTGATTCACACAGTCTCCTCTGAACAGTGGATGTTGAGATGTGTCTGTTACTGTAACTCTGTGAAGCATTTGGTTGGGCTGCAATTTCTGAGGCTGGTAACTCTAATGAACTTACAGCAGCAGAGGTAACTCTGGATCTTCCATTCCTGTGGCGGTCCTCATGAGAGCCAGTTTCATCATAGCGCTTGATGGTTTTTGCAACTGCACTTGAAGAAACTTTCAAAGTTTTTGAAATGTTCCGTATTGAATAATCTTCATGTCTTAAAGTAATGATGGACTGTCATTTCTCGTTGCTTATTTGAGCTGATCTTGCCATAATATGGACTTGGTGTTTTACTAAATAGGGCTATCTTCTGTATACCAACCCTACCTTGTCACAACACAACTGATTGGCTCAAAACACATTAAAGAAAGAAATTCCACAAATTAACTTTTAACAATGCACACCTGTTAATTTAAATGCATTCCAGGTGACTACCTCATGAAGCTGGTTGAGAGAATGCCAAGCGTGTGCAAAGCTGTCATCAAGGCAAAGGGTGGCTATTTGAAGAATCTCAGTGAGTGTGCACTCATATAATCTACATGAACAAAAGTATTTGGACACCTGATCATCTCATTCCAAAATCAGGCATTAATATGGAGTCGGTCCCCTATTTGCTGCTACAACAGCCTCTACTCTTCTGGGAAGGCTTTCAACTAGATGTTGGAACATTGCAGCGGGGCCTTGCTTCCATTCAGCCAAGGGTGGCTATTTGAAGAATCTCAAATATAAAATATATTTTGACTTATTTAACACTTTTTTGGTTACTACATGATTCCATATGTGTTATTTATTTCATCGTTTTGATGTCTTCACTATTACTTTACAATGTAGAAAATAGTAAAAAGAAAAGAAAAAACCTTGAATGAGTAGGTGTTCTAAAACTTTTGACCGGTAGTGTAGTTTAATTTTACATTTTTGATATGTTTCACTATTATTTGTTTCAATGTTCATACAAGCAGTATACGACATACTCTCAGAACTTCATCTCCATTCTCCGTAGTCAACAATCCATATCCACTCAATTCCAGATCAGTTACATGACCAGCCAATTAGTGTTGTTTGTTTTCTGACACAAGTGCACAATGCATGATAGCACAGGTAACCCAATTAGTTCATTAGAATGAATGTTCACCAGCCATGCTTAATTATTGATTTACAAGTAATTATTTTGGAGATTATTATTCATTTTATTGATGTGCCTGGGACTTGCTGGAGGGTATTTATTAGACCCATGTTCTGCCTTGCGTGATGTATCTACAGTTCTGGCCTCAAAGATATGCAGCAATGTGGTATCATCATACACAGTGGGGCGACTTCCTGCTTACAATAATACAATTTAAATCTGATAAGACTGACACTGTTAGCTCTTCCCATTTTGGACATGCCTCAAGAGAGGATGCAAATCTGGAAAAGCCAATAGCAACCATCTTGGCAGATTTGAAGTTTGTTTTTGTTCATCCCATTCAGTGGTGGAAAAAGTACCCAATTGTCATACTTGAGTAAAAGTAAAGATACCTTAATAGAAAATGACTTAAGTAAAAGGGAAAGTCACCCAGTAAAATCCAACTTGAGTAAAAGTCTAAAAGTATTTGGCTTTAAATATACTTACGTATCAAAAGTTAAAGTAAAAGTATAAATCATTTCACATTCCTTATATTAAGCAAACTAGACTGCACCATTTTCTGTTTTGTTTAATTTACAGGGACATGCTCCAACACTCAGACATAATTTACAAACAAAGCATGTGTTTAGTGAGTCCGCCAGATCAACGGCAGTAGGGATGACCAGGATGCTCTCTTGATAAGTATGTGAATTTGACCATTTTCCGGTCCTGCTAAGCATTCAAAATGTAACAAGTACTTTTGGGTTTCAGGGAAAATGTATGGAGTAAAAAGTACATCATTTTCTTTAGGAATGTAGTGAAATAAAAATATATATAGTTAAGTAAAGATACCCAAAAAAACGACTTAATTAGTACTTTCAAGTATTTTTACTTAAGAACTTTACGCCACTGATCCCATGAATGATGTCATATCGCTAAGTCTATCTTTGACTCAGTAAAACTGAGGTCCAATATATAGCTCTAGTCTCAATTGTAGCTATGAACAGCTTTCCTAGTTGGTTACCTCTGGCTTTTGCTATAATTTCAAAAAATAAAATGTATTTGCCTTAAACAATTATTGTGGCCATGTACTGCAGAGCACACAATATTTATACAACAGTACTGTCTCTTAATATTAAGTTAAGCCCAATGGTTCCATTTAGTTAATTTCCTACCATAATAGTGGCATGTGTAATGAGATTATTGCACATGAGTGAGTTCACATGTATGCATTTTAGCGCAGCGACGTGAGCACAACCCATAACATGTTCTGCATGATAACACACATTTGCCTGGCTGACGGAGTGAGACATCATTGGGCTAGACACAATAATTGCTCGACATAATATTTTGTATTCACCTACTGTAGAATAGATTAAACATATGTGTGTGCAGAATAACTGCACATGTTTACTTACCAATTACTGAGTACTTAGATAGGTCATTTAACAACTGTTTAGAAGACTGGAACTTATTATTCATGCACTATACACGGAGTATACAAAACATTTCCATGTGATAGACTAACCAGGTGAATGCAGGTGAAAGCTATGATCCCTTATTGATGTCACTTGGTAAATCCACTTCAATCAGTGTAGATGACAGGTTAAAGAAGGATTTTTAAGCCTTGAGACAATTGAAACATGGATTGTGTATATGTACAATTCATTGGGTGAATGGGCCAGACAAAAGATTTAAGTGCCTTTGAACAGGGTATGTTAGTGGGTGCCAGATGCACCTGTTTGTGTCAAGAACTGCAACAATGCTGGGTTTTTCACACTCAACAGTTTCCAGCGTGAATCAAGAATGGTCCACCACCCAAAGGACATCCAGCCAACATGACACAACTGTGGGAAGCATTGGAGTCAACATGGGCCAGCATCCCTGTGGAACGCTTTCAACACCTTGTAGAGTCCATGCTCGAAGAATCGAGGCAGTTCTAAGGGCAAAAGGGGGGGGGGGGGGGGGGGTCCTAATGTTTGGTATACTCAGTGTATATTCTGCAGAGACAATGTAAGCATAAAAACCCTGATTTATACAGTTATTTATATACCAACTGTATGTGTATATATATATATATATATATATATATATATATATACACACATACAGTTGGTATATATATATATATATACATATAAGTCGGATGTTTACATACACCTTAGCCAAATACATTTAAACTCAGTTTTCACCATTCCTGACATTTAATCCTGGTAAACATTCCATCTTAGGTCAGGTAGGATCATAAAAGTATAAATAAAAGTAGAGAGAATGATTTATTTCAGCTTTTATATCTTTCATCACATTCCCTGTGGGTCAGAAGTTTACATACACCCAATTAGTATTTGGAAGCTTTAACTTCCTGACTGATGTCTTGAGATGTTGCTTCAATATATCCACATAAATTTCCTCCCTCATGATGCCATCTATTTTGTAAAGTGCACCAGTCCCTCCTGCAGCAAAGCACAACCCACAACATGATGCTGCCACCCCCGTGCTTCACGTTTGGGATGGTGTTCTTCGGCTTGCAAGCCTCCCCTTTTTCCTCCAAACATAACGATGGTCATTATGGCCAAACAGTTCTATTTTTGTTTCATCAGACCAGAGGACATTTCTCCAAAAAGTACGATCTTTGTCCCCATGTGCAGTTGCAAACCCTGGTGCAAACACCGGGGTCTCACTGCGGTGGCAATCTGCGTTCTTCTTTTGGCGCGTCACGGCCTGCTGAAGGTGGACACGGACGGTTTCCCATGTCTCCTCCGCGCGCCTGAGCCAGTCGTCCACTGCAGGAACCTCGGTCTGACTCTGATGCCAAGGGGCCAAAACCAGGTGGTACCCCAGAACGCACTGGATGGGAGAGAGGTTAGTGGAGGAGTGGCGGAGCGAGTTCTGGGCCATCTCGGCCCAGGGCACGAACGCCGCCCACTCCCCCGGCCCGTCCTGGCTATAGGACCACAGAAACCTACACACATCCTGGTTCACTCTCTCCACCTGCCCATTACTCTCGGGGTGAAACCCTGAAGTAAGGCTGATCGAGAGCCCCAGATGTTCCATGAATGCCTTCCGGACCCTAGACGTGAACTGGGGACCCCGATCAGACACTATATCCTCAGGCACCCCGTAATGCCAGAAGACGTGTGTAAACAAGGCCTCCGCAGTCTGTAGGGCCGTAGGGAGACTGGGCAATGGGAGGAGACGGCAGGACTTAGAAAACCGATCCACAGCAACCAGGATCGTGGTGTTAGGGAGGAAGATCCGTCAGGAAGTCCACCGACAGGTGCGACCACGGCCGTTGTGGAACGGGTAAGGGTTGTAACTTCCCTCTCTCCACATGGCGTTGGCCCACTCCAGGGCTTTCCCAGTGAGGCACGAGACGAGGGCGGACACCCTCTCACGGCCCGACGAAGCCGGGTGGACGGTGGCCAGGTATAGGTCCAGTTGTAGAAGGAACCCCTGGCAGTTCGCAGCCTTCCCATCGTATTCCTGGGGCAGGGAGAGACGAATCCCACTTGGACCAGGATGAAGAGGGTCGCTCAGTGGAGACCCCGGTTGTGCTGGTGGAGGCGCTGGAAGAACTCCCTGTCTCTCCCAGCGGTCCATTGTCTGGGCAACGCGGTCCATGGCGGTGCCAAGATGTTGGAGCATTGCTGCGTGCTCCCGGACGCACTCCTCCACCCCTATAACCGGGGTACCTGCTCCTGCTGACTCCATAGTATTGGTCTGTAATTCTGTAATGCGATGCTACGGGCGACAGAGAAGTCAGGCGCAGGAGAGCGGAAACTGATTTACAACGGTTGTGTTTAATAACCATAAACCACCGTCAACAGAATAATACAATAAATGGGTCAAACAAAACCCAGTAACTACCAGCATACCGTGCACAAGCACTACAACAAACAATTACGGACAAGGACATGGACATGGGGGGGGAACAGAGGGTTAAATACACAACATGTAATTGATGGAATTGGAACCAGGTGTGATGGAAGACAAGACAAAACCAATGGAAAATGAAAAATGGATCGGCGATGGCTAGAAGGCCGGTGACGTTGACTGCCGAACGCCGCCCGAACAAGGAGAGGGACCAACTTCGGCGGAAGTCGTGACACGTTTGACATTCTTAAAATAAAGTGGTGATCCTAACTGACCTAAGACAGAGAATTTTTACTAGGATTAAATGTCAGGAATTGTGAAAAACTGAGTTTAAATTTATTTGGCTAAGGTGTATGTAATCTTCCGACTTCAACTATATATAGGTACTTTGCTTGTGTGCATATGAGACCACATTTCAGGCATACTGTAATTTTTGCTTCGGAAATTGCAAACATCAATTTAAATGTCCTGCAGAGTGCACAATTATGTAACTAAACAAAAAAAAGACTATACTATGGAACAAAGATAAATTATATAAAGAAGCTCTGGAGTACTTTAAATGAATTCTAGGCAAGAATGCAAACTCAGCTCCATCTTTCAGAGGCAGATGGCTTGTTCATAACAAAACCCTTTGATATTGCCAACCACTTTAATCACTTTTTTGTTGACAAGATTAGCAAACTTAGGTATGACATGCAGAAAACAAAATGTTGAGAGTTAATATTCATGCATAATGAACCAAATAATGAAAGACAAGCACTGTAGTTTTGAGTTCCACAAAGTGGGTGTGGAAGAGGTGAATTTATTTTTGCTATCTATAAATAAGGACTAATCGACAACCTGGATGGTAAATTTCTGAGGTTGGTAGCAGAATACATTGTGACTCCTGTTTGCCACATCTTCAATTTAAGCCTAGAAGACATGGAGGGAGGCAAAGGTCTTTCCAGTACCCAAGAATAGCAGAGCATGTTTCATGTGGACCCCAGGAAGAGAAGCTGATGCTTTTGTAGCGGCTAATGGGGATCCTAATAAATACCAAATGTCATCCCGGTTATCATAGCGCTGCTGAGATTTTACAGTTAATCTGTACGCTTCTGTGCTAATTAGTGCTTGTGCATTCGCAACAATTAAACAGCTCCTTTCTGCAACACTGGACCTGCCTGCTCTCAAGCATTGTGTTGTAGAACAATCAACTCAACAGCCTCTCTCTCTCCTACAGCCCTGTAGAATATACAAGGTCTGTTGCAGACGGCTTATAAGTTTTTCGATTCAAAAACACAAAGCAAATATTTGTCTGTTGTTGTTTTCTTGAGTGGATGGGTGAATAAGGGTTTTGAGCAAATTTCCTTAAAAGGGAACTTCATGCTCAAAAGCAAGCAATGCATTAAACAGACATAAGCACTGCAAAAGTGCTCAGGGATGCTTAGTCTACCAGCACATGTTGACATGGGGTATACTGTGACATAACCACCTGTATTACTTGATGCAAGTAATTATGTCATGCAGTAGATCATACAGGGAGCTTGCACGATAGTTTTGCTATTTGTATTCTCTCCAGAGAGCGATTATGATAATTATAAAATAAACCAGGCTGTGTGTAATGTATGGTTGGAAAGATTGTGTTTTTTCTTAGGGTCCAGCAACAGGAAAATAAAACATTTTCCATGGTGTGTCGACTGGCATTACATTTTTCCCACCGATCTTGTCCGGATGTTCTGTTGAATGCCAGATTTATTTCCTTGTTTGTAAATCAAGTGTGACTTGAAGGACACTGCGTATTAGGTTTCGCTCTAATTTTAGTCTCAGATGGTAGAACTCATCCATTTTTCATGGTGTATACCGCCACTGTTTCATAGAGCCCACTTTCTTTCTAACCCACTTGAGGCTCTTCTTAAAAAAGACTCACACCAAAAGTTTTTCCACCTTTCTATATAAAACACAGAGTATTGATTCATACACTGTTAACAGAGCTATGTAGCATGACACAGCACTATAAAGGATGTAAAAGTCCTAACATGATGGTTAACTTTTATGAATATTGCCATTTGCAGCCTGAAACAGCAGTGAAATGTGGTAATATTTTGCCTTCTTAAAGGCTTTGTGTCTGCAACTGTCAACATAAACTGACACAGAAAGATGACAGAAAGGGACCATTTCAAAGGTTAAGTGTCAGCCTCTATCCAGAGGCCATAACAAATAAAACAACTATTTAATAAAGTGCACTCTCTCCTTGTTGTAAACATTTTATGGTTCCCACAAATCTCTGGGGAAACATTTGTAATGCCCACGTGGAAGGATGTTGCAGTTATGTGGTGCCATATACCATATTGATCCAAAATATTGACCACCCAAGTTCTCGGTTATGAGATTCAACAGTGGATTTCAGAGTAAATGAGAACAAGGGAAGCTTGCCAGAGCCGTAAAACAGCGGGAAATATGTCATGGCTTGTTCATCCAATATTCATTGTTCCAACTCCTCATCCGGGTTCCTTTTTTTCACAAATTTTATTCAAATGTTACCATGCATCTGCAAAAAAGATAGCTCAGATGTGCGAGTGCCTTTCGAATTTCCAACTCGTCATAAATGTAAAATGCCTGGCTGTGAATGTCTTGAGTGCAGTGATTCCACAAACCAAGTTATATTTGTATATCAAAATATGACTCTCTGATGGTGAATGTGTCACGACCTCCGCCGGAGTCGGTCCCTCTCCTTGTTGGAGCGGCGCTCGGCGGTCGACGTCACCGGCCTTCTAGCCATCGCCGATCCACTTTTCATTTTCCATTTGTTTTGTCTTTGTTTTCTACACACCTGGTTTCAATTCCCCCATTACATGTTCATTATTTAACCCTCTGGTTTCCCCCATGTTTGTGTGTGTGTTTGTTCTATTGTTCAGGCGGTTACTGACGGCTGGTATTTTGTTGCCGGGTTTTGTTATTACGCCCGTTTATTTCGTGGTACCGGTATTTTTCCCGCACCGTAGTATTGTGTTTATACTGGTGTTATCCTGTATTAAATACCTTGTCCATGCATCTCAGCTCTCCTGCGCCTGACTCCTTTCACCAGTTACCCACAGCCTTGACATAATGTAGATTGAATGAATCTATGAATGAATAAATAATGACATCCATTAAATGCATTATTCCATGTAGTCTATTTCACTGTCATGAAGGCTTGAAAAAGCTATTTCAGCACGTCATTCATGTAAAATCCATGGATATTTACATTTACGTCATTTAGCAGACGCTCTTATCCAGAGCGACTTACAAATTGGTGCATTCACCTTATGATATTCATCTTTTGATCAAAATGTTGGATTGAGATTCATTGAAGTTCCAATGCAGCTGTTTTTATCTCAATATTAAATCATTTCTGGTAACAATGAAGTACCTTACTGTGATTATTTTAAATCAAAATGGTCAAAAATAAACAAAAATAGCTTAGTAAAGAGCATGTCTGGGAGTGGTCTGAGTGGGGGGTGGAAAACTGAAAACTAGCTGTTATTGGCAGAAAGGTTTGGAACTCTCTTTCTTATTGGTCTATTAACTAATTTACTGCCTGGTGATGTCACCAGGCAGGCCAAAACCATCCTAACAAAACAGGCTGATATTTCAGGCAGTCTTTTCAAACAGCTCTAATGGCATTATCATAATTTTCACAGTATTATTCCAAACTCATAGTGTGGAAATATGTATAAAAACACAGGAAAATAAAAATTTTGACTGCACTGGGCCATTCAAGCATTACTTTTCACCTGAAAGAACTACAGAAGATGCTGACAACCCTCCTTTGAATTGTCACAATGGCTACCAGATAACAACAGGAAGTCCTTTGGAGCGACTGGCCCTGCTTCCCGGCATGCTCTTGTTTTATTCCTGAAGAGCCAGTTAGCATCCCTTCCTCTTCCATCAGACTCATGCCAAGGGATTAAGCAGTCCTCACTGGCACTGAATCATATCAAAGGATTAACACTCTCCCGTCATCAAATCATACCAAGGGATTAGCAGGTTATACTGTTAGTCACAGAATTTGTCCTGACTGGCTTCCATTATTCTCTGTGTGAAAACCACATGGAGTGGAGAAAGACCACCGCTTCTGTCATTTCTCTGTCACTGCTTGGCAGGGTAATACACAACTTTAAGATAAATGTTTCAGTTCCACTTCACTTGAAGTGGATGAATGCCCACAATATTCTGTAAAGCTGTTATGGAACTTGGCACTAGGATTTAGCCTTACTGTATGTTATTGGCCTACAGGTGTGACTGATGTAAAACTGAAGCAAGACGTTTAAATAAAGAATCCCTAAACTCTTTTCCAGGGTTGGGGAGTAACGGATTACATGTAAGGGATTACAAAAAAACGGTAGCTGTAATCCGTTACCCACCAAAATATTGTAATCAGATTACAGATACTTTTGAAAGACTTGATTACGCCGATGATTACTTTTAAATTCAGAAAGGATGTTTGCGGGAAAAAAAAATCTGACACTTCTCTGTTCTCAATGACATTCAAATCAGCATTGAAAAAAGCTGCAAGTTTAGATTTGTCCACCTGAGCAAGTTTGACCACAAGTCAGATAACACTATGATGACACACCAAATGTGTTTGATGGATCGCGGGAAAATAGATTTGTAGGCTCCAGTCCAAACTATGTCTTCCAATGGTGCGACTGCTGTCGGCATCCAAAGATTATCCAACTTGAATAAACACTTGAAGTTAAGGATGACACAGTGGTGTAGTCTACGGCGATATGGCCATCACTTATTATTGATATCTACATAGCGCATTGATGTGAATCACACTGCTGCTCTCTAATTTAGCTATTTGCACCTTACGGATTGTGGATGGCTGTCCACACATCTAAATATGTATTTGAGCCCAATAATGGTTGAATTCAAGAAGTTTAAGCTGCCTATCAATCATTGTTTTTGAAACCAGTGGACAGCCAGTGAACAATGCACTCTTGCAACAGCTGCATAGTGCGGATGCCAACCTATGGAATAAAAGTGAGGCTTTTATTAATCAATCTAATTAATGCTGATAAAAAAAATCCATAGGCCTAATGGATACATGCTAAAACTCGCACACTTTTGATGGATTTAAAAGCGGCAATCTGTAGTTGCTACATCCATTTTTGGATTAATAAATTATAAATATAGTACCAGTTAAACGTTTAGACACAGCTACTCACTCCAGGCTTTTTCTTCATTTTTTACTATTTTCTACATTGTAGGATAATAGTGGACATGAAATAACACATATGGAATCATGTAGTAACCAAAAAAGTGTTAAACAAATCAAAATATATTGTATATCTGTGATTCTTCAAACTAGCTACCCTTTGCCTTGATGACAGCTTTGCATACGCTTGGCATTCTCTCAACCAGCTTCCTGAGGTGGTCACCTGGAATGCATTTCAATTAACAGGTGTGCATTGTTAAAAGTTAATTTGTGGAATTTCTTTCCCTAAATGTGTATGAGCCAATCACTTGTGTTGTGACAAGGTAGGGTTGGTAAACAGAAGATAGCCCTATTTTGGAAAAGACCAAGTCCATATTATGGCAAGATCAGCTCAAATAAGCAAAGAGAAATGACAGTCCATCATTACTTCAAGACATGAAGGTCAGTCAACATCTCAACATCAACTGTTCATCGGAGAATGGGTGAATCAGGCATTCATGGTCGAATCGCTGCAAAGAAACATATTTTTTCTTCAAGTAAAGTCGCAAAAACCCTTGAATGAGTAGGTGTCCACACTTTTGACTGATACTGTATATCCATTGATTCTTGAAGAAATTAACTTCTAAATGCCTCATGAGTTTAGTTCAACTGTCACACTCCATGAGAACCCAAAATATAAGCTTGTTTTACTCCCATGTTTGTAAACATTGTAAATGTAAACACTGTATAGCCTCATAACATGGTTAAAACAATTTTGATATCTTGGATGGTCAGTCCATTAATAGCTGTCTATTAATCTGAGAGTGGTTACATTTCTCCAGGCCCATCACTCAGCTTTTACCAAAACAGAGGCGGGGTGTCCATTTTGTGATTGTTTCATCTGTGGATTTGCCCTTTAAACAGCTGCATATTATCAAGATGTCAAAGTGTCACTAACAAAAAGGTAAACAATAGGCCTATAGCAAATGCAGCATATGGCATTCATTTTTCAATGTAAATAGGACTTTGAGGTCATGCTCAAAGCATGGCATTCCATGAGCACAGCATTTATTTTTCAACTCAATGAGCCCAATCAGTCCTCCATGACAACAAAATCATAAACGACAGAGTATGACTGGCTAATAAGTCCTTAGTTTTGGGGTTATGCTCAGGTAAAACAATTTGACTAATCTATATTTATATATTTCCAAGTCCTATTCTTGAAGATCAAGGGGCATAACATTTATTGGAATGAGTGGAATTCTGACAGACTTTGGTTTTTAATGTAAAGATAATTTAATCATATTATTATATGTAGTAGAAAGCGATGGGTTAGAAGACACCTACATAACCAACCCATAAAGTAAAATGTAACATCCATATATGGCCAGCTATGTAAACTTTTACTTTGATTTATCCTGTACTAGATGTTGTTTAATTGGTAACATACATTTTTGTCTTCTTCTAATGCCTCTCAAGGGGAAAGAAATTACGGAGTTTGGGTAATCCAAAGTTACATTACTGATTACAATTTTGGACAGGTAACCTGTAACTAACAGATTACATTTAGAAAGTAACCTACCCAACTCTGCCCTTTTCAACCTATTGTGCCAACCTGAATCATAACAGTTCTGGCTCAGATCTGATCTTTTCATATTGTCCTTTCTCTTATGCTTTCATAAACTATTACTGCATCTGACTGTCACTGTAAATGTGTGCCTTAAGCTAAAGAAAAAACACCAATTACCAAAGATCCAGATTTCCACCAGCAAGCCAGAAAACAAGCCTTGTTTCACTGTGCCTGAAAAATAACTGTTTGCTTTACAGTGAGTGCGTCTGTTTCATTTACTGTAATATGATCAAATTACTATGCCTTGTTGCTTGCCAAATATATCTGGTATTCACAAGATGTAGATTTGCATGGTAAATAGGATTCATAAAAATATAATAAGCATTAACTGTGGTAGCCATCTCGTTCGCCATGTACAGTATTTGTAGTCATGTTATAAAGTAATCTAGCGCCTAATTAGTTCCTCCTGATTAAGTTTTGGAAGATGGTAAATTAAGTCACCTAGTGATTATTCAAAAAGTTGGCTAGGGTCTGTTATGAGTTCTATCACGTTGGTCGTCTTTTGCAATGACTCAGTCATCTCTCTCTCTCTCCACAGAATTGTGTTTAATGCGAATGATCCAAGAATAAAAATGTTAAGAGGTGTGAAAGAAAAGGGATTGAGATGTGACAAGCACAGTTGTTATACGGCACCAGCTGCCATGACCATCATCTGTCATCTATTATGTAATTATTATGACAGTGTTATGTGGGCTTTATGACCCCCAAATAAAGTGTTTTGATACATTAAAATAAAGCGTTTTTTTCTGTTTTTCTATTCGTCTTTTTTTCTAAACCACTACCAGCCCCAAGTTAAGTATAATTTACAAGTAAAGTGAACTATCCCTTTAAGGGTGTGCTGGGCACTATAAACCTTTAGATTGGGGAAAAGTCACACAACACTGCAGTGGATACATATTAGCATACCAGCATCTGATTAATCCCCAAAGCAGCTGACAATCCAAGTGACAAGGAATGCTAACACATTTCACAAGAATAGGGAAAAGTAACACACTTGCAACACTCCCTCTTCAAATTCTCACTGTCTCAACAGTGGCTTCCAGCTCACTCTGCTCATTACTGCAATGCAATGCTCATAAATGTGTTCTGCCAAAACTCCCTCTCAAAGCCTTCTCCCTGTACTTGCTTGTCAAATACTCACTTTCCACAGATTTACTCTACCCCACTGTCCCCAAAACTCGTTCTCTCTCCCAACAGTAACTCTGAATTCAGTCAACACTCCAAATATTTCATTTTCTCATCATTTTTTTCCTCTCATCTCTCTCCAGTATTCCATGGACCCAAATTTTACCTCAGATTAATCAGCTTGGAGAATAATGAGAAACATTGAATATTTATTCTGTTTGCAGAGAGTTTGGGGGGAAAACCTCTCTCGGGCAGCACCTATATAACAGTAAACGGTGGTGATGTGCAACAGGGACCTTGCCTCTGGGCAAAAAGTGGTCAAATTTGTTTCCGTGTTATTACAACTTACTTTATCAACCTAATCGCATTGCATCAACGTAGCTAGTTCAGTGAATTTACGTGGAGTTTGTCTAATTTTTATATCAACAACAAGTCAACAATAGGATTTCAAGGGTTGGTTTATAATGTATTCATCGTTACATACAGGTGGTTTAAAGAAACGTTATTTCCTGATATGGCCCTTGGATCAAATAAACAGCAAGTAAAATGAAATAGGTCACAGGGATTATAGGGCATGAAAAGTCTCTGGAACAGACTAGTGTCGTCATTCTTTAAAAAAAAACACAGAAGCTGCAGATTTGCCTGTCATCCACCCACACAGCCCATGGCAAGGACTGTACTCTTGGACTTCATGTCATGCCAGGCCAGTGAGTTCGCTCAAAAAATGCTGTTGAGTAAAACTCGCAAGCTATGAAGGTCAAAATCTTGATTTGAAATGTAGGTTATTGCCTGTAGAGCTGTCATGAATGACATAATGCCTGTCATACTGTTGCCAAACAAGCACTTGGTATGTGTGCAACCACCACAGCACAGCAGGTAAATTCTGTTGGCACTGCAGTTAGCTTCCTGCCTCGGGAACTTAATGTTGCCGGTTGGGTAACCAACAACTTACATAATTTGCTTCAATGTGAAGTTGAATAACAACCTACACAACACTGCCTGTATAGCTAACTCTGTCTTTCCTTGCCAAGCCATGCATGTTACTTAGGCGTGACAGGGAACAAATATGGCTGGGAGGAGTTCGCCAAAGCCCAAACAGATTTGGACCACCATGCTATAAAGGAATGGGTTCAAGTTGAAATTTTATGAGAAAATTCTAGAACTTGGGAAATCATGACTTCTGGAAGCACCCTCCAGAACATACAGTGCCTTCAGAAAGTATTTACACCCCTTGAGATGTTTTGTCACTGGCCTACACACAATATCCCATAATATCAAAGTTGAATTATGTTTTTTGAAATGTTTACAAATTAATTAAAAATGGAAAGCTGAAATGTCTTCAGTCATTAAGTATTCAACCCCTTTGATAGGGCAAGCCTAAATAAGTAAAGGAGTAAAAATTTGCTTAACAGGTCACATAAGTTGCATGGACATTTTTTAATGACTACCTCATCTCTGTACCACTCACATACAGATAATTGTAAGTCCCTCAGTCAAGCGTTGAATTTCAAACACAGATTACAACCACAAAGACCAGGGAGGTTTTCCAATGCCTCGCAAAGAAGGGCACCTATTGATGTATATATAAACATTTAAAAAAGCATACATTGAATATCCCTTTGAGCATGGTGAAGTTATTAATTACACTTTGGATGGTGTAATCAATACACCCAGTCACTACAAAGATACAGGCCTCCTTCCCAACTCAGTTGCCAGAGAAGAAGGAAACCGCTCAGGGATTTCACCATGAAGCCAATGGTGGCTTTAAAACCGTTAGAGTTTAATGGCTGTGATAGGAGAAAAATGAGGATGGATCAGCAACATTGTACTTAGTCCACAATACTAACCTAAATGACAGAGTGAAAAGAAGGAAGCCTGTACATAATACAAATATTCCAAAACATGCATCCTATTTGCAACAAGGCACTAAAGTAATTCTGCAAAAATGTGGCAAAGTAATACACTTTTTGTGCTGAATACAAAGTGTTATGTTTGGGTTAAATCCAAACACAACACATTACTAAGTACAACTCTCCATATTTTCAAGCAAGGTGCTGGCTGCATCATGTTATGGTCATGTTTGTAATCATTAAGGACTGGGGAGACTTTCAGGATAAAAAAATATCGTAATGGAAAATCCTAGAGGAAAACCTGGTTCAGTCTGCTTTCCAACAGGCACTGGGAGATGAATTCACCTTTCAGCAGGACAATAACCTACAACACAAGGCCAAATCTACACTGGAGTTGCTTTCCAAGAACACAGTGAATGTTCCTGAGTGGCCGAGTTACAGTTTTGACTTAAATCTGCTTGAACATCTATGGCAAGACCTGAAAATGGTTGTAGTAGCAATGATCAACAACCAATTTGACAGAGCTTGAAGAATTTTAAAAATAATAAAATGGGAAAATGTTGCACAATCCAGGTGTGGAAAGCTCTTACAGACTTACCCAGAAAGACTCACGGCTGTAATCACTGCCAATGGTGATTCTAACATGTATTGACTTAGGGTTGAATAATTATCTAATAAAGATACAGTACCAGCCAAAAGTTTGGACACACCTACTCATTCAGGGTTTTTTATTTATTTTTACTATTTTCTACATTGTAGAATAATAGTGAAGACATCAAAACAAAAACTTACACCTATGGAATCATGTAGTAACCAAAAAAGTGTTAAACAAATCAAAATATATTTTAGGTTCTTTGAAGTAGCCACCCTTTGCCTTGATAACAGCTTTGCACACTCTTGGCATTCTCTCAACCAGCCTTACCTGGAATGCTTTTCCTTCAGTAGTGGTTTCTTTGCAGCAATTCGACCATGAAGGCCTGATTCACGCAGTCTCCTCTGAACAGCTTATGTTGAGATGTGTGTTACTTGAACTCTGTGAAGCATTTATTTAGGCTGCAATTTCTGAGGCTGGTAACTCTAATGAACTTATCCCCTGCAGCAAAGGTAGCTCTGGGTCTTCCTTTCCTGTGGCGGTCCTCATATACTCGGAAGCGGTGGTTGGTGTGCAGGCCTTTGAAGTCCGACCAGGAGGCCGCTCCGTTTAGCTCTTCTGCGGCGACGTTGTTTTGGGTCTGCTTCTGGGATTAGATCCATTGTCCTGGGTGGTGGTCTGAACAAAGGATCCGCTTTGGGAAAGTCGTATTCCTGGTCATAATGTTGGTAAGTTGACGTCGCTCTTATATCCAATAGCTCTTCCCAACTGTATGTATGTAATAACACGTAAGATTTTCTGAGCTAACAATGTAAGAAATAATACAGAAAAAAAACAAGGATACTGCATAGTTTCCTAAGGACGAAGCGAGGCGACCATCTCTGTAAGCGCCATCTTGATGTCTTCACTATTATTCTACAATGTAGAAAATAGTAAAAATAAAATAAAAACCCTTGAATAAGTAACTTTTGACTGGTACTGTGTGTGTATATATATATATATATATATATATATATATATATATATATATATATATATATATATATATAAAATACAGTTGAAGTCGGAAGTTTACATACACCTTAGCCTAATACATTTAAACTCAGTTTTTCACAATTCCTGACATTTAATCCTAGTAAAAATGCCCTGTCTTAGGTCAGTTAGGATCACCACTTTATTTTAAGAATGTGAAATGTCAAAATAATAGTTACGAGAATGATTTATTTCAGTGGGTCAGAAGTTTACATACACTCAATTAGTATTTGGTATCATTGCCTTTAAATTGTTTAACTTGGGTCAAATGTTTCGGGTAGCCTTCTACAAGCTTCCCACAATAAGTTGGGTGAATTTTGGCCCATTCCTCATGACAGAGCTGGTGTAACCGAGTCAGGTTTGTAGGCCTCCTTGCCCGCACACGCTTTTTCAGTTCTGCCCACATATTTTCTATAGGGTTGAGGTCAGAGCTTTGTGATGGCCACTCCAATACCTTGATTTTGTTGTCCTTAAGCCATTTTGCCACAACTTTGGAAGTATGCTTGGGGTCATTGTCCATTTGGAAAATCCATTTGCGACCAAGCTTTAACTTCCTGACTGACGTCTTGAGATGTTGCTTCAATATATCCACATCATTTTCCACCCTCATGATGCCATCTATTTTGTGAAGTGCACCAGTCTCTCCTGCAGCAAAGCACCCCCACAACATGATGCTGCCACCCCCGTGCTTCACGGTTGGGATGGTGTTCTTCGGCTTGCAAGCCTCCCCCTTTTTCCTCCAAACATAACGATGGTTCTGGCCAAACAGTTCTATTTTTATTTCATCAGACCAGAGGAGATTTCTCCAAAAAGTACGATCTTTGTCCCTATGTGCAGTTGCAAACCTTAGTCTGGCTTTTTATTTACCCGTTTCCTCCAGCATCTTCACAAGGTCCTTTGCTGTTGCTCTGGGATTGATTTGCACTTTTCGCACCAAAGCACGTTCATCTCTAGGAAACAGAACGCGTCTCCTTCCTGACCGGTATGATGGCTGGGTGGTCCCATGGTGTTTATATTGCGTACTATTGTTTGTACAGATGAACGTGGTACCTTCAGGCGTTTGGAAATTGCTCCTAAGGATGAACCAGACTTGTGGAAGTCTACAATTTGTTTTCTGAGGTCTTGGCTGATTTCTTTTGATTTTCCCATGATGTCAAGCAAAGAGGCACTGAGTTTGAAGGTAGGCTTTAAAATACATCCACAGGTACTCCTCCAATTGTCTCAAATGATGTCAATTAGCCTCAAATGATGTCAATTAGCCTATCAGAAGCTTCTAAAGCCATGAAACCATTTTCTGGAATTTCAGTGAATTGTAAAGTGAAATAATCTGTCTGTAAACAATTGTTGGAAAAATTACTTGTGTCATTCACAAAGTAGATGTCCTAACCGACTTGCCAAAACTATAGTTTGTTAACAAGGAATTTGTGGAGTGGTTGAAAAATGAGTTTCAATGACTCCAACCTAAGTGTATGTAAACTTCAACTGTGTAAATATATATATATTTTTTTTTACAAATGCTAGAATTTTTCTTCTACTTTGACATTAAAGTATTTTGTGTACATTGTTGTTCAAAAATGTACATATAAATACATTTTAATCCCACTTTGTAAAGTCAAGGGGTATGAATACTTTCTCAAGGCACACTGTATGTCACTTCATGAGCTCTTATACCATAACAATGACAAGTTGTTCTATAGAGGAGCATGAAGAAAAGTAAAACACATATCCTGTCTCACATCTCCAAGATATTGCTAGGTGATTTCAGTGTTGACAGTATTAAAATAGAACAACTCATGTACAAAAACACTAATACAAACAAGCTACAACGTGAAATCCCATTTATCCCATTCAGACCTTAGAGAGCTAAAACTACATCTCCCATAATGTAATGCTAGTATACGTCGCAGCTCAGCTAACCATCTGCATCACATAAAGACATGCTGAAAGTTACATGTTTCAATAGTCTCACTCCCTTATTACAATACCTAGAGCATTAAGCTTAGGATGCTTTATTTATTTAACGTTATGGACTTCTACACAGGAGTAATCTGCGACACATACCTTTCTCTCTCAGTGTTCTCAGACTGAGGAGACGGGAGCTACAGGTAGTACCAGGGTGTTAGTAGGTTATGTAAGCACCCAGATTAAATAAAATAAATGTAATTAAATAAAAACTGAAGATGTTAATATCATCCAGCTACTGTAGCTGCCTCCTTAACAGTAACAGGCAGTACCTGTAGCGCAACAAATGAAAATAGAAAACCAAAATTAAAGTACCTGGCGATCAGAGCGATCTGACTCCTTCTGTCATTCCTATTCGCGGGCTTGAGCCACTGACCCTTAACCTGGATGTTCTGTTTTGCGTTGTGTACTATTCTAATAATTTGAAGTTTTATGGAAGTGAAACTGAAATTGAACAAAAAAAAGACGAAATCTGTTTCTCTATTCCTCTCTTGCTTCTTCATTTTAGAAGAAATTAATTTATTCAAGACTATTACTGTCCTTCTTGCTCTTTGAGTCAACCACTCACCACATTTTATACACTGCAGTGCTAGGTAGCTGTAGCTCATGCTTTCAGTATGAGATTAATTCTCTGATCCTTTGATTTGGTGGACAACATGTCAGTTCATGCTGCAAGAGCTCTGATAGGTTGGAGGATGTCCTCCGGAAGTTGTCATAATTACTGTGTAAGTCTATGGAGGGGGTGAGAACGATGAGCCTTCTAGGTTTTGTATTGAAGTCAATGTACCCAGAAGAAGATGGAAGCTAGCGGTCTTCCAGCTACACCATGGTGCTACCCTACAGAGTGCTGTTGAGGCTACTGTAGACCTTCATTGCAAAACAGTGTGTTTTAATAAATTATTTTGGTGACGTGATTTTATTAAGCATAGTTTTATCTAAAAATAATAACTTTTTAAATGTTTCACCATTTACATTTTTCATGAAATTCACTGAGGAGGATGGTCCTCCTCTGAGCAGGGGCGAAAATCTGATATCAACTTTGGGGGGGACAATTACATGAAATTTTCTCAAGAGCAATTCCTGAGGGGGACACCAAAAGTAGTGCTGTAACACATAGCCTACATTGTAATATGGTAAATGTATATTGAGGAACCAAAGAAATAAGGTGTTTGCCGTACTCCTAACTACCGGTACCCAAAACTACAGCAATACCATTGCCTTTAACAAATCTTAGTTCAGTCACCAGTTTAAGTTGAGAGTGGGGGTATCCATGGCATTTTCCAATTATGTTCCTATTTTACAAGTAAAAAAAATGGAGAACCTTTCATAATGTTGCCAAACAAAGACTCAACAAACTTACCTGAGACTCCCTGTCTCTGCCAGTCTGTCCCTGCATATCTGTCCCCAACTCTGCTGTCTGTGTGCCATCTGTTGCCTGCTCTGCCTAATGACATCATTGTGAAACATTTCCATTAGAATTTCATTTCTTTCTTCTGAACATTTTATCAACTAGTCTTTGAGATATTAGGCTACTAGGGTTCTTACTATGCGTTTTGGTGTACTGAAAAATACTCTGATGTCCGTCTTTTATTTTTCTGCCATTTTTCTACCTGGCTGGCTACACACACACACAGTGTGTAGGTTATTTACAGTAGGAGATGGGCTTCTATCATCTTATCTTTTATCATTCTATTTGGGCTTCGATCTAAAAGGTAGCTAGCAAATGTGAAACGGATTAAAATGACAAGAGTTGACAGCTGTATGAGTTCACCATTTACACAACATATGCTGCAACCTTTTGTAATTTTAATAGTTTGTTTCATATTGGCTGGCTTCCAACAATAGCTGAATTTGCAAAGCTAGCGAGCACCAATTCAGTTTCAGTGGTGTTTGCTATAATCTTTGCTACCCGGGTTAAATAAAATAAATAAATAAAAGTTCCCTTGCGACAATTTAGCTTTTGCAACGAGACCATTAAATATATTTAAGACAATGGTAGAAGAGAGTGTAGTTCTGTTCAGTTTGGACTTCAGTTTATCGCTAACCTTATCACAGGGATTTGAAGCACTAACTTACATCATCTGCATGCTGATCTCGGAATAAATTGACGATAGCACAGATTCCATCTTTGACGAGGCCACATAAATGGAAAAGGTACTAGCTAGCTTAATAGTTCATATTTGCGCGCTAGCTCTGCATATTCAGCTAGTGGGTGTGCGCGATTGACTGGATTAACCTCACGTCAGTTACGTTCATTGAGTGCCTTTCAGACAGTGGCTACAACCCCTCTGTTACCTTGCCAGTGGATCAAACCATTGTGAGGAAAAGGGTGGGGGGGTCGCAATCTTTTGAAACTTAAAAACGCGCTATTAAGTGTCTATAATCAGCACAATTGCTTTCATTGCGTATTATTAATATTATTTAAATTACATAGTTATGTTTCAGTGATATATTGGGGGGGACAAATCATATTTTTCCCAGGATGGGGGGGTCGTGTCCCCCCCGCCCCCCCCGCGATTTCCGCCCCTGCCTCTGAGGAGCCTCCACTGGAATACACGTGTTGGTACATCTGACTTTTAATACAAACGGATGCAAACACCATCTGCCAAGTCCCTGACGAATGATCCATGTGGTGGGAAATATTAACATATTGAGCATAGGGAACATCTAGCAGTGGGGTTACAGCAACACCATCCTAGATGGGTTATTAAAAATGAAATAAGAGTAGGCCTACCGAGTGGTGCAGCAGTCTAAGGCACTGCATCGCAGTGCTAAAGGCATTACTACAGACCCGGGTTTATTCCCGGGTTGTGCCACAACCGGTTGTTGGCAGGGAGTCCCATAGGACAGCGTAAAATTGTCCCGGCGAGTCGTCCGGGTTAGGGAAGGGTTTGGCCGAGGGTGGGGGGCTTTACTGGGCTCATCGCGCTCTAGCAACTCCTTGTGTCGGCCAGGTGCCTGCAGGCTGACCCCGGTCGGCAGTTGAATGGTGTTTCCTCCGACACATTGGTGCGGCTGGCTTCCAGGTTAAGCTGGCAGGCGTTAAGGAGCATGGTTAGGCGGGTCATGTTTCGGAGGACGCATGACTCCACCTTCGCCACTCCCGAGGCCATTGTGGAGTTGCAGCGATAAGACAAGATTGAAAATTGGGGAGAAAATATAAACTTGAAATAAGAAATCTTAGTCTGTGAGCGGATTGCTCTGGTCCGCTCATGGCATAAGATTTAGCTCACTGGAAAGAATCTTCCATATTCAGTTGTGTGTGTAGTGTGTGTGTGTGTGTGTGTGTATGTGTGTTTCGGGGGTGGGTATTCTGTACCAATTCAGGTTTCGTGACAGTCCAACTGATGTCAGTGGCACTATGGGTAGCGTACCTGCCGGCCTTGCCCTTGTAAATCATCTGCACAAAAGTGTTTCTGAGTCAAACTATTTACCGCAGACAGGAGAACCTTGAGCTTGTTGAAAAGAACGCCTACGGAAGACTACATCTGCAATTCTAATTATCCCAGACTAAAGACACTACAGAGAAGCCTAGTCTCCCTGTCAGAACCACAAACCCAGTTGCCAATAACAACCAAACACCCCAGCTTCCCGCAGAGGAAGATGAGTGGCACAACTACTCCAGAGAACTGTGCCACGTAGCATGCCATCCATATTCACTGTACGAGAGAGGGAAATGCTTAAGTGTGTTGACAATCATCATTATTCTCATCGATCTGCCACTCCCTTGAATACAGCTCATATCCTTTCTCTGATGTGGCTGTCGACCTTTCTCAAAAGAAATCCTTTGCGAACTGCATCTCTTGAATAAATGGCTGCAAAGAGAGGAGCATGAAAACAATGAGAGAACAATATGGACCCCCCCCATCCCCCCTCACAAGAGATAGTTCTTTGCTCCTCTCTGCTCCTCTCCGTCTCAGGGGAACAAACACACCCGACAGGTTGCTGTGGTAACGCCTCACATACACTCTCACATCCCTGCGCGGGCACTGCCTCTTTACTGGAAACTGGGCTCCTCTCCCCCTCCATTAGCAGCTCCAGCAGACACACAGAATAGACAGACAGCAGGTCCAGGCTGGAGACCTCTTCAGTAGCATAGTGCATTTATAATTCAGATGGACTCCTCATGTTGAAGGTCAGGGGAGATATGTATAAAGTTATTGGTTTCGCGAGCACTCATCCGCAGGGCTACGTCCACGATATCTTACCTTATCCACAAGCTTACAAAAGTGCGCTCATCCACTTGGAAGAAATACATACCCTCAGCTCACCTTGTCAGTACAGCTCAATAGATAAACGACAAGTCCCTGATCTATAAGTCTCATACATTCAGTTCACCTCTTCCGCAGTTCTCATCCATGACGTGTTTCATCATGTTTCTCAACAATACAGTACCCATCTACATAAGTCATCCCAGTTCCATTCATCCCATCCAGTTCATCTCATCCAGAGACCACAGTCATGTCGTCAACCTTATGCATACTTTATCCATTCATTTAATTTTCAATTGTATCCCCCACTATCACACACGCATATACATACACACACATACACTACCACGGATACATATCCACAAAACTCACCTCATCCACAGAGCTATCCGCTCGGTCAACCTCATCCACACTCCTCATCCACTGATAATCTCACACAGCCTCCACCTCATCGACTAATTTCAATTCACCCAGTTTCCTCTCGCCCCTATATCGCTCATCCACATACCCTATCCACAACAGAATAAGACTACGCCTTTTCAGGGGGTTTTCAAACAAGAGAATGATGAAATCTACTACTCTCTACTACTGCCTATACAGTATGCGCAAGAGAAGACAGACTTTTAAGGATCATGCCAGTGAAATTTTCCCTGTGTTAGAAATGTCAGTTACAGATTTGAAACAAGTGCAGTTGGTAAGAATTCTCCCCTCTGGAAAAAAAATACAATTCCTTAATAATATAGCATATTCTCAGTGACAGCTATAGTTTGTGTCTCAATTCTTACCTTAAAGTGCTGCTCCTCATTTCAAAATCCATATTTCAGATTAGCTCACAGCCAAGCTGACACTTACACGCACACACAATCTAACGCACACACACAGCCTCGGAGTGCCCGCTCAATCCTCTGTGTGTCCCCTCCAATCTGCCCTTCATGGAAACAATATCCTTTTATCTCCCTCTCTCTTTGATTACTGCGCATTTCATCCCCACATTCGCACTCCTCCTGCCTCCCACTGTTCTAATGAAGCATCTCGAAAGCCCTGTATGACACTGGACCAGGCGGGCGAATCTGGGGAGATGAACTGAGATGAGGCTGAGAGAGGCTCTTCACTAGTGTGAGCTCCTTTGTTGAGAAGTGGCAGCGGTTCAGTTATCCCCCTCGCTCTACTGATCCTCCCCCCCTCTTCACTCTACTCCTGCACATCACCTGTGAGCAGCCTTACCTCTGTGCTCTGAATGGGTGAAGAAAAACCTACAGTAGGGCTTTTACTCCTCCCCTCCCTCTTACATAGCCTCACTCTCTCTTAGCTTCTCTCTGACATCTGCTCAAACAGGTTTTTTACTCCTCTCCCTGGCTATCCCTTTCACCCCTTCCCATCTTGCTCTCTTCCATTCAATTTCTACTTTCTCTGACATCCTCCTCTAACTATATCTCTGGGGACAGTTGACTGGTATGTTCACAGTACAAAGAGGAGTCATGATTGCTGTGGAAATAGAGGGAGTAGGTAAGAGAGGGGTGGAAAGGCCGTGCTATTGATTCAGTTTGCTTCATTAGCATGTACAGTTGAAGTCGGAAGTTTAAATACACTTTAGCCAAAAACATTTAAACTCAGTTTTTCACAATTCCTGACATTTAATCCTAGTAAAAATTCCCTGTCTTAGGTCAGTTGGGATCACCACTTTATTTTAAGAATGTGAAATGTCAGAATAATAGATGTGAGAATGACTTGTTTAAGCTTTTATTTCTTTTTTCTTTATTTCTGTAACCGAGTCAGGTTTGTAGGCCTCCTTGCTCGCACACGCTTTTCAGTTCTGCCCACAAATGTTCTATAGGACTGAGGTCAGGGCTTTGTGATGGCCACTCCAATACCTTGATTTTGTTGTCCTTAAGCCATTTTGCCACAACTTTGAAAGTATGCTTGGGGTCATTGTCCATTTGGAAGATCCATTTGCGACCAAGCTTTAACTTCCTGACTGATGTCTTGAGATGTTGCTTCAACACAGCCACATCATTTTCGAGCCTCATGATGCCATCTATTTTGTGAAGTGCAACAGTACCTCCTGCAGCAAAGCACCCCCACAACATGATGCTGCCATCCCCGTGCTTCACGGTTGGGATGGTGTTCTTCGGCTTGCAAGCCTCCCCCTTTTTCCTCCAAACATAATGATGGTCATTATGGCCAAACAGTTCTATTTTGTTTCATCAGACCAGAGGATATTTCTCAAAAAGTACGATCTTTGTCCCCATGTGCAGTTGCAAACCGTAGTCTGGCTTTTTTAATACGGTTTTGGAGCAGTGGTTTCTTCCTTGCTGAGCGGCCTTTCAGGTTATGTCGATATAAGACTTGTTTAACTGTGGATATAGATACATTTGTACCCGTTTCCTCCAGCATCTTCACAAGGTCCTTTGCTGTTGTTCTGGGATTGATTTTCGCACCAAAGTACATTCATCTTTAGGAGACAGAACGCGTCTCCTTCCTGACCGGTATGACGGCTGCGTGGTACCATGGTGTTTATACTTGCGTACAATTGTTTGTACAGATGATCGTGGTACCTTCAGCCATTTGGAAATTGCTCCCAAGGATGAACCAGACTTGTGGAGGTCTACAATTATTTTTCTGAAGTCTTGGCTGATTTCTTTTGATTTTCCCATGATGTTAAGCAAAGAGGCACTGAGTTTGAAGGTAGGCCTTGAAATACATCCACAGGTACACCTCCAATTGACTCAAATGATGTCAATTAACCTATCAGAAGCTTCTAAAGCCATGACATCATTTTCTGGAATTTTCCAAGCTGTTTAAAGGCACAGTCAACTTAGTGTGTGTAAACTTCTGACCCACTGGAATTGTGATAGTGAATTATAAGTAAAATAATCTGTCTGTAAACAATTGTTGGAAAAATTACTTGTGTCATGCACAAAGTACATTGCCAAAAACTACACTGCTCAAAAAAATAAAGGGAACACTTAAACAACACAATGTAACTCCAAGTCAATCACACTTCTGTGAAATCAAACTGTCCACTTAGGAAGCAACACTGATTGACAATACATTTCACATGCTGTTGTGCAAAATGGAATAGACAACAGGTGGAAATTATAGGCAATTAGCAAGACACCCCCAATAAAGGAGTGGTTCTGCAGGTGGTGACCACATACCACTTCTCAGTTCCTATGCTTCCTGGCTGATGTTTTGGTCACTTTTGAATGCTGGCGGTGCTTTCACTCTAGTGGTAGCATGAGACGGAGTCTACAACCCACACAAGTGGCTCAGGTAGTGCAGCTCATCCAGGATGGCACATCAATGCGAGCTGTGGCAAGAAGGTTTGCTGTGTCTGTCAGCGTAGTGTCCAGAGCATGGAGGTGCTACCAGGAGACAGGCCAGTACATCAGGAGACGTGGAGGAGGCCGTAGGAGGGCAACAACCCAGCAGCAGGACCGCTACCTCCGCCTTTGTGCAAGGAGGAGCAGGAGGAGCACTGCCAGAGCCCTGCAAAATGACCTCCAGCGGGCCACAAATGTGCATGTGTCTGCTCAAACGGTCAGAAACAGACTCCATGAGGGTGGTATGAGGGCCTGACGTCCACAGGTGGGGGTTGTGCTTACAGCCCAACACTGTGCAGGACGTTTAGCATTTGCCAGAGAACACCAAGATTGGCAATTTCGCCACTGGCGCCCTGTGTTCTTCACAGATGAAAGCAGGTTAACACTGAGCACATGTGACAGACGTGACAGAGTCTGGAGACGCCGTGGAGAACGTTCTGCTGCTTGCAACATCCTCCAGCATGACCGGTTTGGCGGTGGGTCAGTCATGGTGTGGGGTGGCATTTCTTTGGGGGGCCGCACAGCCCTCCATGTGCTCGCCAGAGGTAGCCTGACTGCCATTAGGTACTGAGATGAGATCCTCAGACCCCTTGTGAGACCATATGCTGGTGCGGTTGGCCCTGGGTTCCTCCTAATGCAAGACAATGCTAGACCTCATGTGGCTGGAGTGAGTCAGCAGTTCCTGCAAGTGGAAGGCATTGATGCTATGGACTGGCCCGCCCGTTCCCCAGACCTGAATCCAATTGAGCACATCTGGGACATCATGTCTCGCTCCATCCACCAACGCCACGTTGCACCACAGACTGTCCAGGAGTTGGCGGATGCTTTAGTCCAGGTCTGGGAGGAGATCCCTCAGGAGACCATCCGCCACCTATTCAGGATCATGCCCAGGCGTTGTAGGGAGATCATACAGGCACGTGGAGGCCACACACACTACTGAGCCTCATTTTGACTTGTTTTAAGGACATTACATCAAAGTTGGATCAGCCTATAGTGTGGTTTTCCACTCTAATTTTGAGTGTGACTCCAAATCCAGACCTCCATGGGTTGATAAATTGGATTTCCATTGATTATTTGTGTGTGATTTTGTTGTCAGCACATTCAACTATGTAAAGAAAAAAGTATTTAATAAGATTATTTCATTCATTCAGATCTAGGATGTGTTATTTTAGTGTTCCCTTTATTTTTTTGAGCAGTGTATAATTTGTTAACAAGACATTTGTGGAGTGGTTGAAAAACGAGTTTTAATGACTCCAACCTAAGTGTATGTAAACTTCTGACTTCAACTGTACCTGTGGCTTGAGCTTCTCTGTGGGTTAGCTACCCTACTGTAACTAGCTCTCTGCTTCTCCCTGAGGTGACAGACTGCCTTCGCTGCCTCCCTCCGAGCCAGCTGATACGGAGGGTTGAAAAGGGAGACCAAAATAGATGCAACATCCCACTGCCCTAGACTTAAGGGAATGGCAGAACTATGACATGACATCCATGCTGCCTTGTGAAGGAAGCATCATTTTAATTACACCATAATGTGCAGTGGGAAACATCTAAGCTATTCTATAATTCAGGAAAATGCATCGCATGCATGCTTTTCTATAAGTAGTGTATAACCTAAATTCTGTTGAGTAATTACATTTAAATACTTGATTTTTAAAAAAGTAAACATTTTTATCCCTACTGATTTGCAATTTTATACATAGCATACAATACCAATGCCGGTCTTCAATTAGCAGTTCAACAACAATGTACACTTCCATAAAATAACATTCATGCCACAACATAATAAGCAGTATAATTATATCCAGCTTTAATCAAGTCAGAGCACAAATCATCCATACAATTACATTACTGAACACTGCCCTGGTGTTGCCAGCCCCATGTTCAAACCAACTGAGCTATGACAGTTCTGGTATTACCCACAGTGTACTAGTGTTGCAGTCTAGTAATTATTCTAATAAACCTAAATGGTGAGCTCTAATCCCGATGGTCCCCATTAAGATGTAATTGCTCTGCAGATGTTAGGTATTTTCCCCCACACTTCTCTTCTTTTGGGTCAGCACCCTCTACCCAGAGCCATACACCTGCCTCTACCTATTGGACATAGTATATTTCCATTGTCACCTGTCTGCCCACTGTGCTGCCAGTTGGCATGAAAGATTAAATGGAAACTGTTAATTAATCAGTCTGTTATTTAGTAGTCTGGCGAATCGTAAACTGTGTGGATCAATACAAAAATAAAGAAATGTATAGAACTATCTCTGGGGATATGTGTCAGTCATTTACTTCCTTTGAGGAATCGTGGTCTTGTGGAGGATAGGCTAAGAGCTCTGTATTCACACATGTACAGGGCATTTGGAAAGTATTCAGACCACTTAACTTTTTTCCACATTGTTACAGCCTTATTCTAAATTTGCTACAATTATTTTCCCCCCTACATCAATCTACCCACAATACCCCATAAATGACAAAGTGAAAACAGGTTTAGAATTTTTTGCAAATGTATAAAAACAAAAACAAATGAAATACCTAATTTACATAAGTATTCAGACCCTTTGCTATGAGACTAGACATTGAGCTCAGGTGCATCCTGTTTCCATTGATTCCTTGAGATGTTTCTACAACTTGATTGGAGTCCACCTGTATTAAATTCAATTGATTGGACATGATTTGGAAAGGCACACACCTGTCTATATAAGGTCCCACAGTTGACAGTGCATGTCAGAGCAAAAACCAAGCCATGAGGTGAAAGGAATTGTCCATAGAGCGCTAAGATTGTATCGATTCACAGATCTGGGGCACGGTACCCAAGAACACAGTGGCCTCCATCATTCTTAAATGGAAGAAGTTTGGAACCACCAAGACTCTTCCTAGAGCTGGCCGCCCGGCCAAACTGAGCAATTCGGGGAGAAGGGCCTTGGTCAGGGAGGTGACCAAGAACCCGATGGTCACTCTGACAGAGCTCCAGACTTCCTCTGTGGAGATGGGGGAACCTTCCAGAAGGACAACCATCTCTGCAGCACTCCACCAATCAGGCCTTTATGGTAGAGCGGCCAGATGGAAGCCACTCCTCAGTAAAAGGCACGACAGCCCGCTTGGAGTTTGCCAAAAAGGCATTTAATGGACTCTCAGAGCATGAGAAACAAAATTCTCTGGTCTGATGAAACCAATAATGAATTATTTAGCCTGAATGCCAAACATCACATCTGGAGGAAACCTAGCACCATCCCTATGGTGAAGAATGGTGGTTGCAGCATCATGCTGTGGGGATGTTTTTCAGCAGCAAGGACTGGGAGACTAGTCAGGATCGAGGGAAAGATGAATGGATCAAAGTACAGAGAGAGATCCTTGATGAAAACCTGCTCCAGAGTGCTCAGGATCTCAGACTTGGTGAAGGTTCACCTTCCAACAGGAAACGACCCTAAGCACACAGCCAAGAAAACGCAGGAGTTGCTTCAGGACAAGTCTCTGAATGTCCTTGAGTGGCCCAGCCAGAGCCCAAACTTGAACCCAATCTATCATCTTTGGAGAGACCTGAAAATAGCTGTGCAGCGAAGTTGCCCATCCAACCTGATAGAGATTGAGAGGATTTGCTGAGAAGAACGGGAGAAACACCCCAAATACAGGTGTGCCAAGCTTGTAGCGTCATACCCAAGAAGACTCAAGGCTGTAATCGCTGCCAAAGGTGCTTCAACAAAGTACTGAGTCAAGGGTCTGAATACTTACGTAAATGTGATCTGTTTTTTTAATTTTTTAAATTATAAATGACAAAACAAACAGTTATTGCCTTGTCATTATGGCGCACTGTATGTGGATTGATGAGGGGAAAAAACGATTTATGAAGAAGGCTGTAACCTAAAATAAACGTGGAAAAAGTCCAGAGGTCTGAATACTTTGATTGCACTGTATGTGGTGAGTCAATAAAGTCATTACCTATGGCGTTAGGTAACTGCCAAAGGAAACAAGTAAATGAGGGATAAAGTATATTGAAAGCAGGTGAGTTAATTAAGCAATTAGGGTCATGGGTAAAAATGTCCCGTTGCCCATTATTTTGCTCACCATGGCTAGAAGAGATCTCAGTGAATTTGAAAGAGGGGTCTCAAAGGAGCATAGGGGGTTTAAAGTGTGTGTGTGTCAGTCACCAGATCTCAACCCAAATGAAACTTATGGGAGATTCTGGAGCGGCGTCTCAGACAGCGTTTTTTACCACCATCAACAAAACACAAAATTATGGAATTTCTTGTGGAAGAACGGTGGTGTCGCATCGCATCCCTCCAAGAGAGTTCCAGACACTTGTAGAATCTACAGTATGCCAAAGAGCATTGAAGCTGTTCTGGCAGCTCGTGGTGGCCAAACACCGTATTAAGACACTCTATGTTAGGGTTTCCTTTATTTTGGCAGTTACCTGTATTCCTAGGCAGTGTAGGTGTTGATGATTTCAGCTCATTAGATCTCCCATATGTTTCATGTCTATGTCTAAGTCATTATATTAAATCCTTAAGTGCTTCTCTGATTATCCTTTCTATTCCCATAATCTCATATAACAAATCTTACCATTAATCTTCACACTAGTGGGAGTGAAATGAAAGCTCCAACCAGACTCTCTGTAAAATGATCAGCTGTCACCCTCTCCACTATAACCTACAATACAAATACAGAATGGAATAGAATTACAGCAGCCATGAAGGTTTTAAATTATATCACTGAAGCTCTTGACAAAAAACAGCATTGTGTCTCACTTTTTATTGATCTCTCTAAGGCTTTTGATACAGTTGATCATGCTATACTAAGGCAGAGATTGTCAAGTGTAGGTCTTTCAGAGCATGCAGTTGCATGGTTTGTTAACTGTCTGATAGTGCACTCAATTTGATGGGCTTAGGTCTGTTAAATTGTCTGTCTTTAATGGTGTGCCCCAAGGCTCTGTACTTGGTCCTCTCTTATTCACTATTTATATAAATAATTTAGACAAAAATGTCCAAAATGCACAACTTCATATTTATGCTGATGATACTGTTATTTACTGTTGTGCCTCATCTCTTACAAAAGTTTTCCAGAACTTGCAAACTGCTTTTTATACTGTTCAACATACCTTGTGTCAATTGAAGCTTATCCTCAATACTGACAAAACTAAACTAATGGTGTTTTCTAAAGCAAGAAATAGACCTCTGAACCTTTCACCTATTACTACCTGTCAGGGCAAGGAGATTGAGGTTGTAACCTCATAAATATCTTGGAATTTTGATTGATGATGGCCTCTCTTTTAAAATGCATATTCAACAACTTACAAAAAAATTGAAGCTGAAATTGGGATTTTATTTTAGGAATAAGGCCCGTTTTTCTTTTGAAGCCAGAAGGAGGCTAGTATCAGCTACATTTATGCCTTTACAAGACTATGGGGATATTTTATATATGAATGCTCAGTGTTTGAGATCAATTGACACCCTTTACCATGGAACTTTGAGATGTATTTTAAACTGCAAAACCCTTACGCACCACTGCACTTTGTATACCAGGATTGGCTGGCCTTCTCTAGTCACTCGTAGGCTCAGTCACTGCTATACTTTTATTTACAAAGCCATTTTGGGTTTACTACCTTTTTATTTGGGCATTTTTATTGTTCAGAAATGTGGTGGGTACTCTCTTCGTTCGCTGGACTTTATCCTGCTAACTGTTCCAAATGTCCGAACTGAATTTGGTAAAAGGGCATTTAAGTACTCTGCGCCATCGTCTTGGAACGCCTTACAAAATACTTTTAAACTGGAAGAACTTGTCCCGATTGGTATTTTTAAATCACTGATGAATGATCTTGGGACTGATTCCCTGACATGTCAATGTTTTTAATTTGCTGTTTTTGATTTTGTTATACTCTTGTGAATTCTATGGTTTTTACTAGAGTACTTGTAGTTTTTCATGTTGTTTGTCTAATTTTTGTAATGACTTGGCGCTGCCTATCTTGGCCAGGACGCTCTTGAAAAATAGATTTTAAATCTCAAATGAGCCCTTCCTGGTTAAATAAAGGTTAAATAAAATAAAATAAAAAAACTCTTTAAAAGGGAATTTTTCTTGTGCTTGTATGCTAATATCCGCAGTACTGACAGTAATGCCAAAGTACTAGGATTAATGAAATGTTTATGTACTGCTTTGGAATGAAGTATATGGTTTACTAATGGGTTTAAAAGTCCTCCTTATGTAGGTACCCTTGAAATAAAGTGTGGGTTTGTTTTTGTTGGCCTTTGTAATGTCTGTGAGTCAAATAAGTCTCCATGTCAAAATAACACCTCTGGACAAGACACCCACTGTGGGAGCAATGTTCTAAATTGTAGCCTTGCCCATTTGTGATTAGTAACCTTAGCAGAAAGCCTAAATGTTAATTGCCATCATTGGATCTGGTATACATTTTTAGGTCTAGTTTTATGTTGTAGATTTTGGTCTGTGGAGAACTGACAATCAAGGTCCCATACTGGTTGGTCAAATAAGCACCTATTACAATGACTGGCTGCGCTTCAAAATGGGGTAACAGCACCCTCTAGAGGGAAGAGATGAAACTTCAAGGTGACTTCAAAAAAGTAAATCACTGACCCTCACATTAAAGCAATTGGATAATACTTAAAACTCAATTGTAAAACTCAGTTTATTACTGCATTGCGAATAAAATAACCAAATTCATAAAATATTGTATGAATGTTGAAGAGCGGTTATGAAAAGTAAGTAATAAGAATGAAACATGCCTGACATAATGGCAACTCATTATACTTTTATGAAATGGAAAGTATTTGAAAGCTCTGATTTGGTGACCATGACAATGTTACAGTGAGGGAAAAAAAGTATTTGATCCCCTGCTGATTTTGTACGTTTGCCCACTGACAAAGAAATTATCAGTCTATAATTTTAATGGTAGGTTTATTTGAACAGTGAGAGACAGAATAACAACAAAAAAATCCAGAAAAACGCATGTTAAAAATGTTATAAAATGATTTGCATTTTAATGAGGGAAATAAGTATTTGACCCCCTCTCAAGCAGAAAGGTTTCTGGTTCCCAGGTGTCTGAGATTAGGAGCACTCTTAAAGGGAGTGCTCCTAATCTCAGCTTGTTACCTGTATAAAAAGACACCTGTCCACAGAAGCAATCAATCAATCAGATTCCAAACTCTCCACCATGGCCAAGACCAAAGAGCTCTCCAAGGATGTCAGGGACAAGATCGTAGACCTACACAAGGCTGGAATGGGCTACGAGACCATCGCCAAGCAGCTTGGTGAGAAGGTGACAACAGTTGGTGCGATTATTCGCAAATGGAAGAAACCCAAAAGAACTGTCAATCTCCCTCGGCCTGGGGCTCCATGCAAGATCTCACCTCGTGGAGTTGCAATGATCATGAGAACGGTGAGGAATCAGCCCAGAACTACACGGGAGGATCTTGTCAATGATCTCAAGGCAGCTGGGACCATAGTCACCAAGAAAACAATTGGTAACACACTACGCCGTGAAGGACTGAAATCCTGCAGCGCCCGCAAGGTCCCCCTGCTCAAGAAAGCACATATACATGCCCGTCTGAAGTTTGCCAATGAACATCTGAATGATTCAGAGGACAACTGGGTGAAAGTGTTGTGGTCAGATGAGACCAAAATGGAGCTCTTTGGCATCAACTCAACTCACTGTGTTTGGAGGAGGAGGAATGCTGCCTATGACCCCAAGAACACCATCTCCACCGTCAAACATGGAGGTGGAAACATTATGCTTTGGGGGTGTTTTTCTGCTAAGGAGACAGGACAACTTCACCGCATCAAAGGGACGATGAACAGGGCCATGTACCGTCAAATCTTGGGTGAGAACCTCCTTCCCTCATCCAGGGCATTGAAAATGGGTCGTGGATGGGTATTCCAGCATGCCAATGACCCAAAACACATGGCCAAGGCAACAAAGGAGTGGCTGAAGAAGAAGCACATTAAGGTTCTGGAGTGGTCTAGCCAGTCTCCAGACCTTAATCCCATAGAAAATCTGTGGAGGGAGCTGAAGGTTCGAGTTGCCAAACGTCAGCCTCAAAACCTTAATGACTTGGAGAAGATCTGCAAAGAGGAGCGGGACAAAATCCCTCCTGAGATGTGTGCAAACCTGGTGGCCAACTACAAGAAACGTCTGACCTCTGTGATTGCCAACAAGGGTTTTGCCACCAAGTACTAAATCCTGTTTTGCAGAGGGGTCAAATACTTATTTCCCTCATTAAAATGCAAATCATTTTATAACATTTTTGACATGCGTTTTTCTGGATTTTTTTGTTTTTTTATACTGTCTCTCACTGTTCAAATAAACCTACCATTAAATGTATAGACTGATCATTTCTTTGTCAGTGGGCAAACGTACACAATCAGCAGGGGATCAAATACTTTTTCCCCCTCACTGTATAGGTTGCCATTGTTGTAGGCTGTCATGATATGCTGCAACCGGTGATATACTGTAGGTGTAGCTACTACTGCTTATGGCTTTATACATTATCCAGCTCTACATGAAGTCCTTAGGGGCTACAGGATGGTTGTTACTGGATGGGCCAAAGAGCTATGGCAATTACAAGTGGCATAGAGAGAGATTATTTCCTGGTGGTTCCTGGGGTTGAAATGGCATATATTATATCATACTATATATAATATTATAAAAAATTATCCGAAGTCACAGAATAACTAAAGAATCATTAGTGCTGTTTCCATTGTAGGCAGAAGATCAAAAGCAATCACTAATAAATGTATACTTTGCAAAAAAGCATCACTGTAAGTCAAATATAAAACCATTTCTAACAAGGAATGTACAAATAACAAGTTGCAAAAAGTACTCCACAATATAAAAACAGATTCTTTTGAATTGCAAACCCAAAGTTTTAATCATGTTAACACAGACTAATTGATTCATGACATGATAAGAAAGTCTTGATTACATCCACTTGAAGTTTAGGGCCATAGCACAGAACAAGTTTAAAAATAGCTAAAAAGCTAATTGGTATAATAAATTAAAATGGCGTAACATAATTAAGGATAACAGCAATTACAATACTGTATAAGGGCACAGAGAAATGTTGACTTTTTAAATATCAAATTAATTCCCTGCCATTAAATAAATCAACAAAATAATTTTCTTTATAAGAGCACTCTGAACATCTTACATTTCTATGAATGGTATTCATTTGCGTTTTGATGTTTGCATGTTCACCTGTGTGGCTATGGCAGGTGTCTTTGTGTGTGTGTGGGGGTTTCCAGAGAAAGTAGTGTTGTGAAAGTGTTGCCTGATTTTAGGTCCAGGACGGTTCTGTTGAAGGTTTTGTATATAGTCATGAGTTTTTCCAAGACTGTGTCACGCAGTCATTGCAGCTCCGTAAACAAATGCACCCACAATGAAATGTAGACCCCCAAAAATGTTATAGACAAGGCATTTGGTGCATTTTCAGACCACAAACTTGTTTTTGGTGGTGGAGCCGCTCTTGGTGGCGGTGTCAGAGTGTGACTGGTAGCCAATGGTCATCTTGATGGGGATTCCCAAGCGCTCCTTATACACTCTCCTGTTGTCACACAGATTGCCATATTTGAAGGGAGGTGGTAGCAACAAACTTTTTGGTATTGGATCTTAGTAATTTAACCAAGCCCAAAATAATTTACAAATACTAAGACTATACACACTTTAGTAAGTCAGCGCATTTTCCTGAGTCCTGATCAAAGTTGGAGTGATAACTAACAAACATTGACTTCACATTGATCTAACTTACCCGATGTGTGTTATGGCTTCCCTGTTGTCAAAATCTGCCGTCCAGATGGCGATTTTGTCTCCTTTCGAGCGAATATTGACTACTGCTCCGCACACTTCGTCACTATAGTCATCAAAAGTCTCCCCAACAAGGCAGAGAAGCTGGACAGGTGAAGTGTCAGGAAAAATATGGATCCACACATTAACATTTCAGTGGCATCACAGAATTCCTTAATCCAGCCACACAGGGAGAAGGTCAAGGTTGCATTTCATTCCAAATTGTCTGCACGCCCCCACACACACACACTAACTCACGGTTTCTAGCCAGAAGCGGTCCAGGTCTTGTCTCCTCTGCTGCTTGCTGAGAGTGATCAGCCAGCGCCCTCCGCGCTTGTTCCGCTCATCCTCCCACATGGGCTCAATGCCATCCTGTCACACCAGAGAAGAGACACTGCTTTACTTGCATTAACAAGGCCATGGCTGAACAGTCCTGAACAACTTTCTTCCAGGTACAATTCTTAATTAAGTTGCAAAGATACCATGTAGTAACATGGAATAAAATGAGTTCCTTGTCTTCTTTTTGAAATGCAACAAACCTACCTTAAAGAGGGAGTAGTCGCATCCAGATATCAGATTGCTTGACAACTGAATATGATTATAGAGACTGAAATGACAAGATAATTTCGTAAGTACAATACACAATTGCAGTGTATTATTGACAACTGAATGCTATCAAGATGATGAATGAAGACCAATTTTGGTATAATCGCAAATCATCCTTTTCATATTCATTCAATCCTTGTCATCACAAAACAAGAACAACTTTAGTCTTATTGATTCTTACGCCCAGAAATCTTCAACAGTGTCAAATGTGGAGATGAGGCAGAGGTTCGCCTGCCATGTTTTGGTCTTATCATTTTTGAAGAACCAAAGAGACCATCTGTTGGGGCAAAACAGAAATGGGATTTGCATAAGGTAAACACTGGCTAATTAAACGCATGCTAAACAAATGTAATCAACAGCCTATAAGCCTCAAAGCAAATTAGGACCTTATGGATGAGGGGAAAAACATTGACACGGTTCATTGCTTTGTGACATTCATTCAGTGTAAAATCCTTAGGCAATTCAACTGCGCTTGATTGCAATAAGGGCAATGCATGGTTGGTAATCACACACAGACAGCCTCAGCTTGGTGGTATAAACACTCATAAGCCAAAGTCACATCTTTAGGTTTGGGTCATGATACCACTACTGTGAATTCACCATGCCTGAGACCTGGGGGGATGCAAACTCAAAGAGGTAACACACAAGATTGAATTGGTGCTTTGCATTGGCAGCTGTGCAACACTGAAAACTGGTGGGATCTACGTGATACTTTACATCAGATGAATATCCACCACTCTTACAGAAAACAACTCCCCGGAGGCATTTTGCATGAAAAGTTTCCTTACAACGCAGCAGCAGCCTGTATGAACAAGGGTTTTTAAAGAGCAGTAGCCTGGGTCAGCTTACTTGTTCTGGAGGGGGTGTTTGATATAGCTCTCAGGGCTCACTATCTCCTGACCAGTCTCTGCTTCTTCTCCTCCTTCAGCATGTTGGGGATTTAAATTGATCTCCTAGTGGAAAACAATTTGAAACAAGTAAGAAGCGTGACCTTGCAGGACTGTCATGCCTTGGGTCATTGGCATGTTTTTTGTAGTTTTTTTGTAATACAAAGCTGGGTTGATGGTGAGTATAGGTAACAATCAATGAAACGTGATGTTTGTATGCTTTTCCTCATGACCTCGGACGGAAGTTTCTTTTGCAACATATTCTATTTTTTTAAAACTTTATATAGACACTAATCACATAGATGGTCCAACATTATTTAACCTCTCTTGGGTAGGGGGCAGTATTTTGACGTCCGGATGAAAAGCGTGCCCGTAGTAAACTGCCTGCTACTCAGGCTCAGAAGGTAGGATATGCATATTATTAGTAGATTTGGATAGAAAACACTGAAGTTTCTAAAACTGTTTGAATGATGTGTGTAAGTATAACAGAACGCATATGGCAGGCAAAAACCTGAGAAAAATCCAATCAGGAAGTGTGGAAATCTGAGGTTTGTAGTTTTTCAAGTGATTGCCTATACAGTATACCGTGACTTTGGGATCATTTTGCACTTCCTAAGGCTTCCACTAGATGTCAACAGTCTTTAGAATGTTGTTTCATGCTTCTACTGTGAATAGGGAGAGAATAAGAGCTGGAAGTAGATGAGTGAGAAAATGACATGAGCTCTGTGGCATGCGCTCACGTGTGAGTTAGCTGTGTTCCTTTTCTTTTTGAAGACAAAGGTCTTGTCCGGTTGGAATATTATGGAAGATTTATGATAAAAACATCCTAAAGATTGATTCTATACATCGTTTGACATGTTTCTACGAACTATAATATAACCTTTTTGACTTTTCGTCTGAACTTACTGCGCGAGCACAGTGCATTTGGAGTACTCGACCAAACGCGCAAACAAAAAGGAGGTATTTGGACATATATATGGACTTTATCGAAACAAATGGACACAGCGGTTGCATTAAGGAGAAGTTTATCTGTAATTCTGTGCATAACACTTGTATCGTTTATCAAAGTTTATGATGAGTATTTCTGTAAATTGATGTGCTCATTCACCGGAATTTTTGGGAGGCAAAACATTTCTGAACATTACACGCCAATGTAAAATGGGGTTTTTGGATATAAATATGAACTTGATCGAGCAAAACATACATGTATTGTGTAACATGAAGTCCTATGAGTGCCATCTGATGAAGATCAAAGGTTAGTGAAACCCCACCTCTTTAAGGAATATCTTTAAGGAATACCTGGGATAGGATTAAGTAATCCTTCTAACCCCCCTCACCCTCCCCCCCCCCAAAAAAATATAAATGTACTATTGTAAAGTGGTTGTTCCACTGGATATCATAAGGTGAATGCACCAATTTGTAAGTCGCTCTGGATAAGAGCGTCTGCTAAATGACGTAAATGTAAATGTAATTAATTTTAGCTGTATTTCTGGCTTTTGTGACGCCTCTCCTTGCTTGGAAAATGGCTGTGTGGTTTTTCTTGTCTTGGTGCTGTCCTAACATAATCTAATGCTATGCTTTCGCCGTAAAGCCTTTTTGAAATCGGACACAGTGGTTGGATTAACGAGAAGATTATCTTTAAAATGGTGTATATTACTTGTATGTGTGAGAAATTTAAATTATAAGATTTTTGTTGTTTTGAATTTGGCGCTCTGCTATTTGACTGGCTGTTGGCGAGGTGGGACGCTACCGTCCCACGTGCCCTAGAGAGCTATCCACTTAAGATGAACGTGCGCAGGTAACCTACTTTTTGAAGTGATTTGTTTGACAATCAGATGAAAACATCATGACTGGTTGTGTTCATGACACATTAAAAGGTAATACATTTCCAAAGTTAAATAACCCTGCTCTAGAGGTTTAACTCTTAAAGGCTCTATATGCTCAATCTGACGTCTGCAGTGGCCGTACAGCATTTACTGCAATGCGGACTCCGCAGAAGTCAGAGCAAACATACTTTTTACTTTTTGCTGTTGTGAAAGAAGTTGTCATGGAAGTGAGTTTATGTTTATACAGGACCTCCTGCCCTCACATACGTCAAACAATTACAGTGCATTCGGGAAGTATTCAAACCCCTTCCCCATTTTGTTACGTTACAGCCGTATTCTAAAATGGATTAAATCTTTTTTCCCCTCAATCTACACACAATACCCCATAATGACAAAGCAAAAACAAGTTTAGAATTTTTTGCTCAAATAAAAAAAAAAGACATTCCTTATTTACATAAGTATTCAGACCGTTTGCTATTAGACTCGAAATTGAGCTCAGGTGCATCCTGTCTCCATTGATCATCCTTAAGATGTTTTTACAACTTGATTGAAGTCCACCTATGGAAGATTTTATTGATTGGACATGATTTGGAAAGGCACACACCTGTCTATATAAGGTCCAACAGTTGACAGTGCATGTCAAAGCAAAAACCAAGCCATGAGGTCGAAGGAATTGTCCGTAGAGCTCAGAGACACAGATCATGGGAAGGGGTACTGGCCAACAGCATCCCTACGTTGAATCATGGTGGTGGTAGCATGGGGATGTTTTTCGAGCGGCAGGGACTGGGAGGCTAGTTAGGATTGAGGGAAAGATGAACAATTTAATCAATTTCAGAATGAGACTAACATAACAAAATGTGGGCAAAATGAAGGGGTCTGAATACTTTCCGAATGCACTGTATAATGGAAAAACAGAGTAAAAAAAAATCTAAAGGAAGTTGTTTTGAGAGATATGAAAGATCCGGAATGATTTTAAACCCCCCTTTTTTGGCACTAAACTACTTCCATAGCCTATATACTTCCATTCATTATTGAATTTCTTACTGGTACTGGGCTACCTTCAGAGTCTTGAGAATTGGGGGTTGTCCTAGAGCAAAACACCTTTCCATGAAGGGGTCATATTAGTGTGTAGCGCAAACTGCTTGGATGCTACAGACAGAAGTTGGCAGATCGGCTGAACCGACTTTAGAAGCTTGTGGGGGTCGTAGAGCCAAACGGCGAACACTATCATGTTCGTGAGTCTCATCGATCCATAGAGAGGTCGTAAATAGTTTGTTTGCCAAATTGTTCGGACACAAGACGTTTGTAAGAACACTGATTTTAGGGATGTCTCCTGGTCTGACAAACACTACTGTAACTCTGCCACCCTCCACCGCTGATGTGGAAGTCTGACAATGGCGGATGCGGTGGATTGAGACGCAGCCCATGCAAATAAACATCTAGCTTAAACAGACATTTCTATGGGGATTGTTGTATTATGCTAATTATATTTCTGTGGGGACATTGACTCTAGGGGTTTTTAAATTGTCTTTAATATAAAGCCCATAAAAAATAGTATAGGTCCTATAAAAAAAAGACTCCCCGACTGTCATGGTATAATTCAGACTCTGGATGACGCTTAAGTGAATTTGCTGCTGTATGCTAATACCCTTACATAACATCCTGACCTTGAACGCAAACACTGTAACACGACTTTTGTAATTGATTTATTTGAACAGGGAAATGTACCAAACCTGAGCTGAAGCATTTAAAGAGTTGAACCATCATAATTACATTGAAAAAAATTCAACTTGCATCGATTTAAGGTTCAAAATGTTATGCTCCCCCGCCCCACTCATAATGTTCTGGGCACGTGCACAAGACGGAAGCACATGCCCGCGATTCATGCCAACCAAAGTCTTGCATGTGTTTACATGGTTTTGCGTATATATGCCAGGTGATAGAAATTTCAAAGGCTGTACTGGCACTCTAAAAAGTCTGGTAAATAATACTTTCCTGTGGATATTTTGTCTCAAATGTCAACCAGCAGAAGGACCAACCACACCGACAACCGGTAGAATAAGTTCAAATGTATTTTTTTTTCAACATTCTGGCTTGTAAGGGAACTTTCCATGTTTTTGCAGTACTTTGTTTCCGACTGTATACCAAGAATGTACAGGTAACTGCCGAAATAAAGGAAACACCAACAAAGTTTCTTAATAGGGCGCAGGGCGACCACGAGCCAGAACAGCTTCAATGCACCTTGACATTGATTCTACAAGTGTCTGGAACTGTATTTATTTTATTAATGTAACCTTTATTTAACTAGGCAAGTCAGTTGAGAACACATTTTCTTTGTGTGTGTGTGTGTGTGTGTGTGTGTGTGTGTGTGTGTGTGTGTGTGTGTGTGTGTGTGATATATACACTGCTCAAAAAAATAAAGGGAACACTAAAATAACACATCCTAGATCTGAATGAATGAAATAATCTTATTCAATACTTTTTTCTTTACATAGTTGAATGTGCTGACAACAAAATCACACAAAAATAATCAATGGAAATCCAATTTATCAACCCATGGAGGTCTGGATTTGGAGTCACACTCAACATTAAAGTGGAAAACCACACTACAGGCTGATCCAACTTTGATGTAATGTCCTTAAAACAAGTAAAAATGAGACTCAGTAGTGTGTGTGGCCTCCACGTGCCTGTATGACCTCCCTACAATGCCTGGGCATGCTCCTGATGAGGTGGCGGATGGTCTCCTGAGGGATCTCCTCCCAGACCTGGACTAAAGCATCCGCCAACTCCTGGACAGTCTGTGGTGCAACGTGGCGTTGGTGGATGGAGCGAGACATGATGTCCCAGATGTGCTCAATTGGATTCAGGTCTGGGGAACGGGCGGGCCAGTCCATAGCATCAATGCCTTCCTCTTGCAGGAACTGCTGACACACTCCAGCCACATGAGGTCTAGCATTGTCTTGCATTAGGAGGAACCCAGGGCCAACCGCACCAGCATATGGTCTCATAAGGGGTCTGAGGATCTCATCTCGGTACCTAATGGCAGTCAGGCTACCTCTGGCGAGCACATGGAGGGCTGTGCGGCCCCCCAAAGAAATGCCACCCCACACCATGACTGACCCACCGCCAAACCGGTCATGCTGGAGGATGTTGCAGGCAGCAGAACGTTCTCCACGGTGTCTCCAGACTGTCACATGTGCTCAGTGTGAACCTGCTTTCATCTGTAAAGAGCACAGGGCGCCAGTGGCGAATTTGCCAATCTTGGTGTTCTCTGGCAAATGCCAAACGTCCTGCACGGTGTTGGGCTGTAAGCACAACCCCCACCTGTGGACATCGGGCCCTCATACCACCCTCATGGAGTCTGTTTCTGACCGTTTGAGCAGACACATGCACATTTGTGGCCTGCTGGAGGTCATTTTGCAGGGCTCTGGCAGTGCTCCTCCTTGCACAAAGGCGGAGGTAGCGGTCCTGCTGCTGGGTTGTTGCCCTCCTACGGCCTCCTCCACGTCTCCTGATGTACTGGCCTGTCTCCTGGTAGCGCCTCCATGCTCTGGACACTACGCTGACAGACACAGCACACCTTCTTGCCACAGCTCGCATTGATGTGCCATCCTGGATGAGCTGCACTACCTGAGCCACTTATGTGGGTTGTAGACTCCGTCTCATGCTACCACTAGAGTGAAAGCACCGCCAGCATTCAAAAGTGACCAAAACATCAGCCAGGAAGCATAGGAACTGAGAAGTGGTCTGTGGTTACCACCTGCAGAACCACTCCTTTATTGGGGGTGTCTTGCTAATTGCCTATAATTTCCACCTGTTGTCTATTCCATTTGCACAACAGCATGTGAAATTTATTGTCAATCAGTGTTGCTTCCGAAGTGGACAGTTTGATTTCACAGAAGTGTGATTGACTTGGAGTTACATTGTGTTGTTTAACCTGTTATGGCTAGGGGGCAGTATTTTCACGGCTGGATAAAAAACGTACCCGATTTAATCTGGTTACTACTCCTGCCCAGTAACTAGAATATGCATATAATTATTGGCTTTGGATAGAAAACACTCCAAAGTTTCTAAAACTGTTTGAATGGTGTCTGTGAGTATAACAGAACTCAAATGGCAGGTCAAAACCTGAGAGATTCCTTTACAGGAAGTGGCCTGTCTGACTCTATCTTTTACAAAGGATCTCTGCTCTAACGTGACACTTCCTACGTCTTCCATGGGCGCTCAGAGCCCGGGAAAAACCTGAATGTCGTCATCCCAGCCCCAGGCTGAAACACATTATCGCCTTTCTCAAGTGGCCGATCAAGGGACTGTGGGCTTAGGCGCGTGCCCTGGCCGCCCCCGTCTTTGTGATTTTTCCTCTGTTTGCCGAAAAGGAGATTCCCGGTCGGAATATTATCGCTTTTTTACAAGATAAATTGCATAAAAATTGATTTTAAACAGCGGTTGACATGCTTCGAAGTACGGTAATGGAATATTTAGAAATTTTTTGTCACGATTTGCGCCATGCGCGCGTCCCTGATTTACCATTTCGGATAGTGCCTGGGACGCACAAACAAAACGCCGCTATTCGGATATAACGATGGATTATTTTGGACCAAACCAACATTTGTTATTGAAGTAGCAGTCCTGGGAGTGCATTCTGACGAAGACAACAAAAGGTAATTAAACTTTTATAATAGTAAATCTGATTTTGGTGAAGGCTAAACTTGCCGGGTGTCTAAATAGCTAGCCCGTGATGGCTGGGCTATGTACTTAGAATATTGCAAAATGTGCTTTCACCAAAAAGCTATTTTAAATTCGGACATATCGAGTGCATAGAGGAGTTCTGTATCTATAATTCTTAAAATAATTGTTATGCTTTTTGTGAACGTTTATCGTGAGTAATTTAGTAAATTGTTAGCAAATTCCCCGGAAGTTTGTAGTTAGTATGCTAGTTCTGAACGTCACATGCTAATGTAAAAAGCTGTTTTTTGATATTTACATTTACATTTACATTTTAGTCATTTAGCAGACGCTCTTATCCAGAGCGACTTACAGTATAAATATGAACTTGATTGAACAAAACATGCATGTATTGTATAACATAATGTCCTAGGTGTGTCATCTGATGAAGATCATCAAAAGGTTAGTGCTGCATTTAGCTGTCTTCTGGGTTTTTGTGACATTATATGCTAGCTTGAAAAATGGGTGTCTGATTATTTCTGGCTTGGTACTCTGCTGACATAATCTAATGTTTTGCTTTTGCTGTAAAGCCTTTTTGAAATCGGACAGTGTGGTTAGATAAAGGAGAGTCTTGTCTTTAAAATGCTGTGAAATAGTCATATGTTTGAAAAATTGAAGTTTTTGTATTTTTGAGGAATTTGTAATTCGCGCCACGCCTATCATTGGATATTGGAGCAGGTGTTCCGCTAGCGGAACGTCTAGATGTAAGAGTGTTCCCTTTATTTTTTTGAGCATTTTTCATGGATATAAATAAATATCCATGAAAAATGATGGCAGCTGATTCATGATTTCAACTGGCTGAGAAATGCTGCCTGCCTGTCTGTCTAATCCCGACATCTGACCCATACACGTTCATTACTATGGGTAGGCTGGACAATAGAACGAGTCAAAATTCACCCAAGGCTGAAAAATGGCAAAAGAACATTGGCTAAACTGGAACACTAGCGTGAGCAGAGCCTGTCTTGATTCGAGTGACACTTAAGATTTTTCCATTTAGCCTAAATGGCACCAAAAAAAATTATTCCTTTCTATTTTATCACCACAATTTGTTCTAAGGACGAAACTGAAAAATAACAACTTGTGTAGAAATTTAAACTTCTGCACCTCGATGGTGCCAAGTGTGCTTATGTCTGCATAACACCTTAGCTAACCTGTCTGGGGTATGTGGGACGCTAGCGTCCCACCGGCGGGACACACTGCCAACAGCCAGTGAAATAGCAGGGGGCCAAATTCAAAACAACAAAAATCTCATAATTCAAATTTCTCAAACATACAACTATTTTACACCATTTTAAAGATGAACTTCTCATTAATCCAACCACATTGTCCGATTTCAAAAAGGCTTTACGGCGAAAGCATAGCATTAGATTATGTTAGGACAGCACCAAGACAAGAAAAACCACACAGCCATTTTCCAAGCAAGGAGAGGCGTCACAAAAGCCAGAAATTCAGCTACAATTAATCACTAACCTTTGAAGATCTTCATCAGATGGCACTCATAGGACTTCATGTTACACAATACATGTATGTTTTGCTCGATCAAGTTCATATTTATATCCAAAAACCCCATTTTACATTGGCGTGTAATGTTCAGAAATGTTTTGCCTCCCAAAAATTCCGGTGAATGAGCACATCAATTTACAGAAATACTCATCATAAACTTTGATAAGATACAAGTGTTATGCACAGAATTATAGATAAAATTCTCCTTAATGCAACCGCTGTGTCAGATTTCAAAAAAGCTTTATGGCGAAAACAAACTTTGAAATAATCTGAGTACAGCGTTCAGACACAAAACCAAACCCGCCATTTTATGGAGTCAACAAAACTCAGAAATAATATTATAAATATTCACTTATCTTTGATGATCTTTGTCGGAATGCACTCCCAGGAATCCCAGTTCCCAAATAAATGTTAATTTGTTTCGATAAAGTCCATATATATGTCCAAATGCCTCCTTTTTGTTTGCGCGTTTGGTCGAGTTCTCCAAATGCGCTGTGCTCGCGCAGTAAGTTCAGATGAAAAGTCTAAAAAGTTATTTTACAGTTCGTAGAAACATGTCAAACGATGTATAGAATCAATCTTTAGGATGTTTTTATCATAAATCTTCCATAATATTCCAACCGGACAAGACCTTTGTCTTCAAAAAAGAAAAGGTACACAGCTAACTCCCACGTGAGCGCATGCCACTGAGCTCATGTCATTTTCTCACTCATCTACTTCCAGCTCTTATTCTCTCCCTATTCACAGTAGAAGCATGAAACAACATTCTAAAGACTGTTGACATCTAGTGGAAGCCTTAGGAAGTGCAAAATGATCCCAAAGTCACTGTATACTGTATAGGCAATCACTTGAAAAACTACAAACCTCAGATTTCCACACTTCCTGGTTGGATTTTTCACAGGTTTTTGCCTGCCATATGAGTTATATTATACTCACAGACATCATTCAAACAGTTTTAGAAACTTTTCTATCTAAATCTACTAATAATATGCATATCCTACCTTCTGAGCCTGAGTAGCAGGCAGTTTACTACGGGCACGCTTTTCATCCGGACGTCAAAATACTGCCCCCTACCCTAGAGAAGTTAACACTAGAAGCCTCCTCCCTAAGTTTGTTTTATTCACTGCCCTAGCACACTCTGCCAACCCGGATGTCCTAGCCGTGTCTGAATCCTGGCTTAGGAAGACCACCAAAAACCCTGAAATTGCCATCCCTAACTATAACCTTTTCCGACAATATAGAACTGCCAAAGGGGGCAGAGTTGAAATTTACTGGAGAGATAGCCTGCAGAGTTCTGTCTTACTATCCAGGTCTGTGCCAAACAATTTGAGATTCTACTTTTAAAAATCCACATTTCCAGAAACAAGTCTCTCACCGTTGCCGCTTGCTATAGACAACCTTCTGCCCCCAGCTGTGCCCTGGACACCATATGTGAATTTATTGCCCCCCCCATCTATCTTCAGAGCTCGTGCTGTTAAGTGACCTAAACTGGGACATGCTTAACACCCCGGCCATCCTACAATCTAAGCTTGATGCCCTCAATCGCACACAAATTATCAATGAACCTACCAGGTACAACCCCAAATCCGTAAACACGGGCACCCTCATAGATATCATCCTAACCAACCTGCCCTCCAAATACACCTCTGCTGTCTTCAACCAGGATCTCAGTGATCACTGCCTCATTGCCTGTAATCGGTCAGCGGTCAAACGACCACCCCTCATCACTGTCAAACGCTCCCTAAAACACTTCAGCGAGCAGGCCTTTCTAATTGACCAGGCCCGGGTATCATGGAAGGATATTGACCTCATTCTGTCAGAATCGGATGCCTGGTTATTCTTTAAAAGTGCGTCCCTCACCATCTTAAATAAGCATGCCACATTCAAAAAAATGTAGAACCAGGAACAGATATAGCCCTTGGTTCACTCCAGACTTGACTGCCCTTGACCAGCACAAAAACATCCTGTGGCGTACTGCATTAGCATCGAATAGCCACCGCGATATGCAGCTTTTCAGGGAAGTTAGGAACCAATATACACAGGCAGTTAGGAAAGCAAAGGCTAGCTTTTGCAAACAGAAATTTGCATCCTGTAGCACTAACTCCAAAAAGTTCCGAGGCCACTGTAAAGTCCATGGGGAATATGAGCACCTCCTCCCAGCTGCCCACTGCACTGAGGCTAGGAAACACTATCACCACCGATAAATCCACAATAATTGAGAATTTCAAGAAGCATTTTTCTACGGCTGGCCATGCTTTCCACCTGGCTACCCTTACCCCGGTCAACAGCCCTGCATCCCCCACAGCAACTTGCCCAAGCCTCCCCCATTTCTCCTTCACCCAAATCCAGATAGCTGATATTCTGAAAGAGCTGCAAAATCTGAACCCCTACAAATCAGCCGGGCTAGACAATCTGGACCCTCTCTTTCTAAAATTATCTGCCGAAATTGTTGCAACCCCTATTTCTAGCCTGTTGAACCTCTCTTTCATATCGTCTGAGATCCCCAAAGATTGGAAAGCTGCCGCGGTCATCCCCCTCTTCAAAGGGGGAGACACTCTAGACCCAAACTGCTACAGACCTATATCTATCCTACCCTGCCTTTCTAAGGTCTTGCCTTTCTAAGTCAAGTTAACAGATCACCGACCATTTCAATTCCCACCGTACCTTCTCCGTTATGCAATCTGGTTTCCGAGCTGGTCATGGGTGCACCTCAGCCACGCTCAAGGTCCTAAACAATATCAGTACAAGCTATAGGTACAACTATAGGTACAAGCTAATAACAAGTTATATATGCTATCTTATTGAACAAGCACCTTAACTCAAATAACGATGTGTGCGCTAGGCATCTCTCTCCAGCTCGTTGTGCTGCTTGGCTGGCTAGCTGCTCAACGGTTTCCTCCAGATATTGCCACTGTTCTCGCACACACTGCAGTGCACACTACCACCATCAGTTGTGTGTCTCCACCAGTTCCAGAAAGTCCACTCCTTGCATACGTACTGTAAATATGATGAATCATAGATTGGCAAGGAAATCCTCTTCATCTTCACTGTCCAACTGCATTGTCACGGAGCTGGAACCAGCAGAAGAGGATGGAGTGGCCTTAAAGCTGTATGCTGCTGTGGTGCCAAACTGCTGCAGAACTTCACTTGGTAGTTTATGCTGGTAACAGGTATCACCAGCCAGCTTCAGTCCATTCCGCACCAGGAGTATGGAGTTGCGAGTGTGCAGTGACATTCTCTTTCTTAACTTTGACTTGACCACACTCATTTGGCTGAACAGCCGTTCAACCTCCACATTTGAGTGTGACAAGGAGAGGGCAGCGAGTGCAGCTTTGCACAGTCCTTCAAATGGATTTGACCCGGAAGAGTCCTTGTAGTTCTTCACTTCACTCCAAAACTTGACTGTATTTTCAGTTGAGTCTCACCTAAACAGATTGATGTTTCTCCATTGGGGTGGCAGGTAACCTAGTGGTTAGAGCATTGGACTAGTAAGCGAAAGGTTGCAAATCGAATCCCCGAGCTGACATGGTAAAAATCTGTCGTTCTGCCCCTGAACAAGGTAGTTAACACACTGTTCCTAGCCCGTCATTGAAAATAAGAATTTGTTCTTAACTGACTTGCCTAGTAAAATAAAAAATAGATATATAAAAATGTTGGTAACAATTTTATCAATTGTTTGGGGCTGGTACCCTAGTAGCTCAGCTACTTTAATAATTTCAGTGGTGCCTTTATTGTGCTTTGGCGTTTCCTTAACACTGAACAAAGCCATGTTTTGCAAGGCGTCTAGGTTGTCTGGGAGCCTTGCCTGCAGCTCCTTGCTTAAAGCAACAATGTAGTTGATGCACTGTCTCCGAATTACCTTTTCGTCCTCTGGCGCAAGACTGAGTTGGTACACCGTGCTCTGGAAAAGGTACCCAAGGTATGGTGATGGACTGAGATGTCCATCAATGGCATCCTTCAGGACCTCAATTTTTGCCATAGGGTTGACTACTCTGCTGCAAATTGATGTTAAGAGGTGTACCAGACTGTCCAAAAGCTTGACAGGATCCGTTTGCTCTCCCTCAACTGACTTCACTGCAACTTGTACTTCGGACAGGATTGATTTCAAGAATGTCAGGAAGACATAGTTTGTCTTGTCCATGTACATGGCGTGGAGCAAATCTGCCATGTAGCAATGCTCACTGGCCTTGGTCAACTCAAAGTAGAGTTTCAATACTTCACACTGGCTCAATATACGAGTTACCGCAGGCTCAATCGATAGCCAACGTGTGGCACACACTTTGGTGATCTGCAGGGGTTTCTGGCCACAATTAAATGGTGGCACACACTGCTTTGTATGCCTCGCGCTATTTTGGGGAAATCGAAAACCAGTTGTAGGTTTCCCTGATTAAGTACTCAACACTCCTAGGGATGGTTTCTTTGGATGCTGCACTGACAGCCAATTGTAAAGACTGGCACACACAGCGGATGAGTACCAAATTGGGCAATGCACATTCTTCCTTTAAATCTTGTGCACCCCAGTCATCACGGACGCATTATCAGTGCCAATACCCTGAAGATTCTCTTTTTTAAGGTAATACTTCTCAAGAAACTCAACTACCGCCTTTGCTATTGATCTGGCATCGCCTCTTCCAATTCAACCAACCCGAAAAATGTGGACACAGCGGTTATTTTTTTTTAGCTCTGAAATACCAAATCACCACACCCAGGAATTTCGAGACACTGACATCAGTGTACTCATCCAAAAGGAGACTGAACTTCTCATCCCCCACATCTGATGTTACCCTTTTGAGAAAATAAAGAGCCAGTACTCCCCAAATAATTTCTGTGCATTTGGAAGTATGTTGCTGCCACAGAATCTGAAAAGGCAGCTTTGCAAGCCATACCTAAATGGTCGCATGCTAGCGGGGAATAATGCTCTGCAGTGGCCATTGCCATAGTAGCTTCTGCGCTTTTGCAGTAATCCACTTTCTTAACCAACTGTGGTAATGTAGACTGCGTTGTGGGGTTGTACGGTTTTGATTTATTTATATGCTTTGCTGTTGCACAATGTTTTTTGATGTCATACATTTTTGCAAGCATATCTGATTTGCAGTACGCACAGTATGCTCGACAATCATCCCCAATTACTGGCTTCAGCCACCCTTTAAATTCAGGTACAGACTCCCACTCTTTTCTATACTTCTGGCTGTACAATTTTGATTGAGACATGATTGATGTTGTAAGTTCTGTTCAAGATCAAACATTCGTGACCAACTATATTCATTGGGTTTGTCTCGTCGAACGCATACTACTGCTGCTGCAGTCAGCCAACCAGTGTTGCAAACTCGTTTTCAGGGTAAGTTGCTAGAGGCAGGTTGATTTGTTGCTAAATGACGTTGTGATGTCATTGTGTTATAACTTAAACAGTGTCATAACGTTACTCAAATTGACTGGCCATCTTAGCGAAAAATATGATTTGACATTTGTTCAGGTACAGACTCCCACTCTTTTCTGTACAAGTTTGATTGTGACATGTTGATTGATGTTGTAAATTCTGTTCAAGATCAAACATTTGTGACCAACTATATTCATTGGGTTTGGCTCATCGAACCCGTACTACTGCTGCTGCAGTCAGCCAACAATGATTTGCAATTTGGTGAAATTGCTCCTGGCCTGCTGCTGCCTGTGCACGAGCTGAGCGCCTGCTGCTGACGTCACTCACAGCAGCCAGGCACGTGCAAAAGTTACCAGGCTAGTCTGAAAATTGCCATCACAGGACAGGTCTCATTGCCAAAAATAGCAAAGCACGCATTGTGACGTAGAACGTTCGGCGAAAATGCCCTAAAATAAGGCCTGTTTCTTTCGTGATTACTTAAACTACCGCAAGCAACTGGGACATATGGAAATATTCTTAAACTGGGCTCCACGGCGGATGCAATGAACTAGTCAGGAAAAAAAGCATTGTTAAAAATGTCATGTGTCCAGCCTACGATGGGGCAATTGGAGATCTAATTTGACTATTGAAACAATATTGCAAATGTCGGAGAGACAGACAGCAAGGTTTATACAAATCTCTGCTGTTAAACTAAATGTTAGTCTAAAAGCAATGTGAGAATGTCAAGATGCTTTTTATAGTGGATATCAAGTTTATAATTTGCCTGGCTGGGCTGATGAGACAGTGGATTGCCCAGTCAGATGGATCGGAGTAAATAGGCATTCTAACGTCATAGATTTAGCCGGTGGTAACTTGTGGAATAGACACCGGCTGGAATGCGCTTTTAATCAATCAGCATTAGACCCACCCGTTGTATATTACCTGTATAGCTCAGTGTAATTTTATTAGGCAATCAGCTAGAGATAGCAAGCTAACTAGCCTGAAGTGGGATAAAAAGTCCCAAGAAAGCACAAGCTGACAACTACCTAGCGAGTTACACCATATATAATGCACTATTTATTTTATTAAAACATTTATGATCGAGCATATTTAGCAGCTGTCACACCGTTTACCGAGCTTGGTAGCAAGCCAGATACTAGCTATTATTAAGGCTATTCACATAACCTAGCGAACATTCCCCTCTCACTTTGCCATGCTGCTTGGGTCGTGGCAGAAAAAGTTTCTACAACCGAAAATATGACCATAAACATGCATTTCATTCTAAGTGATTAGATTTGAGCTACTAATACCATATTTGGAGTAATAGTGTATATTTTTGGGAAACGGATTCCGATAAACTTTATTAAATATTTTGGCCGGTAAAGGTACTCACCGGTTCCGTGGTCGCCATCTTATGATTCTTCGCGTAAACGTTGACATTCATTGGACTGACTTGGGGTGTAATCATTAGTCCAAACAGTTGCAAACAGTTTCGTTTTGCAACGAAAGCGATAGTTTCTATTGAACAAATTCAGGTAGTTCCCTCCCCGTTTCGTTCCGTTTGGTTCTATTTGGTTCCTAGTGAATCCACCCCTGTTCCAACGTGACAGGTCCTCTTTGGGCATAGGTAAAAAAGTTTATTGAAATAAGTAATTAAAATATTGGTATTTGCCTACATTTTATTAGTGTAACTGTGACACGTAATAATAGTCATAAAAGAAGCGAATAAAACAATTGAATATACATATGATTGTATTGTGTAAACTAATCAGACATTTTATTACTTGTGCGCACAGTCAATACACAATCTTATTGTAAACGCCAACTATTTTTATGGTGAACACACAAATATACTTTATTTCAGCATATAAAATAGCCAGCCAAGGTCAGAACTACATGTTGAATTTCTCCTAATTATGTGCACAGGCAGCGCTCGCGAGGTTCTCTCCAGCTGACAGATCGTCCAGTCCACTCCCCAGTCTCCACCCCTCCAGACTGCAGGCATGGCGGCTATCGAGGCTCGGGAATGCGAAACTGAAGGCTGTAGCAGCAAGGCCAAACTTCAATGTCCAACCTGCATCAAGCTGGGGATCCAAGGCTCATACTTCTGCTCTCAGGTAACATTCATTTTGTAATTCATTCAGTTAGCGAGGGGTCTGACATGATACACAGCGGCCCAGCAATACATAATTCATCACGAGGTAACATAACGGCCCTGATTGAGTTTCCTCACACCCCTTTAGCTAGCCTAGCACATGAAGCTAACTTACAAGCAATTTTCTGCATAAAACCCTAACGTTAGCTAAAAAGTAACGCTTTGCAAATACATTATCTAGGAAGTCAATAACTAATGTTATAATCATGTATGAAAAATGCTCGTTATAAAGTTTTCTTTACGGGTTTACTAGTAAGTTTGTTACTAGCTAGCTACTAGCGTACGTTAAGTCCGTGAGTTTATCTGAGCATCAAGTTTGCGAAGTCTAACAAATTAACGTTAGCTGGCTAGATAGCCTAACTTGCTCAATGACATTGTTTGTTGCAATGAATGAAATGGTTAAATAGCTCTTCCTTGTTTGGCTAACTGAGGTATGCGTTCTACACGCTGATGTAACGTTAACTAGCCATATCCATTCATTTGATTCCTCTGCCCCTGGCCTGGCTGTAAACCACCTGTGGCTTGCTTGTGTGAAATGTTGAGCAACTTTGAACGTTGTTAAATGAATGCATACCATTACCAATGGGTAACTAAGAGTATGTTAGAATGGGATACTATCATTGAAATTGCCAAGGATGCAGGGCCAAGTGGCAGTTTAGCTGTGTATCATTAGAGATAAGGATAAAAGGCAGTGTAAGTAGTTTAAAGCTTAAACTTCTCTGGCAGGGTAGGCCTAGATTTTTTTTGGGCTGATACAGATGGCTAGGTGGATCTGCTGCGACGTTCCACACAGGCAGCTCTGTCAGAGCCTCTATCCCGCCCAGAGCCATGAGGCAAGTTGCATTCTAAGGGATATTTTAACCCCACTACTCTTTCCATATTCTATTGGTCAGCAAAGAAAATCCATTAATTGAACAACGGAGAAATTAGCCATGGCCAAATGGCCATTGACCTAGTTTTGAAAGAAAGTTATATCTTAGCCTTGTATGTCTTATTGCCAGTTCGACTAGCCTAAATGGCAGCGTTTCTCAATGACACTGTTGGAAACGAAAGTGGTTTATGTAACTTGTGAAATTCAGAGCCCATTGGTTTCACTCCATCTGCCTTTAATATTGAGCAGGGATGCACAACTCCCAGTCGATATGAGGAATTGATTCCGCAATTAGGGCCAGTGAAAACCAACAACCAGCAGACACTGCTGCCATTGACACCTGTACATCCCTGGTGTACTGAGTCATGTATTTCTCTCTCCTCTCCATGTCCTCTCATTCAGGAGTGCTTCAAAGGGAGCTGGGCCACTCACAAGCAGCTGCACAAAAAAGCAAGTATGTATCCTCAGCAATATTCTATCACATAGGCTTACTCCTTTCCAAATCATTTTTCAAACAGACCACAATGTCCCTTCATGGCGTTTGTCATTGTTCCCATTCTTACCTGACCTATCATCTGAAAGCCTAGAATAGGTGAAAGCCCACATAATTGCCCAAGCTTTTCCATCCTCTATTTTTTTTATGGTGGAATAGAGCAATGGTGTAGCCATTCAAAATGGATGAGACACTGCAATCAGTACAAGCCATTAGAGCAGGGGCGGACAACCCGAGAGGGCAGCAACACACCTGATTCAACGAAACAATGTCACCATTAAAGGCAATTATTTATTTTGTTAGTAGATTTGGGCATTTTACTGCTTGGTTGGAACAAAAACCTGTACCCACACTTGGCCCTCATAGGCTAAGCGTGCCCACCTGCCTTAGATGTTCACGTATACACACTAGACGAACTGTGATCTTTCACAATGGTGCCAAATCAGATGACCTAAATTACATTGTTTTTGCAGAGGAGGATAACCAGGATGAGACAAAGAACTGCGTGGAGACAGACACCAACACAGACCCATGGCCTGGCTACCGCTACACGGGCAAACTACGCCCTCACTACCCACTCGTAAAAACACCTTTCTTGTACATTTCTAAATGGTGCTAATGTGCTGATATGAGCTTTTATGTAGGATATTTTTTTCTTAGCTACATAGTAGTTCAACTAATGTCACATAACATGATTAATAGACATAAACCACACAAGCTTTGTGTAAGTTTACTCATTAGCCCCCGGGAGTTGTGTAATCATGTCTGTAATCGTTGGTTGCTTCTGTAAGCTCCATATAATCAATCTCTGTTGTCATTGGTTCCCCCATGTAGACTCCGATGAGGACTGTCCCCAGTGACATCCAAAGACCTGACTATGCTGATCATCCACTAGGTAACGCTACTCCTCTTAGACAAACAGCCTCCAGTTGCTTTTAATTATTATGAAATCCTTTGGTGTCTATTTGAAAATCTTCTCAAAGCTAGTATTCTTTGTCATGAGTTGTGTTGATATTGAAACATTACACTTTATCCAAGGAAAATTTACACTGTCAATACTAGACGTCGACCGATTATGATTTTTCATACCAATTAATCGGCCATTTTTTTATTTTTATATATATGAAATAATGACAATTACAACAATACTGAATGAACACTTATTTTAACTCAATATAATACATAAAATCTTTTTAGTCTCAAATAAATAATGAAACATGCTCAATTTGGTTTAAATATTTCAAAAACAGTGTTGGAGAAGAAGGTAAAAGTGCACTATGTGCCATGTAAAAAAGCTAACGTTTAAGTTCCTTGCTCAGAACATATGAAAGCTGGTGGTTCAATATTCCCAGTTCTTCAATATTCCCAGTAAAGAAATATTAGGCTGCTGTTATTATAGGAATTATGATGCGTCAACTATTTCTCTCTATACCATTTGTATTTCATATACCTTTGACTATTGGATGTTCTAATAGGCACTTTAGTATTGCCAGCCTAATCTCAGGAGTTGATAGGCTTGAAGTCATTAACAGAGCTGTGATCAAGCATTGCTAAGAGCTGCTGGCAAACGCAGTAATGTTTGAATGAATGCTTACGAGTCTGCTACTTCCTACCACCGCTCAGTCAGACTGCTCTATCAAATATCAAATCATAGAGGTAATTATAATAAACACAGAAATACGAGCCTTTGGTCATTAATATGGTCAAATCCGGAAACTATAATTTCGAAAAAGAAAAAGTTTATTCTTTCAGTGAAATACGGAACCGTTCCGTATTTTATCAAACGGGTGGCAACCTGAAGTCTAAATATTGCTGTTACATTGCACAATCTTCAATGTTATGTCATAATTATGTAAAATTCTGGCAAATTAGTTTGCAAAGAGCCAGGCGGCCCAAACTGTTGCATATACCCTGACTCTGTGTACAATGAACACGAGAAGTGACGCAATTTCCCTAGTTAATATTGCCTGCTAACATGAATTTCTTTTAACTAAATATGCAGGTTTAAAAAAAATATTTATTTCTGTTTATTGATTTTATGATTTTATGAAAGGCAAAAGATGTTTATGGTTAGGTACATTCATGCAACGATTGTGCATTTTTCGTGAATGCGCCTTTGTTAAATCATCACCTGTTTGGCGAAGTAGGCTGTGATTCGATGAGAAATTAACAGGCACCGCATTGATTATATGCAACGCAGGACAAGCTAGTTAACCTAGTAATATCAACTATGTGTAGTTAACTAGTGATTCTGTTAAGATTATTTTTATAAGATAAGTTGCTAGCTAGCATTAAACTTACCTTGGCTCCTTGCTGCACTCACGTAACAGGTTGTCAGCCTGCCACACAGTTTCCTCGTGGAATGCAATGTAATCGGCATCCAAAAATGCTGATTACCGATTGTTATGAAAACTTGAAATCGGCCCTAATTAACCGGCCATGCCGATTAATCGGTCGACCTCTAGTCAATACCCAGTACTATACCTAGAAATAGTGTTGTCGTGAAACCATCATATTGACTTCGATACCAGGTTTTGTATCACAATAGTCAATAACATCATGATACTCAAAACAAAAACGATGCCATGGATGACAGATTTTTTACCTTGTTAACTCAGGGATTCGATCCAGCAATCTTTCGGTTACTGGCCCAACGCTCTAACCACTAGGCTACCTGCCGCCCCAATATCATTACATTCAATGTTTTTTTTGTTTTTTTTTTATGTCGACATTTGACAGCCATGGAACAACTACATTCATACAATTAATTTTACTTGGTTTTTACCAATCTAACAATATGGTATATCTCTTAAACTGAGTACATCAAGATGTAGCCTATGCCTATCCACAATACAGGTGAATGCATATTCAATAGGACTGTGTGCATGCATTGCGTTATTGCGCTTGTGCGGCTGATTACATGGGGCTACAGATGACAATCTGTTTCCCTTTGATTTGTGACTTATTTTATCAACAGCATTTGCGTAGAAGGAGCTTCTTTTACAAAAATGTGCGCTGTCTCATTAACAAGTAATGACTTCATGAGTGGGGGTGGCACATCGCAACACAGTCAATTCACTGAAGCAATAGATCATCTTTGGGAGAGATGTGAACAAGAGACCAAATAAGTGAATGAATAGTTTTGGTGGCAATTGGCTTTGAAATCAGCACATTTTGCATTGTGGTTTGCACATTATCACAAAGTACTAGGACAGTGAATTTATGTTAGCTTTAGCTGTCATCTAGCAAGGAAAGTTAGCCTATAAAGCTGGAAGCTACTGATATCATCTTGCGTTGTAAAGTGTTCAAGCTTGTATGGACATAGTTTTGCGAACAGTAATTAACAGTTTCAACATTTCTACATGCAGTGTTGCATTATTCAAGTTTGTTAACTTCTCTAGGGTAGGGGGCAGTATTTTGACGTCCGGATGAAAGGCGTGCCCAAATTAAACTGCCTGCTACTCAGACTCAGAAGGTAGGATATGCATATTATTAGTAGATGTGGATAGAAAACACTCTGAAGTTTCTAAAACTGTTTGAATGTCTGTGAGTATAACAGAACTCATATGGCAGGCAAAACCCTGAGAAAAATCCAACCAGGAAGAAAAATCCAACCAGGAAATCTGAGGCTTGTAGTTTTTTTAATTGATTCCCTATTCAAACTACAGTGACTTCGGGGTCATTTTGCAGTTCCTAAGGCTTCCACTAGATGTCAACAGTCTTTAGAACGTTGTTACAGGCTTCTACTGTGACCTGGAAGGGAATGTCAGTCAGTTCAACCAGAGTGCCATTAGATCATTCATGCGCGTGGCTGTCAGCGCGAGGTGCTTTCTTTTTCCTTTCTGAAGACAAAGGATTTGTCCGGTTGGAATATTATCGAAGATGTATGATAAAAACATCCTAAAGATTGATGCTATACATCGTTTGACATGTTTCTACAAACTGTAGTATAACTTCTTGGACTTTTCGTCTCAACAAAATGTGCGAGCATGGCGCATTTGGATAACTCGACTGAACGCGCAAACAAATGGAGGTATTTGGACATAAATATGGAGTTTAGCGAACAAAAGGAACATTTCTTGTGGGAGTCCTGGGAGTGCATTCCGACGAAGATCAACAAAGGTAAGTGAAGATTTATAATACTGTTTCTGACTTTTTTTTGACTCCAGAACTTGGCGGGTAACTGTATAGCTTGCTTTGACGGATGAGCTCTGTACTCAGAATATTGAGCAATGTGCTTTCGCCGTAAAGCTGTTTTGAAATCTGACACAGCGGTTGCATTAAGGAGAAGTGTATCTATAATTCTTTCAATAACTGTTGTAAAGTTTATCAACGTTTATGATGAGTATTTTTGTAAATTGATGTGCTCATTCACTGGAAATGTTGGAGGCAATACATTTTCTGAACATCATGCGCCAATGTAAAATGGGGTTTTAGGATATAAATATGAACTTGATCGAGCAAAACATGCATGTATTGTGTAACATGAAGTCCTATGAGTGCCATCTGATGAAGATCATCAAAGGTTAGTGATTAATTTTAGCTGTATTTCTGTTTTTTGACGCCTCTTCTTGCTTGGAAAATGGCTGAGGTTTTTCTTGTCAAGGTGATGTGCTAACATAATCTAATATTATGCTTTCGCCCTAAAGCCTTTTTGAAATCGGACAATGTGGTTGGATTAATGAGAATCTCATCTTTAAAATGGGATATAATAGTTGTATGATTGAGAAATTTGAATTGAGGTTTTTGTCGTTTTGAATTTGGCGCCCTGCTATTTCACTGGCTGTTGAATAGTGTGTCCCGCAGGTGGGACGGTCACGTCCCACATACCCCAGAGAGGTTAACTTCAGTGCAGCATGATTGGGGAGCTAACATAATGCAGCCCAGACTCCCAGTGCAGGCTAGCAATGAGTAAGTGAAGGCACAGTGCGCACTATAATAAGAGGTCGGCTGCGCTGATAAACAGACTTGATCCGTGAGACACATTTGAGAGAAGTGCCCAAAGTAAAGACAAATCTAGTGCCGAACCGTTTTTCATGATCTAGTATCAAAAAAGATCGGAACAACGCTTCCCAGAAAAGTATTGATGTTTCTATGTTTACATCTCACCTGACATACAGTATCAGTCATAGAAAATGGGTTACTGCCCAAGCCCTAGATTCCACTAAAGCTGGTCATTCTTGTTGTAACCATGGGAACCTCTAGGCTGAGCATCCATTCTGTCAGTCAGAACCGCGCGCGTAGGCTGTCTGCCTATCTCTTGGTAATCTGTAACTGCCTTGTAAATTCACCAAAAGTATATATTAGGCTATCAATGATTAATGGCTAAACTATTCTTCATAGCGCCAATGAATTGAAGTTGAACATCAGTTTAATTAGGACTTCGTCATCAGATCAGTCTGCCATTTTAGTTGCAGCCACATCTAGGGTTGCACATTTTATTTTCGGAGGTAGAAACTTTCCATGGGAATTAACGGGAATATATGGCTATTAATATCATTTAAATGTAATGTTTTTTGCATTAGATATATTTATCATATGAAGACAGAAACATAAGGTAAAAGGTTTATCATAAGTAGACATAATTGCAAATGATTAAATCCTTCCAATAGAATTTTAAAAAGCAATTTAGTTACGAATTCAACTTTAATTAAATGAGTTGGCTCTTCACATGGGAGGATTTCACTGAACAACAAAAGGGAATATTTAATGATCCATCGCATGTCCCAAAAACGTTTTCAACATCTGTAAAATCATAGTCGAGAAACTAAAGCTTTGGTTGTCTTCTTCTCAGGCTTCCATGTCTTCTCCCTGGACCTCGTCAATGTCCCCCTCTTGGACATCAAACTCTGAGGCCTCATCTTCACTGTCACTTTGCAACCTTGTTGAGGATGGCTCATTGTCAGGCTCAAAAAGCCTAAAAAAGCCACCAATTTTTCAACCTTTGTATTGGTCAGCCTGTTGCGTGCTTTGGTGTGTGTGTGTTCCCAAACAAGGACCAGTTGCGCTCTGAGGCGGCTGATGTTGGTGGGATTTGGAGGATGATGGAGGCAACGGGAAAGAGCCTCAGATCCACAAAGTCTCTTCCACCAGGTGACTGATGAGATATGTTGGTACGACTGCCATATTGCATCTTCATCCCAAAGCTCTTGCTTGGAACTGTACTTTGCCAGACTGCCAAGAACCTTGCTCTCATCCAGGAGTTTCAGGCTGCTTACCACTCTCTCAAAATGCATCATCCAGGAGGATCCTCTTGATGGGGCTGTCCATATTGACAGACTGTGATATGACCATTTCTTGGAGATACTCCTTCCCCTCCAGGAGACTGTCAAACATGATAACACCACCCCAACGGGTGTTGCTGTGCAGCTTCAATGTGGTGCTCTTATTCTTCTCACTTTGCTTGGTGAGGTAGATTGCTGCTATAACTTGATGACGCTTCACATACTTAACCATTTCCTTGGCTCTCTTGTAGAGTGTATCCACTGTTTTCAGTGCCATGATGTCCTTGAGGTTCAGATTCAATGCATGAGCAGCACAGCCATTGGGTGTGATGTGAGGGAAGGACTCCACTTTAGACCAAGCAACCTTCATGTTCGCAGCATTCTGTCACCAGTGCGTCCAAGGTCATTGATGACTGCCTTCAGCTCATCTGCAATGTAGAGACCGGTGTGTCTGTTGTCCCTTGTGTATGTGCTCTTGTAGAATACTGGTTGAGGGGTGGAGATGATGTAGTTAACTTCTTGGGGCTATGTGGGACGCTAGCGTGCCACCCGTGGTGCACCCTATCAACAGCAGGTGCATTTCAAGAGCGGCAAATTTGAAACCAAATAAATGTCAAAATTCAAATTTTTCAAACATACAACTATCTTACACCCTTTGAAAGATAAACATCTCCTTAATCTAACCACGTTGTCCGATTTCAAAAAGGTTTTACGGCGAAAGCATAAAGTTAGATTATGTTAGGAGAGTACATTGACAATAGCTGTGTGTAATGTTTTGTCAATTCAAAGACGGGCGTCACCAAACCATAAAACCAGCTAAAATGATGCACTAACCTTTTACAATCTCCATCAGATGACACTCCTAGGACATTATGTTAGACAATGCATGCATTTTTAGTTCTATCAAGTTCATATTTATATCCAAAAACAGCGTTTTACTGTGGCGTTGATGTTGAGGAAATCGTTTCCCTCCAATAACCGGCAGTCAGGTCAGCACCACAAATTAAATAATAAAAATTAGAAAACATTGGTAAAATATTATATTGTCATTTAAAGAATTATAGATTTACATCTCTTGAACGCAATCAACTTGCCAGATTTAAAAATAACCTTACTGGGAAATCACACTTTGCAATAATCTGAGCACTGCGCCCAGAAAAATATGCTTTGCTATACAGATCTAAAATCGAAAATACTATGTAAATAATCCATTACCTTTGATTCTCTTCATCAGATGTCACTTCCAGGAATCCCAGGTCCATAACGAATGTAGTTTTGTTCAAAAAAGCTCATCATTTATATCCAAAAAGCTCCGTGTTGTTAGCACATGATCTAAGCCAGCCGGACTTCTCGTCATGAACGAGGGGAAAAAATATATTTACGTTCGTTCAAACATGTCAAACGTTGTATAGCATAAATCATTAGTGCCTTTTTTAACCAGAACATGAATAATATTCAAGGTGGACGAATGCATTCTCTTTTATAACGTATTGGAACGAGGGTACCCAACATGAACTCGCGCGCCAGAGTCTAATCTGCCATCACCGTTCCATGGCTCTTGTTCGGTCAGATCTCACAGTAAAAGACTCAAAACACTTTGTAAAGGCTGGTGACATCTAGTGGAAGCAATAGGAAGTGCCAAAACATTAATCAACCCCTGTGTGTTTCAATGGCATAGGCTTAAAGGTAATTCAACACATCAGGTATCCACTTCCTGTCAGAAAATGTCTCAGGGTTTTGCCTGCCAAATGAGTTCTGTTATACTCACAGACACCATTCAAACAGTTTTAGAAACTTTAGGGTGTTTTCTATCCATATATAATAAGTATATGCATATTCTAGTTACTAGGTAGGATTAGTAACCAGATGAAATCGGGTACGTTTTTTTATCCAGCCGTGAAAATACTGCCCCCTAGCCCCAACAGGTTAATTATTCCTTGCCCACAAACATTTGACCACCCATCAGAGATGGTTGCAATACAGTCTGCTTTCTCAGTCTGCTTGACCTTCACTTGAACTCTGAATTCTACATCCAGCAAATGAGTAGATAAAGCATGTCTGGTTGGAGGGGTGCATGCTGGGTGAAGAGCATTCAGAAATCTCTTCCAATACACGCCTATGAGCATCAGAGGTGAACCAGTTGCATATACAGCTCGAGCAAGACATTCATCAGCATTTCTCTGACTACGTTCCTCCATTGAGTCAAAAAAATCTGATTCCAGGAGGACCATGAGCTGTTGCTATCGATAAGGTGTCTGATTCATCATTTTCACCTCGAATAGAAGTAGAGGGACTTTTGTCAGAGGTTGCTCGTTGTGAGCGCTGAGGGAACTTTATGCACTTGGCCAGATGATTCTGCATCTTTGTGGCAGTCTTCACATATGATTTAGCACAGTATTTGCAAAGGTACACAGCTTTTCCTTCTACATTAGCTGCAGTGAAATGTCTCCACACATCAGATGGTGCCCGTGGCATTTTCCTGTAAAGATTTGAAAAAAATGAGTAAAATAAAAAATACAATTCCATGTACAGATAAATAGTTAAGCAGTTAGATTAAACAACTCCTTTGTAAGATCAATGTTTTAAAATGGAACATGTATGGAAACAGGTGAATTAACACTCAGTTAGCAGGCTCAAGCAAGCTAAAACTCACATGGAAGCAAAAACTAACTAGCAGGAATTGTTAGAAATGATTTAAACACACTTTGCTGTTGACTACTATTTACTAGTTAACAAAAAAATGATGTATGTCATATAGAATATATTCACCCCACACAGTATTGTAATCAAAACTTACCAGAAAGCATGAGTCCTTGGCTCAGACAGTGTAGTAGTGTGGGCTTAATAGCATCTCATTAGTGTGCAAGATCTTGAGAATCAGCTGTGATGGAAGAATGCACTGTGCACGCAGAGAGTTGCAATTCCATTGAATTGGGGATAGTTTAAACAAAATATGTCACAAGACCTAGAATTGCCTTGTGTATCCCACAAAAAAGGTTCACTGTTTAAGCTAACGTTTTTTGATATATTTAAGCAAAATTCCCAGGTTTAACTTCCCATGGAAAATGTACTCAAAATTCCTGAAATTGACCAGAAAGTTTCCGACCCTTTGCAACCCTAGCCACATCTTGTGTAAGGCCAGCCAAAAGAGCTCCATTTTGCTGGCAATTTCAATGTTGGAACATGATATGATGGGAACTCCATGCGTTAATTTGGCTATGATCCCACAACCTTTCTAAAGCTGCAACAAGTACTCTCATTTCGACTGATGTTAAAATGCCTGCGCTACCATTCAAAAGTTTGGCGTCACTTAGAAATGTCCTTGTTTTTGAAAGAATAGCAAAAAATGTTGTCCATTAAAATAACATCAAATTGATCAGAAAAACAGTGTAGACATTGTTAATGTTGTAAATGACTTTTGCAGTTGGAAACGGTTGATTTTTATGTAATGTCTTCATAGGTGTATGGAGGCCAATTATCAGCAACCTTCACTCCTGTGTTCCAATCGCATGTTCTTAGCTAATCCAAGTTTATCATTTTAAAAGGCTAGTTGAACATTAGAAAACTCTTTTGCAATTATGTTAGAACAGCTGAAAACGGTTGTACTGATTAAAGAAGCAATAAAACTGGCCTTTAGACCAAAGTTAGTCACTAATCTTTGATCGTCATCAGATGGCACTCAGGACTTCATGTTCCACAATACATGTATGTTTTGTTCGATAAAGTTCAAAAATCTCAGTTTACATTGGTGCGTTATGTTCAGTAATGTTTTGCTTCCAAAACATCCGGTGATTTTGCAGAGAGCCACATCAATTTACAGAAATACTCAAACTTTGATGAAAGATACAAGTGTTATGCATAGGATTATAGAAAAACTTCTCCTTAATGCAACTGCTGTGTCAGATTTCAAAAAAGCTTTACGGTGAAAGCACACCATGCGATAATCTGAGTACAGCGCTCAGCCACCAAAACAAGCCTTACAGATACCCGCCATGTTGTGGAGCTAACAGAAGTCAGAAATAGTGTTATAAATATTCACTTACCTTTGATCTTCATCAGAATGCACTCCCAGGAATCCCAGTTCCACAATAAATGTTCGATAAAGTTAATCTTTATGTCCAAATACCTCCTTTTTGTTTGCGCGTTCAGATCACTATTCCAAATGCACAAGGCGCGGGCACTAAGTCCAGACAAAGTAAAAAAAGTTCCATTACAGTTTGTAGAAACATGTCAAACGATGTATAGAATCAATCTTTAGGATTTTTTTATCATAAATCTTCAATAATATTCCAACCGGACAATTCCTTTGTCTTTAGAAATGAAAGGGAACGGACTAAACTAAAGGCTTTCACCTGGGCCATCTGCTTAGAGTGCTCTTATTCGGTCCCCTTTCACAATAGAAGCCTGAAACAACTTCTAAGGACTGTTGCCATCTAGTGGAAGCCTTAGGAAGTGTAATCTGACCAAATTTACACTATTGGATAGGCAATCACTTGAAAAACTACAAACCTCAGATTTCCCACTTCCTGGTTGGATTTTTCTCAGGTTTTTGCCTGCCATATGAGTTCTGTTATACTCAGACATTCAAACAGTTTTAGAAACTTCAGACTGTTTTCTATCCAAATCTACTAATAATATGCATATCTTAGCTTCTGGGCCTGAGTAGCAGGCAGTTTACTCTGGGCACGCTTTTCATCCGAATGTGAAACTACTGCCTCCCAGCCCAAAGAGTTTAATAACTTTACTCATAACCCATTTCACATCAGTCACTTCCCAGTTCTGCTGATCTCTGCATTGCAGACTTGTCAAAATTAGAATGTAACCTAGATTTCTGGGCACTTTGAAATGTAAAAAATCTAGACCTCATACAGCTTGGCTGGGTTAAATATAACCATAAGCAGCACAACTGTCGATTTTTGCTTTGCTGTCCTTGCCCATCATTAATTGCCAGACAGTCTGTTGGAGCTAGGAACCGAAGCATTAAGCTACACCTGCTAAATATGTGTATGCGACCAATAAAATTTGATTTGAGTCTGCCACAGTGCTGTTCATTGTTAATGACATCGGATCGCTTCCTGACGTCCTGAGTCTAGTCTACACAGTGTGACCCTGGCTAGTGGGATCGTCTGCGCAATAGCATATTTGATCTACCCCTAGGCTTTCTCTGTTGGTTCAGAGTACAAACAACCCATTGTTGAACTGCAACTCAGTATTGTACACATTAATATTTCATCTCTGCAAACAAGTAAACGGGATGAATTCCTTTGTATATTACAGTAGATGGCTGTTGTAGCAGGTGCCTTTGTCTTTTTGCTAGCTTCTTAGCAAGGTTTTGGGTCTATAGCACTTGAACTCTGTCCAATTAAAACATTCTGTCCTTAATTGATTAAATTGAAATGAAATTGACTCCAACTCAATCCATTAAACGAGTTAACTTTACCCTAGAATAACTTTTTACCTCTGCTTAGTCTGTAGACAAACTGTAGCTTAAACAATGGCATTCCTTTATACATTTGCTACCTTCTGATAAAAGTGTATTCGTTTTGGTCGATCCCATGGTCATTCCCACTTTTTTTTGTCTGGCTATGTATGCAAGTGCTTCTGAGTGTGAGTTTTAAGAGGGGGGGGGGGGGGGGTGTGTGTGTGTGTGTGTGTGTGTGCTCGCATGTTTGAGTGGGATAGGCTGGTGTCTGAAGCTCTTTTCTACTCATCACTTCAGCAGCAGAAGTGGGTCTTATGGCAGGTACGTCCTACCCCACCCACAACAATCCCTTATCCCCCCCATCTGTGCAGCACATAACCACACACTGTCGCTGCTCTTGTTGTATACCTCTTTTGTTTTTTTGTTTCTTTTGTATGTCTCCATCTGCGGACATCAGGCAGGAAACAGAAGCATGGTCAAAGATATTGTGTTTCTGCATGGCATTGTTTTCATTCATCTTTTGCTGCTGCATTAGAGCTATGGTCTGTATTTTATCATCGTGATGGGGGTTTTGTACAGTAATCATGTTGTCTCTGCTAAGTGGTTGATAAACATACTGATGTGGTTGTGGCTCATGCTTCAGTGATGTTACCTACACCGATTGTGACGCTCATGTCAATGCTGTGGTCTATACATTGTTTGGTGTTGTGATCTGATAACCAGCTAACTGTACAAGAAGAATGACATGGGCCTTTTCAATGAAAATAGTCTAACCATGTGGCTCAACCAGAATAACTGTATGCCTATGTCAATAAAAAAGGCCCCCATGCCATAGAATTGTGGCTCTGAAATATTTCCATAGGAGTAAGCAATATAGAGAATTCCACTCGGCCGGAAAAGGATCCTTTCAGCGTTGCAGGTTTTTGGTGTAAGGGGCAGAGGTTGATTTGGAGCGCCGCTGAATTTAGTTATGGCTTCAGGTCTGCAGATAAATATTATCATGCCCCTTGGTCGACTTGTGTAGGACTACATCCTTGTGACGTGCTGTGATATAGTGTATTCCTTTTCTCTCATATAGCCAGGTTAGGTGAGGACGTTTGGTGTCTACTTTAATTTAATGCAGTGAATCTATTCTGTGAGTATGTGGGCTTCAAAAGTTGTTTTACATAGGCAGCCCAATTCTGATCTTTTTTTGTTGTGTGTAAGTCTATGCTAGTAGATACCATAGACTTCCAGTCGTTGCGCTAACGCTAGTTAGCATTGGCTTGCAAACTACCTCGAACTTCCTTCATACTGGAGACCGAGACATAAAAATGATATCCACTAGTTCATCGGACTATGGGGAAGTAGACAAAGGGCCTCATTTGCCGAAATGCCAAAGTATCCCTTTTAAGCTCTTTCCAGTAGCATAACAACTTTTTTGGGCAGATGCATGAAGTGGTTGAGTCAGTAGACTGGTAGTCTGTTTTGAGTGATAGTCAGACTGGACTGAGTGACGTTCTTTGACTCAGTTTAATGGAAAGCTGGTCAGGGTGAGTTGGTGTATGGATAGAATGGTGACGTTAAAATGAGGCCAGTATGCCCATTCTTTTCGCTTGTTTTTATTTTTATTTTTTTTAAGGCATGTCTGAGTCGGAGCAGTCTTTGAAGGGCACTTCACAGATCAAGATCCTTCCTGCCGAAGACATCGAAGGCATGAGAGTTGTGTCTAAGGTAAAATATTAAATTGTTTTTTAACCTTTCGCTGTTGCAGTTAATAATATACTCAAACAGTTTTAAAAACAGTGGTTTTGAAATGCAAAGTCTATTTCTCTCTTTTGTAGCTGGCCCGAGAGGTGCTTGACATCGCTGCCCTGATGGTGAAACCTGGCATGACCACGGAGGAGATTGACCACACTGTGCACCTGGTAAAGACACTAGCCTCCTTTTCCCTCTTTCCCATCCACTCACTTTCTCCTGTCGCTCTCTTCCTTTTTCACTCATTCCTCCTCTCTCCCTCATCTTGATCGTTGACGTGTAAGTACTTCCTTCCTCCAGGCCTGCACAGAAAGAAACTGTTACCCCTCCCCTCTCAACTACTACAACTTTCCCAAGTCCTGCTGCACGTCAGTCAATGAGGTCATCTGCCACGGCATCCCAGACAGGAGACGTCTGGTGGATGGGGATATCCTCAACGGTAGGTTTCCCAAGGGCAAAAAGTGGCTTCCTCATCTGTCCCTTCACCGTTACTTACTTGAATTAACTGGACAGGTGAATTATAAATCCCCAGTTGGCATCCTCCATATTCTTTCACCTAATGTGTGTTTTAAGATCATTGAGTATGATGGGGTTTAAATAGGTGAGAGAGACTTTAGACTATTGAGATGCACATAGAGAACGGGCTAGTTCCCATTAGACAGACTGCCAAAGAGCTCTTGCTGACATCATGGTTTGACAAGAGAAATGGTTATTAGTATTGAGCAAGAGTCTAAAGGACTTCAGCCAAAATGTAGCCTGTGTCCTACAGTGAGGGGGGAAAGTATTTGATCCCCTGCTGATTTTGTATATTTGCCCACAGACAAAGCAATGATCAGTCTAATTTTAATGGTAGGTTTATTTGAACAGTGACAGACAGAATAACAACAAAAAAATCCAGAAGAACGCATGTCAAAAATGTTATAAATTGATTTGCATTTTAATGAGGGAAATAAGTATTTGACCCCTCTGCAAAACATGACTTAGTACTTGGTGGCAAAACCCTTGTTGGTAATCACAGAGGTCAGATGTTTCTTGTAGTTGACCACCAGGTTTACACACATCTCAGGAGGGATTTTGTCCCACTCCCCTCTGCAGATCTTCTCCAAGTCATTAAGGTTTCGAGGCTGACGTTTGGCAACTTGAACCTTCAGCTCCCTCCACAGATTTTCTATGGGATTAAGGTCTGGAGACTGGCTAGGCCACTCCAGGACCTTAATGTGCTTCTTCTTGAGCCACTCCTTTGTTGTGTTTTGGGTCATTGTCATGCTGGAATACCCATCCACGACCCATTTTCAATGCCCTGGCTGAGGGGAAGGAGGTTCTCACCCAAGATTTGACGGTACATGGCCCCGTCCATCGTCCCTTTGATGCGGTGAAGTTGTCCTGTCCCCTTAGCAGAAAAACACCCCCAAAGCATAATGTTTCCACCTCCATGTTTGACGGTGGGGATGGTGTTCTTGGGGTCATAGGCAGCCTTCCTTCTCCTCCAAACACGGCGAGTTGAGTTGATGCCAAAGAGCTCCATTTTGGTCTCATCTGACCACAACGCTTTCACCCAGTTGTCCTCTGAATCATTCAGATGTTCATTGGCAAACTTCAGACAGGCATGTATATGTGCTTTCTTGAGCAGGGGGACCTTGCGGGCGCTGCAGGATTTCAGTCCTTCGCGTCGTAGTGTGTTACCAATTGTTTTGTTGGTGACTATGGTCCCAGCTGCCTTGAGATCATTGACAAGATCCTCCCGTGTAGTTCTGGGCTGATTCCTCACCGTTCTCATGATCATTGCAACTCCACGAGGTGAGATCTTGCATGGAGCCCCAGGCCGAGGGATGTTGACAGTTCTTTTGTGTTTCTTCCATTTGCGAATAATCGCACCAACTGTTGTCACCTTCTCACCAAGCTGCTTGGCGATGGCCTTGTAGCCCATTCCAGCCTTGTGTAGGTCTACAATCTTGTCCCTGACATCCTTGGAGAGCTCTTTGGTCTTGGCCATGGTGGAGAGTTTGGAATCTGATTGATTGATTGCTTCTGTGGACAGGTGTCTTTTATACAGGTAACAAGCTGAGATTAGGAGCACTCCCTTTATGAGTGTACTCCTAATCTCAGCTCGTTACCTGTATAAAAGACACCTGGGAGCCAGAAATCTTTCTGACTGAGAGGGGGTTAAATACTTATTTCCCTCATTAAAATGCAAATCAATTTATAACATTTTTGACATGCGTTTTTCTGGATTTTTTGTTGTTGTTCTGTCCCTCACTGTTCAAATAAACCTACCATTAAAATTATAGACTGATCATTTCTTTGTCAGTGGGCAAATGTACAAAATCAGCAGGGGATCAAACACTTTTTTCCCTCACTGTATATATATCTGCTAACGGGACTATTCTCAACAGAAAGATCCCATGAGACACTGCCAAAAAAACTCTGATTTACAGCCTGGTTTGACAAGACAAGTGGTCTCATGAGCATGATGGTGCCCACTATCATGTACAGTGCATATTATAAGTATTTATCCCTCTGTTACAAAGTGTGACAAATTGATTTAATTGGGATTTTTTTTTCTCTTGTCTACACAAATATCCACATATGTTAAAGTGAAAATTAAATTATATGAATGCTAACAAATGAATAAAAATGAACAACTTCGATATCTTGGTTGTATAAGTATTCACCCCTTTGTTATGGCAACCCTAAATTAGTTAAGGAGTAACAAGTTGGACTCGCTCTGTGTGAAATAATAAGGGTAAACATGTTTTTTTTAATGACTTCCCCTGTACCCCATTTATACAGCATCTGTAAGGTCCCTACGTCGTGTTTTGAATTTCCAGCGGAGATTTAATATATAAGACCAGGGAGCTTTCCCAGTGCCTCATACAGATTGGTAGGTGGGTAAAACAAAAAGCAGACACTGAATATCCCTTTAAGCATGGTAAAGTTTGCACTTAATCTGGATGTTGTATGAAATGACCCAGACACTACAAAGATGGTCATCCTTCCTAACCCGACCCAAGCCCTGCGTGACCCGACATTATACACAGGGCCTGTTTTTTTTTCATCAATAACTAGGGTAGGGGCAGGGCTCTGGCATCACGAAATGAATCACCAACATTTTGAAACGGAGCCATTTGCTCGTGCTCTGCTGCGCAGTACACCAGACACTGGGAGAGGAATTCCCCTTTCAACAGGACAATAACCCAAAACAGAAGCTTACCAAAGAGACGGTATGTTTTCACGTAGCCTAGTTAGTTTTGACTTAAACTTGCTTAAAAATCTATGGCAAGACTTGAAAATGACCATTTAGCAGGTATCCCGCAGCCAACTTGACAGAATTTGAAGAATTTTGTCAAGAATAATGGGAAAATATTGCACAATCCAGGGATGCAAAGCTTTTAAATACTTACCAGAAAAGACTCAAAAGCTCTAATGTCGGCCGGCCAAAGGCATTTCATATATATATAAAAATCTAATCAAGATAAAGCATTAATTTATTTTATTATATGCACTGTATATATTTCTGCTAATGTTCAGCATCTCTTTCTCCCCCCTCGTGCAGTGGATATTACTGTGTACCACAATGGATTCCACGGCGATCTCAACGAGACCTTCTTTGTGGGAGAGGCAGATGAAGGGGCGAAAAAGCTTGTCCAGACCACCTTCGAATGCCTTATGCAAGCCATCGACTCAGGTAGGATCTCTTACCTGATGTCAGATAAAGATAAACTAGATTTCTTTTTCAACAATTGTGGCTGACCGGCTAGATTCGGTCTTATGTAGCAAAATAAAAAATGGTGTTTTTTACATTTAGTAAAAGTAGAGACTAGAAAATGGTATGTCATACACTGCAGTTGATGAACAATGGGAAAGTAATTGTACTTTTTAAAGTTGATAAACTTGTAACCTCACTTTTAAGAAAATGGCCCTTGAATGATACACCTACTGGAGAGCTCTTTGTTTACACGCATTCAGAATCGTTCACAACCTTTTAAGCTTTAAGGATTCACATGTGAGGCTATGTACTAAACAACCAAAGATTTCAAGACTAAAGGTTGAAACTACGGGAGTGTTGGTAAATTTAATCTGGAGTGCCAAAGTGTGCTCTGGGTGTTTGGAAACCCAGTGTTGTCAGATTGACCGTTTGTAAATTGAGAGCATTTCTCTCTCGGAGCGTTCAGAGCACACATTGGACACTCTGGATGAAAAGTAGGGTTGATCCGAGCTTTCTGACCTAACAGCAGTTAAGCACCCAAGCTAACGTTGGCTAGCTACTTTCAGCTACAAATGAGAGAACGGCTCACTCTGACCATTTTACTCGCCCTAGCAGAGCTGGTTATCCAGAGCGTTGGTGACTGCAATTGTGACGCTGGCAACTATTTAATTACACTTTTTTTTGCCAAAGTTTACTGACACCGGCCATATTCAACGGGTGCTGAGCGTTTGTAAATGTGTCAGTTATTCTGCACTCTGGCACACTCGGGAGAGTGCTCAGAAATCGGAGTAGATAGCGAGAGTAAATTTACCAGCTACGTCTATCGACAGTTGTCACAGTGACATCATAAACATTCTATTGAAATAGTTTCTTGCATAGTGGAGTCTTGTTTAGACATCTAGCTAGCTAAACAATGAACCATAATCCCAACTCCTAACGTTACTACCCTGCATGATTCTGCAGGTAGCTAACCAACCAGGTTCAATGTTAGCTAGCTAACATTAGAATATAACTAGCAATACGAATATTACCATACAGATCATACACGTAACGTTAGCTAGCTAGCCAGCCAGCTAACGTTAGCTGGCTAACAGTACACTTTAACTTGAAATGAAAATGCCTTTCTGACAAAATTATAAACTTGTCAAATCTAAAAATGGAGCTAGCTAGACTCACCTGTATACATGGGTGGATGCTTCTCCCTCTGTCACGGAGGCCATGGTTACCCTTAGTTTGAAGATGTAATCCGAAAACAGGTGTTTTTATACAACAGCCTTCTGTGTGCTCTCTTTTCGACGCCGTCTGCATATTTACAATCAAACCGCCAGAATTTCCTTAGCTATCATACTCTAATTCCACTGATTTCAAAACTCAGTCCTCCAGAAAGTGGGGAGCAACAGTTATGCAGTTCTACCTAATATCTTTCAAAAGCCCCGTTTCGAAAGGATTACCTACACATACTGGCCAGGTAATATTATAGACAGAAGCATGTTACATGGCAGGCCAATCCAAACTCATCTCTCGGCATGTTCAGCCGACTCATTGTCTCAGCCAACCATGGCTAGCAGGAAGGTCGCGGTCTTTTTCCATGGCTAAACCAACTAGGCTCGTAATTTATCAATTTTATTTGTATTTACAGAAGTAATGCACATTTCTTACTAAGGCACATGAAAGTTCACATGTTCCAGAAGGCATTTCTGACAAAATGCATTTTGATAAATAAAGTTTGCATTCAAATGTCGCTCCTGTGAAGTAGTGACACGCAACGTATGCCTAGTTTCCTGGAACGAGTCTCAATTAGGTCACTATCGCAATGTTTTTTTCCCCCCCTCTTCCTTCTCTAGTAAAGCCTGGTATCCGCTACAGGGAGCTTGGTAACATCATCCAGAAACATGCCCAGGCTAACGGCTTCTCTGTGGTGCGGAGCTACTGTGGCCATGGCATCCACAAACTGTTCCACACTGCTCCTAACGTGCCCCACTATGCCAGTGAGTACCCCTCTGTCTCCTTCCACCAATACGCTTGTGAAATTGACATCCTTTTCTCAGATAACATAGTAGCCTACTTCAAATTTTATAGGTCACATACACGTTAATCCTCAAAGGATTTTGAAGGAAGGTGTATAAATTGGTGGGTTACCTTTCTTTGCAGAAAACAAAGCGGTCGGAGTGATGAAGCCTGGCCATGTGTTCACCATCGAGCCCATGATCTGTGAAGGTAAGGGTCCTCAGAGACATGACAGCAGATTTGGGGTGTAATTTGGTTTGTGTGTGCTTAATGTAATGGTTGGTAATTTTATACCTGTGTTTTAATACTGTACTTGTGTACTTAATCCTGGCTACCTGTGTGTGTTCTGTGTAGGTGGTTGGCAGGACGAGACGTGGCCTGATGGCTGGACAGCTGTGACTCGGGATGGGAAGCGTTCCGCCCAGTTTGAACACACCTTGCTTGTGACTGAGACGGGCTGTGACATTCTGACACGCCGGCTGGACGACAATGGACGTCCCCACTTCCTCAACCAAATCTAAACGGGGGGGGATACAGCAATGAACGGACTGTCTCGTGGGCAGCTCTCTTTGGTCCCCAATGTCATATCACACATACACACCTCTAACCTGAGGCACGCCGCCCGCCTGCCTACCCCCGGCTCTCACCGTTCCACGAATTTAGTGTTGTTCTCCAAGATTTACGGGAAGTACTTGAATACATCTGATGATATCAACTGTGTGGATTGTTTTATCGAGGCTGTTTTAAAAAAGAAATGTCTCATCAGGAGATGAAAAGGAAAAAATAAAGTGTATTTATGCGCAGTAGCAGGTTTAATTTTTACCTTGATTGTGAGCTTTGATTCTGTTGACGTATTTGACTGCAGAGGTGTGGAAAGGGTCATGCTTCAGTTTGACTCCTTGACCTCTAGACATGTGCCACCTTACTGTGTTGCCTAATTGGCAGCTGGGTCCTATTGAGTGGCCAGAGAGGGGAGCTGTTGAGCTCAGTGTTCTGCTAAAGTGTGTAGTGCAGGTCTATTCAAACCTGGGTCCTGAGGTCTGCAGCACTGCTAGTTTTCTTTTCTCTCTTGTAGTGAACTAGTTGATTTAGGTTCATTGATTGACCACAATCTCCTTGCCAGGTGTCCCAAGTCCTGTTTGAATCGGGATGAAAGTCTGCAGTGCGACGGACCCCAAGGCCTGGTTTGGTATTGCCCTGGTGTAGCGCGTTGAGCCTTAATCTGTGTGAATTAAGAATAACCATGCCAGATAATGTCTAGGCGCATGTCTGTTATTCTTGATATACTGTTGAGCAACACTCTTGAGTCTCCATTTTAATCCAGTCTTTCCAGTTTCTCTGCCAGCTTTTTATTTCTTCTGATGGGAGTAATAAACAGCTGTTCTGTAGTTGTGTGTGCGTATATGCTTTTGTGTTTGAGTGTGGTGAGGACTGTATAAATGCCAAAGGCTCTATTGCAGCAGAAGTCTGGGTTTACTACAGACCTGTGAATTAATACCCTTTTTCAGAGTACTGTATTATTAAAATAGTAATAACATAATCACTGAAGTATTGATTGTTTTGCATTAGCTCAAAGTTAAGCGTTTCTTGTTTTTACTTCCTATGATGTGCAAGTTATGAGAATCTGACTGCAAATGACATGAAACTCGTTCACTAGATGCTTTCTCCCAATGCTATGCTCAATTATCCTGGCGACGAGGTTCAAATGAATTTGACCAGTAAGACAATCCTTTGAGTATCCTTTGATTTAATGTATTCAATTGAAATGGAGAAATAAGGAGTGATGTTATGGTTTTCAGAGCCGCCTCTTGAAATCTAACATTTCAGGACAACACGAATACTGCAAGACCGAGGAAACGATGAGAATGATTTACATTTAGTAAACACAAAATGGAAAGCAGGCTTTGTTGTGATTTTTGTGCAATGCCTTAATTTCCCAGCATGCATTCTACTGAAGCCCTCTGATCCGTTCGAAGGGTGGTGTGTGGGTCACAATCATCCACCTTCAGCTTATTGTTCATGTACTCACTGACCAGTTTAGGAACACCCTCCACACTTGTTAATCCTATGGAATGCAAAGCATGACCTCAGTTCAGTCAAATGATAGACAACTGGTTAATAAATGATTGGATTATGTGGGGTGACAACTACACAGAGATTTTGGCTCTCACTAACACATTAGACCCATCCCAGTTCCTGCCCAAGTTCATCCTGTCACCAGTTGGAATGGGTGAGAGATCTTTTGCCCTTCTGCTGACAAGCCTTCAGGGCCGCACTCTGGAACAGTCACTTACACAGCTGTAACCTTGCTATCGTGCCACATTGACCATTAGGTGTAACATATGCTACAATTTTGATTACAACACTAGTGGTGGAAAAAGTACCCAATTTTCAAAAGTAAAGATACCTTAATAGAAAATGACTGAAGTGAAAGTCACCCAGTAAAATACTACTTGAGTAAAAGTCTAAAAGTATTTGGTTTGAAATATACTTAAGTATCTAAAGTAAAAGTATAAATCATTTCAAATTCCTTATATTAAGCAAACCAGTCAGCATCATTTTCTTTATTTTAGTTTACGGACAGCCAGGGGCAAGCTCCAACACTGACATCATTTACAAATGAAGCATGTGTTTAGTGAGTCTGTCAGATCAGAGGCAGTAGGAATGACCAGGAATGTTCTCTTGATAAGTGTGTGAATTTGATCATTTCCCTGTCCTGCTAAGCATTCAAAATGTAACGAGTAGTTTTGGGTGTCATGGAAAAAAGTATATAATCTTCTTTAGGAATGTAGTAAAGTACAGATACCCCCAAAAAACTACTTAAGTAGTACTTTCAAGTATTTTTACTTAATTACTTTACACCCCTGCTTAGTTGAGCATTTGTTGACTTTGTTAAAAAAAAATCATAAAATTTGAGAAAAGCACTGTCCACTCTTTCTACACATTGTCAGTAAGATGGTAATTAATTACCCAAACACTCAAGGGTGGTCTGTAAAGGTAGAATCCACTTCCTCACCATGATCCCCATGTTGCGCACACACATATGAAGGAATAATCCAAACTCCTTGGCCACTTTAAAACTGTGAGGTCAATCCCATGATCCTGGTCGCCTCAGCTGCTTTGCATCCCTTGATGGCAGCCAGGCCCAACGTGCCAAGGCCAAACACTGCACAGGTTGAGCCCGTCTCCACCTGTAAGGACATCGTTGGGAATGGAAATCACCAAAAGAGACTAGGTGAGAGTTTTTTCCTGCTATACACAATCAGTTGAATCAGTTGTGTTTGTAAGGAAATATTCTGCTTTTACAAAATGGCATGCTGTTTTCAAAACTTTTAGAGACACTACCATCAGGAAATCCAGTGACTGACCTTACCTATGTTAATTGCTGCCCCGTAGCCTGTGGAAATCCCACAGCCCTGCCTTCTCGTCCACCTTGGCCAGAGAGATGTCTGCCACCACCATGTACTCAGAGAAAGTGCTGCAGCCCATGAAGTGAGCCAGATTTATCCCCTTACGGGAGAATTGACTGAATGAACCCAGCCTATTTCTACAATTTGTCTTAAAATCTGATTTTAAACCTAACTGTAACCCTAACCTTAACCATACTGCTAACCTTAAATTAAGACCAAAAGCACATCTTTGTTTTCATGAATTATTATGATGTAGCTATTTTGACTTGGTGGCTGTGGCAACTAGTGACAACCAGACGTAGTGGCTAGAGGTTGTCTCTGATTTTGTTGGCTGTGCCCAGAACACTCACCTGATCTTTTGACCAGGTTAGTTTTGTGATTTTTACAAACTTGCACTCTCCACACTGAGGGAGGTAAAGGAGGATCACAGTATCCCCTAAAAACACACACAATAAATAACTTGTGAAAGCTATTATATCAAGATATTTAAATAAAATGATTGAAAGCTCTTGGAACGTGAGCAATAGGAGGTAACAATGTCCTTCTGTTAAGTTTTTCTGACTCACTCAGTTTTTCTGACTCACTCATACTGACTCACTCAGTATGATCAGAGATCTGTATATAATGACGAGATGCTCACATCTCCGCCCTAACAATGGGAGTCGTCGTCCCAAAGGCGGGAAGGCTGGCGACAAGCTTAGATCCAAAATAAACCCATAGAAACTTATTGGGCTTATTTTGGTGAGAGTGAAATCTCTCGCTTCGCCTCTTCCTCTCTGGTATGACTACCTGGTTTGAATTTTGTGACGCCCTCTTCAACGCTCTCCATCGTCCCAGCACCTTCATGGCCCAACATGACAGGGGAAACCCCCTCTGGGTTCGAGCCACTCAGGGTTCAGGAATCTGTATGGCAGATCCCAGGGGCAACACATTCAGTGTATTTTAATTCAGCCAATTTAGGAGATGATTCAACTTTACCATTGTCCACTTAGGTAATTACAATAACTGCAGTGTTTTCAAGGGCAATCATGAAACCACCTCCTATAAATGTCAATGATGTTAGTAATTTAAGGGTACCTGGACTCTTGCCCTATGATTTCTGGTCACCCACTCAACTTTCCCCCCTCTCAGAACTTGTCCCATCTTCACAGTAATCTCTTACTGTAAGGAGCACTGCAACATGGCAAGCTAAATCAATCGAATCGAACGTAAGTGAAAGAAAGCCGTTAATAATACTGTGTGCTATTGTGACCCAGGTCTAAGGTACACCAGTGGTTCCATGCTATAGTACATGACCTTGTGACCTTTATCTTGATGCGCACTTCCTCCATGGAGAGGGGCTTTCCAGCCTAGCATGCAACTGCGGCCCGGCATCGGATCACATCAGTTCACTGTCATGGCCAGACAAGATGCATCTCCTTACTCATTTCAATCTACACATTTGATAGAAACACACATTTGACAAATCACACCTTGTTTACTTTGTTTAAACTTGGCCACTAATTTAATGCCAAGGAATCATGTTTGGCTTAGCACTCAAAGATGGATTTACCCCCGGACACATACAGTATATCCAATTTATAAACAACAGTTTTTCCTTTGCCACGGATTGTGGGGAAATAATTGCAACAGTGGACTGTCTCCTCTCCCAAAACTACAGATTGCTCAAGCCCTGGATTTATGCCTTTCTTTTCATTTGAAAAACAATAATCATACTCTGTAAAGTTTAGCAATATTCTACATGACCTTTGATACATTGGAATATCACACATGACCTCATAGTACAGTTTTTTGGGGGGAGACACGGCTGCTGAGTGAGAATACAGCACACAAAATAGCACACCCTCTTATAAACACTGGCTGAGCTGGAGAGCCTAAAGATCTGTCTCCCTGCTTGTGTCTGACTACACTATCCGTGGCAAAGGAAAAACGACTGTTTATATATTGGATATTCTGTATGCGCTTTGAGTGCTAAGCCAAACATGATTCCTTGGCATGAAATTGGTGGCCAAGTTTAAACTAAGTTAAAAAGGTTTGATTTGTCAAATGTGTGTTTCTTTCTATCAAATGTGTAGATTGAAATGAGTAAGGAGATGCATCTTGTCTGGCCATGTGACAGTGGACTGCTGCTGTGGGGAGGACAGCTCATAATAATGGCTGGAATGAAATGGTATGAAACATGAAAACCATGCATTTGATACCATTCCATTCACTCCATTCCAGCCATTATTATGAGCCGTTCTCCCCTAAGCAGCCTCCACTGGACTACGCAGATAGTTTTGTTGACATATCACATTTAGAAAAATATGGAACAATTAAAATGCCTTCAGAAAGTATTCACACCCCTTGACTTTTCCACATTTTGTTGTGTTACAGCCTGAATTAAAATTGAATAAATATAGATTTTCTTTTGTCGCTGGCCTGCACACAATACCACATAATGTCAAAATAGAATCATGTTTTTCAAGTTAATAAAAAAATGTAAGCTAAAATGTTTTGAGTCAAGTATTTAACCCCAATTTCCTTAACAAGTCACATAATAATGTGCATGGACTCACTCTGTGCGCAATAAGTGTTTAACATTATTTTTGAATGACTACCTCATCTCTGTGCCCCACACATACAGTACAATTATCTGTAATGTCCCTAGGTTGAGCAGTTAACACAGATTCAACCACAAAGACCAAGGAGGTTTTCCAATGCCTCGCAAAGATGGGCACCTATTAGTAGATGGGTAAAATAATAAATAAGAAGACATTGAATATCCCTTTGAGCATGGGATTAAGTATACTTTGGATGGTGTATCAATACACCCAGTCACTACAAAGATACAGGCATACTTCCTAACTCAGTTGCCGGAGAGGAAGGAAACCGCTCAGAGATTTCACCATGAGGCCAATGGTAACTTTAAAACAGTTACAGAATGTAATGGCTGTCATAGGAGAATATTGAGGATGGATCAATACATTGTAGTTACTCCACAATCCTATCCTAATCGACAGAGTGAAAAGAAGGATGCCTGTACAGAATAAAAATATTCCAAAACATGCATCCTGTTTGCAACAAGGCAATAAAGAAATTTTGCTAAAAATGTGGCAAAGCAATTAACTGTTTGTCCTCAATACAAAGTGTTGTGTTTGAGGCAAATCCAATACAACACATTAGTGAGTACCTTCACATTTTCAAGCATAGCGGTGGCTGCATCATGTTATGGGTATACTTGGGACTGGGGGAGGTTCAGGATGAAAATTTTAACGGAATGGAGCTAAGCACAGGCAAAATCTTAGAGGAAAACCTGGTTGTCTGCTTTACACCAGACACTGGGAGATGAATTCACCTTTCAGCAGGACAATAACCTAAAACACAAGGCCAAATCTATACTGGAGTTGCTTACCAAGAAGACAGTGACTGTTCCTGAGTGACCAAGTTACAGTTTGACTTAAATCTGCTTGAAAATCATTTTGAAGACCTGAAAATGGTTGTATAGCTATGATCAACAACCAATTAGACAGAAAATAATATTGGCAAATGTTGCACAATTCAGGTATGGAATGCTCTTAGAGATTTACCCAGAAACACACACAGCTGTAATCACTGCCAAAGGCGATTCAAGCATGTATTGACTCAGGCCTAATCAAGATATATTAGTGTTTCATTTTTCATATTTTTTTTCTTCCACTTTGACATTATTTTGTGTAGATTGTTGACAGAAAAATTACAATTAAATCCATTTTAATCCCACTTTGTAACACCACAACATTTTGAAAAGGTCTAGGGTTGTGAATACTTTCTGAAGGCAATTTACATGAGAGTATAATATACACACTAACCTTTCCTGCAGTTGCCATTTTCCCTCTCATTCAGAGGTAAAAATGTTAGGGCAAAGTAGAGGTCTTATCAGCCACAGCGGGACCAATCAAAATGCAGCAACCAAGCAGACACATGCTCACCATGTTCCAATTCTCTACAGTGGTGCTGGTGCCTGAGTGCCTCTCCTCAACTCCTTTCTTTTAGGTTACTGATATAACCGTTCTGAATGGGTGAAAACAATACAGTGGATGGATACCTATGTTAACCAGGGCTTATTGCTCTCACATTACCTAATAGTTTATTACAAAGTTAAGGATACAAGGGAAGGAAACCATGTAAGGCTATTGGGACACACACACACTCAGACCCTTAAGTGAATGTATACTGAACACAAACATAAATGCAACATGTAAAGTGTTGGTCCCATGTTTCATTAACTGAAATAAAAGATCCCCAAAACGTTCCATACACACAAAAAGCTTATATCTCTCAAATGTGAACAAATTTGTTTACATCCCTGTTGGTGAGCATTTTTCCTTTGTCAAGATAAGGGCAAACAAGATGAGGTAATACTGATGTATCTGTTTATTATTCATTGACCGTAACCCTCTCTCTTTTAGATGGTTGCCGATGCCTCTGAAGAGGCAGAAGGCAGAGGAGTTGAAACAGAAGCAGCAGCAAGATGCCCAGGAGAGCGAGGAAACCGTCCACCGGGAGATGGAGACCAACCAGGAAATGGGCGGCATGGAGGAGCGCATGAGGGAGAAGGTGCAGAAGGTCAGCGCCATACTGCGCCTCAAGATAGGCTGGGGTGGATGAGCTGGGAAGGTGGAAGAAGATGATGAGAATGTGGGGAAGCCTCCAAACGCCTTAAACCAGAGTCAGGAAATGCACCCAGATCCACAACAGCTCGACTAGGCCCAAGGGAACCCAGAACTAGAAGTAGAGATGAGAGCCCAGGATGAGCACTCCTACCTGGAGACGGTGCTGTGGAGGTGGCAGAGGACGCTGTGGGGCCAGAGGGACGAGATGAGTAGGCTGAAGACTGACATGAAGAGGGAGACAGAGAGCATGCAGGCTCTGTTCGCTGGCCTCTTGAAGATCTGGGGGCGGAGGCAGAGAGAGATGAAAATGAAATGCAGGTTAGTTCAAGTGAGTCTTAACTGTCATGCTTCATTCACTTTAACAATTTGTTTTTTTTTGTTTTTTATAATAAAGGTCCTCCATTTTAGCCTTGAGCTACAAACCCAGTCTAATGTTCTGTTTCAGCTTCGCATGGTGGAGTCCTTGGTGGCCGACCTGCAGCCCCTGCTCACCTACCACCAGGTCCTTGTGGAGGACACCATGAAGGACAACTCCATTTAACACAAGATGTAAAAAGAACTCTGAAGGACTGATAAATAAAAGTTTCTGATTGTGGATACTTTTGTGTTTGCTTACTGTTTCTTTTGGGCTCAAACATTTTATAATGTATAATCTAATTCTAACTATTAGTCTTTCCCTGCTCTTTATATGGCCTTAAGTCAATATAACTTTATTGCCCTTTATCTTTACAATAAGAGCTACAATTATCTACTAGACCATACTGAGAACCTATGTTATCTGGGATTCAAAGTTCTCTTTATTTTAGAGGGCGTAACCGCACATAATGCAGACAGTTGCCGATCCAACTTACAAATGTTGCACTTCTCCGATTACTCCTTTATCAGAACAGTAGGGCATAACCTCACAACAGTGACCTGAGAAGCATTAGAAATGGCTTGCATAACCAGTAAAATAACAATCCAAAACATTGACATTTCCATTTGCAAGAAACTTTTAAACAAGCTCAAATTAATTCAGTTTATATGCGCACGCTTGTTTGTTTTTTTGTATGATGCAAACTGGTATAAGACCTGAAAGTGGGGCAGCAGTGTAGCCTAGTGGTTAGAGTGTTGGGCCAGTAACCGAAAGGTTGCAAGATCAAATCCCCGAGCTGACAAGGTAAAAATCTGTCGTTCTGCCCCTGAACAAGGCAGTTAACCCACTAGGCCGTCATTGAAAATAAGAATTTGTTCTTAACTGACTTGCCTGTAAAATAAAAAAGTAGTTATGTGACAATATGTAGCTGCACTGTAAATACACAATACCTGCCTATGTAATTACTTAGGTATTACATTTATTGTAAAAGGGGTCAAGTACTGCTGCTAAAATGGATATTTGACCTAATCATCTATCCACTAACCATGAGTTAAAGGAGAAAAGCAAACGGGGTCTAATCAGAAAAGTGCTGTGACACAGTTCATCAGCACAGACAGCTGACAAATAATTATTTACAGAATATAGCAATTTTTTATCATTTTGTATGTTGTCTGTAACGAGTCCTGAAATCACGTGTATAATTAAGCAATAAGACCTGAGGGGGTGTAGTATATGGCCAATAAACCATGGCTTAGGGATGTTCTTAAGCACGACGCAACGCGGAGTGCCTGGATACCAACGTAATTAGATTTTCTTCTAATTAAGTATTTTTTGGGGGTCATACTGTCATACAGGGGTGTCAACATATGGCCCACGAGTGGTTTGAGAATACATTTCTACAGTGTGACATGCGTCACCTAACTGTGATTGTGCCCAGGTATGTCTCGTTATCTGAGGGTGGGGTTTTCCCTATAAAATGACAGTGTTTCCCTGTGCCCAAAAGATTGCTATTATTTGCAAAGGTTGGAGTACCTTGGGAGGACGACAGCGGTGAACGTGCCTTAGTCCAAATTCCAGGGTGGCAGCCTGGTAGGCTAATCGTAAGTATGTCGTTGGCAAAAGTGTTCCCTTCAGCCATGATCCGCTTTCCTTCTCCCTGTGGCACGCCTCCCTCAACAATGGACGGAAATGCTTGTTTTATTTTTGCTCTCCGTGTTTTGCAGTATCCAGTAAGTCCTGAGTGTGTCACCGCAGTAAGAGGGTCAACCATCCAACTGCACATATTTTTTTGCTGTTCAGCTGAATAAACAGCAAAACTGTAAAATATGGTTTGATAAACCAATCATTCACTATATAACAATAGTTATTAGTAGGGGTGAATACTCAATGGTATGCAGCATAATGTAGGCTTAATGATAGTAACCGTTGTAACAACAATGATAATCGTAAAGTTTTTATTTTGTTTGGTATCCAGGCCTTTTTTAATACCCTTTATCAGTGTAATGTCTGTGCTCAAACATACATTTTCACACAGAAACATGTTTCAACAACACTGCTTCTCACCAATTCTTCTCCAGGTTATTCTATTGTCATTTAAGTGATTGTGTTTGTCAAGGAGTGACAGACAGTGACCCAATTATTTCTTTCTTTGTTACTGAATCAGACAGTGTAGTCTAGTTATTAATAATATTAAGTCAGGTATCAGCTTGTTCCTACATTTGATGATATTCTGTAGTGCTATTTCTAATTCTCTATGTGACTTGAAACGGGGTACGATTGATTCCAGCATTAAACATATGTTTAACACATTTCTGCTATCAGACCTGAATAAAAACCACAGAGTGATAAATCAAACTCAGACACTAAAGTGACACAAATTACCTGAATCAAACTCACACAGATGAAAAGTTACAGAAGCATCTTGGATCAAACACACAGAGATCACAGTGATTACACAGACCGCATGTGATCACAAGCATGCTGCAGAGTAACACAGCCAAGATGAAATTGCACACACTAACCCCGTTTCCATCCACAGTTTTTATGTGAGTAAAGTCATACCGTATATAAAAAGAAAGCTGTGATGGAAACAGGCAGTTTCGGTACAATTTTATAAATGCCTGTTTTTTTGTCACTTTTTGGAGTCCAGAATCTTATTTAGCTAAAGGGGTTGTCCCTCCATTTCAGGTAAGTGTTCCTTTTGAGGTACTTATGGAGCCCAACCACTCTCTCTCCCTGGCGCTCGGAGGCGCCAGGCTGCCCTGCATTACGCACTCCTGCCACCATCATTACGCACACCTGCCTCCCCTCGATTCATTGGACTCACCTGGACTCAATCACTTGTTTTATTACCTCCCCTATATCTGTCTGTTTCCCAGAGCCGTTCCCCGCTTCTGCATTGTCTTACGCCTGTGTATTACCCGGTTCTGACGCTGTTCCTGTCCTGTTTCATGTCTGTTCCCATTAAATGTTCTACTACCCGTACCTGCTTCTCTATTCCAGCGTCAGTCCTTACATTAGCAGTCTTATGGCTTGGGGGTATAAGCTGTCCAGACTTGGTGCATCGATACCGCTTGCCGTGCAGTTCATGTGTTGAGAAAATGACACAAAGGAATGCTTTTTAAAAACATAACTTTGATCTACATTTTTTTTATTGAAGTTCAATCATTTTGCAAGTATGCATAACATTGTAAGATCTGAATATCACTCAGAAATCTTAATGTAAAAATAAATCAATATAACTAGAAATGTAACTAGAAATGAAATATAACTAGAAATGAAAACTACTAAATGAAGCACGATTATATTAAATCATTGGTATCAGTACGGCACAATCAGTGATCCATGCTATGCCATCCCTTTCTGCCCTGAAAGATTCCTCTGTGGAAGACTTACATTTTACATTCTTAGTCATGTAGCACAGTGGGTACCAAACTGTGGGGCGAGGGGTCGGCAGGCGGAACTCAGTCTGGCTTTCAATTTGCTCTTGAAAAGTGTAATAGCCTACTATTACACTTTTCAAGCATTTTGCATAAGGTGCAAAATCGAAATTGGGTAGTGCATCATCAGTTCCTCTTGTCATGTTAGTCATTGCAGACCTTTTGAGAGCCATTTACAACCTGTCATATATGTCCAGATCAACTGATCCATATCAGCTGACGTTATTTTGCCAGGTTTTTTGCCAATGCTGGAAGGGGGGCCTGAGTGAAAAAGTGCCCCTGATTTAGTAGACACTTTTATCCAGAGCAACTTACAGGAACAATTAGGGTTCAGTGTCTTGCTCAAGGGCACAGACAGATTTTTCACCTAGTCGGCTCGGGGATTTGAACCAGCAATCTTTCGGTTACTGGTCCAACGTTCTTAACCACTAGGCTACCGGCCGCTTGGCTTGAATCTTAACTTGACATACAACATCTTATACTCATTGTACACTAATTGAGTGTAAATGCTTTGCTACTGTATTAGTGCCAAAAAGAATGAGAAAACCATATTAACATTTGTTACAAATTTCTCACACATCGTCCAGCTTTTAAATTATCAAGTCATTTACCCAAATTTCAACATTCTTATAACACACAAATTACTGTATATTCTCATTGTTAAAGGAATGCAGGATCTATGTTATATGAATATGATATGTCAATTCAATCCAACAAATTCACTCTGCAGATCCACATCTGTTTTGCTTTGTGCTCGATCACTCTTAAAAGCCTACTTTGTAGATATTAATAGACATTCCACTTTTTAAAAACCTTGCATATCAATATGGAACATGTCAAACACCAAAAAGCATTCCACAAAGACTATGGGCATTTTAGTTGGCCACACAAGCTTATAAAATGACAGTTTTATTCTGAAGTCGATTAATCCAAACCTGAGATATGTTTGTGCTGCCGATGGCCACTCTTTGACAGGTAGAGATTGGCCCCATGTACAGATCTAGGATCAGGTTTCCCCATCCTAACCTTAACCCTTACGTAGCAAAAACGACTTTGGATCAGCACTTATGGACAATGTTAATTTATCAGTGTGGACTAGGCTACATCCCTGGCTCTTGCACTCAACCAACAGTGCTGCTGAATATTTTCCTAGGAGTGTATGTGACGTGTATGTAGTACTCCACAAGTTAAACAATTATTCTCATGCAGTGAACACTGGGCATGCTTTGCAGTCCTCTGGCTTACAGTAGCATAAGTAGGTGGTCTATCATACATTCTGATATCTGTTATATTGAATATTTGGACTCCCATGACAGAAAGCCACAATCATCATAATCTTCAAACAGTATGATAGTAGCAGTATCTCACAAAAGCAGTGATATATTTAGCCCTAGTCAATCTCAACATTGCAATTTGATATAGCCTTTCCTACATTAATTGACAACTAAGATCCACAAGGAAATGTGCTTGTTAGCCTTACAGCACTACCTTCTGATTACATTTGGATTAATTTTCAGAATGACATACCACTCTCAATAGAGTACCACAGTACGCATAATACCCATAAAACCTAGCGGTCAAACAGGGAAATGGTTTCAATTGTTTTTCCACCATTTATTTTTCCCATAGGGGATTTTAGAAACACTTCTAATAATGTTTTGTGTAGACTTAACCATGGTGTGACGTTTTGATAACTGTGTAAATCTCTCTAGGATAAGGCGACTTTTATCAATCTATTAGCCTGGATTTACCCCCAAAATTAAACGCTAATTAGCTGCTAATGTGGCTTTCATAAAGAACTACAAATGCCATGATTATCTGGACAAGAATTCCAAATCAAGACAAAGGTAACAATCTCTGGATTAACTATCTAATGTTAACTAAATTGTTTTAAATTGACACAATACCTGTTAGCAAAGGTGTCAACTAGAGATGACATTCAGGAGCTTGAAGGGATTTGTAGTTTTGCATGATGTCTCCTTTGATGCTAATTAGCATTTTCAAAAAATATGAGAGGAAACAGAGACGAATATATATTGATAAAAGTCACCTTGTCCGAGAGAGATTTACATGGTTACCAAAATGTCACGCCAGGGTAAGCCTACACAAAACACAGCCCTTATTTTAAGTGTTTCATAAAATCCCCAATGGGAAAAATGAATGGAGGAAACACAATTGGAACATTTCCCTGTTTGACCGCTAGGATTTATGGGTATTTTGACACCTCCACTGAAGGTGCAATATGCATAAATCACATCACCATTTCCTGATTACAAAAATTCTAATAGTTCGCCCAAGAATGTTTCAAGCAATATATAGTGTAGAAAATCATTTGTCCATCTAAAAAAGATTGTATTTTCAGCTGGTGAACAAAACCGAAAGTAACGGGAAGCATAGAAATAGCACACAGAACAGATCTACCGCTTCTTAGACTTGCTTTCAAGTTACATATTGCATGCAACTTTAACATATTGCATGCAACTTTAAAAAGAGTAGAATTCCTGACAATTTATGTACCATTTTCAATCCAAAGGATAGGCTTGATATAATATAACTCTCTCTACCATTCCCATTTACAAATGTGCAAGAAGTTAAACATCCATGCTAGTCATGAGCACACATTTCTCCTTCGCAGCAACCACACATTACTTTGAAGTTACATGCATATCAAAGGTATCAAAGGTATATGTTTGAATGCATATTCAAAGTAGGGGGACAACTCAAGTTACTATAGAACCTAATAAACCAGTCAGTGATATGCATTCCAGGTCCTTGTAGGCATGCAGGTGTTAGAATGTTGCTCCCAACTTGCCTTAAAAAAGCAATCTGTCATATGGACTGATGGTCATTGGTAATTAAAACTAATGCAGCAGAAAGACACCTCTAGATAACCCCCAAAATGAAGGATATTTTACTTCATTCTATTGTTTAACAAAATGGCATATAATGTAAAATGTCAAGCAAAGTAATGTTGCTCTCATGGAATGTCATTCCTTGACCACTACAAATTGTATCATAGAAATACAGTGCTACTTGTGTGTGCAAATCTCATGGAATGCACATTGGAATATGACGGACCCACTACTTGATTTAGGCTACAGGTTCTAATGATGTTACGAAATATTTGTTTTTCCCCACATAATATAATTCCATGAACACTATAGATGTCATCTTACAGATTGCATATTTAACTGCTCAGGATACTCGAAGCACTGGCTGTATCCAAATAGTTCTGATAGACTTCCTTTCCTTGATTGCTTTCCCTCATGATCAAAAACTTCATAACACTTGAAAATGATATTTACCAGTTAAGCTATGCGACACAAAACTAGTTAAACTATTAGACATATTACTTTCACTGATCCAGTTCTTTCAAATCAATACTCACACATGTAAGGAGATAGAGACATTGCTTTTGAGTATTGGGCACAGCTACTGAGCAAAGTGGTCTGATTGAGTTTTAAAAGCTTGAAACCAGGAGACCTGTAGTTAACAGCAAGGCCTCCATTTCACCTGCCAGCACTTTAAACGTTCACTCCAGATAAAGTGTGGTTGGCCACTATGAAGCTGAGTATTGAGTAACGCTCACTGAGTCTAGGAAGCTTTAAAGTGGCAATCAGCAGCTGAAACAATAAAGCGTGCTCCCCACCACTGTTTCAGAATAAAGTGGCAGGATGGGGCTGGAGAAATTTAACCACTCTCAAATTCAAAGACAGAGCTATAGATGCAAGGACTGACCATCCATGATATTCAAATTATAGTTGTAACCAGGTTTTCAATGCTATACAGTGTTTGTTTAGAAACATTAGGGTAAACAAGCTTATATTTTGGGTTCTGATGGGGTACCACAGTTGAACTAAGCTCATGAGGCATAATATTCTTCAAGAATCAATGGGTACATATAATTAATATACAAGCCCAAAAAAGTAAGAAGTAACTGCTGCTTGCCCTTTTAATGCAAAGAGAACAGACAGCGATGGAGTTCAAGTCCTTTCATTTGGAGTTCAAGTCCTTTTTATTTGTAGACACCGGAGCTCCCAACTGCCAATCAAACAGGCTGGAGATCGAGTTACTTCTGGATGAAGATGATGACAATGCACAGAGTCCCCACCAGCCCAAGAGCTTGGATGCCCAGGAACCACAGTAGGAACCAGAAAAAGATGATGATCACAGGATCCACAACCTTCTCCCCAAAGTACATCTGGGTGAAGCCCGCGCTGCGCAGGCACTTGTTTAGCTGCCCGAAAAGGGTCCCCATCCGCTCGCAGTCATCCACCTGAGGTCTTGTCGTGGGATCGTCAATGAGGGGCCACCTGGCCGTGGGGTCACCGGCTGGGCGTGGTCTGGCCCTTGGGTCACCGGAGGGGCGTAACCTGGCTCTGGGATCAACGGTGGGGCGGGGCCTGGTTCCAGGGTCGCCAGAGGGGCGTGACCACCAAGTCCCAGGGTCACCAGGAGGGCCTTGCCATCTAAGTCCAGGTGGTCTGACTCTAGGGTCATCCTGAAAAGACAAGTATGGCTTTTAAATGACACCCCTATTCCCCATACAGTGTGCTGCACTACAATTATCCAGTGTTGCATAGGGATCTGGTCAAAAGAGGTACACTACATGGAATGTACCATACCTAGGATAGGCATGTGGTTGTGTCATAAGGCTGTGTGACATGCCATTAGGCTGTATGAATGGGACTCTCATTCCAACAACACAACTTCTAATCAGCATTATACTGATACATGCTGGAGTCATAAGACTGCCCGCCAGCCTTGAAATGTAACTGTTGGTTGTTCAAGTAGCTAGGTGACAGAAACCTTTGCCAAAGCTTAATAAATGCACTAAACGTAGCTAGCTACAGTTCATTCAGAAAGTATTCAGACCCCTTGATTTTTTCCACATTGTTACGTGAGACTTATTCTAAAATGTATTAAATAAAATAAAATCAATCCTCAATCTGCACACAGGTTTTTAGAAATATTTGCAAATGTATTCAAAATAAAAAACAGAAATACCTTATTTACATAAGTACTCAGACCCTTTGCTATGAGACTCGAAATTGAGCTTTGGTGCATCCTATTTCCATTGGTCATCCATGAGATGTTTCTACAACTTGATTGAAGTCCACCTGTGGTAAATTCAATTGATTGGACATGATTTGGAAAGGCACACGTCTATATAACGTCCCACAGTTGACAGAGCATGACCAAGAACCAAGCCATGAGGTTGAAGGAATTGTCTGTAGAGATCCGAGACATGATTGTGTGAAGGCACAGATCTGGGTAAGGGTAACAAAACATGTCTGCAGCATTGATGGTCCCAAAGAACACAGTGGCCTCCATCATTCTTAAAATGGAAGAAGTTTAGAACCTCCAAGACTCTTCCAAGAGCTGCCCACCCGGCCAAACTGAGCAATAGGGGGAGAAGGGCCTCGGTCAGGGAGGTGACCAAGAACCCAAGTGCCATTCTGACAGAGCTCCAAAGTTCCTCTATGGAAACGGGAGAAGCTTCCAGAAGGACAACCATCTCTGCAGCACTCCACCAATCAGGCCTTTATGGTAAAGTAGCCAGACGGAAGCCACTCCTCAGTAATAGGCACGACTGCCTGCTTGAAGTTTGCCAAAAGGCATCTAATGGACTCTAGCACCATGAGAAACAAGATTCTCTGGTCTGATGAAACCAAGATTAAACTATTTGGCCTGAATGCCAAGTGTCACGTCTGGAGGAAACCTGGCCCCCTCCCTACGGTGAAGCGTGGTGGTGGCAGCATCATGCTGTGGGGAGATTTTTCAGCGGCAGGGACTGTGAGACTAGTCAGGATCGAGCAAAAGAATAACGGAGCACAGTACAGAGAGATCCTTGATGAAAACCTGTTCAGGACCTTAGACGGGGGCGACGGTTCACCTTCCCACAGGAAGGAACGCTAAGTACACAGCCCAAGACAACGCAGGAGTGGCTTCAGGACAAGTCTTTGAATGTCCTTAAGTGGTACAGCCAGAGCCCGGACATGAACCCAATCAAACATCTCTGGAGAGACATGAAAATTGCTCAGAAAACCAACCTGACAGATCTTAAGTGGATCTGCAGAGAAGAATGGGAGAAACTCCCCAAATACAGGTCAAAGTAGGAGGTCAAAGCTAAAACGATGTCCTAGTTTCCGATTTGGATGACCTTTCAAAACGATTTTCCCCCGTTGGAGCTATTTATTTTTTCCCGAGTTCCCAGCTGTCTTGAATGCACTGATGTCGGAAATCCGAGATTTCCAAGTTCCCAGTTGGTTTGAAACGGCAATAGCTGCCTTATGTCATCTAGCTTTGGAATACATCGGGAAATATAAACTTCTGAATCCAACTTTTGTCCGAACCACACCATATTCCTGCTGTGTAAACAGTGGTAGATTTCGTGTTAGGAAGTTTCGCGTGAAGTGCGTGGTCTAATCGCAGCCCCCAGTTTAACTCGGAGGGAATATGGTGACGACAAGTTAGATTCAGACGCTTATTTGATAGCGATGGACACATTTCACTTTACGTCTGGTAAGTAGAGTTCTTATATTATACATATCCTCTTATTGACAGGAAAAACTATTGTTGGGTTTTAGCCGGCTAAATTGTGGTAGGGTTATTTTCCGTCGCCACCCACCAGCACGACGCACAACTATACAGACTCCCGATGTTGACCCAAAGCTACACGTCAGTATGACGTCAAGGGATTTAGCCTGCTAGCTAATTATCCAAGCAACTTAGTAAGCATGATATGAATCGTCAGTCACCAATTAGCTAACCCCGAAATGTATTCGCTTCGTGCCAGTTTGATGTTTATTTTTTTTATATAACTAGTTACAGATTCACTTGATAAATATTGCACTGCTAGCAACAGTAGCTAGTTAACTGCACCTGCTGGATAGCATTGGCTATCTAACGACGTTAGCTGGCTACCTGGAATGTTTGCCTTGGTGTGTTGGGTGGATGATGAGATTGACACCTTCTTCGACTATCTAGCTCCTCAAACTCCCGCCGATGCATTACCGGCTGATCATTCACAAATGGTGGTATAGTGGTCATGTTATTCACGCCGTTATAATGATGTTTATCCGATGAGGTTTCGGAATAAGAACAAAACAATCAACTGTCAATGACACTTCCGCCCCCCTGTTGTCACGTGTGAGAATGAACGTCACGGTAAGGGGCGTGTGAACTTCAGCTGTCAGTGTCAAATAGCTGAAATGTCCATATCAAGCAACGTTTACATGCAATAATTCGATATTAAATTGATTATGGCAGAAGGCCGAGTGTCAACATATTACTGTTTATCTTAATCGGCGTAAGGTCATAATCGAAGTAAGCATACGCCGATTAAAACACCTGGTTTTCTGAGCTATCTTTCGAATTATTAAGACATGTAGCAAGCTAAACGTTGCATGCGTTCCAGGGTGTATTTGATCTGCGCATGTGCTGGCACCGGTAGCGTCATTGCTAGAAGGAATTCAGTTTGACAAATTAACGTAAAAAGTAGATTTCTATATTTTTGGCCATTTTAGCTAACCCTAACTATTTTCTTAACCTAAACCTGAGTTTCCTAAACTGCTACGTTAATTATCCTAACCTGCTGCGTAAATTCTCCAAACTTTTTTTGTTATTGTTGCCTGATTTCAGATATGTCCATGTAAACCGGTTATTAGAGAAATCCTTAGTTTACAAACGTTTACATGTTTTGCAAATAATAACTATTATATTAATCTGACTATCCGCAATAATCATATTATTTTGTGTATTTTTACAGTAGCTCGACTATTTACATTTCAATTAGTATCAAGCAGTAGACACAAGGACAAAAGTATGTGGACACATCCAAAATCATGGGCCTTAATGAGTTGTCCCCTTTTTGCTGCTATAACAGCCTCTACTCTCCTGGGAAGGCTTTCCATCGGATGTTGGAACATAGCTGCTGGGACTTGCTTCCATTCAGCCGCGCGCATTAGTGAGGTTGGGCACTGATGTTGGGCGATTAGGTCCACAGTTGGCATTCCAATTCATCACAAAGGTGTTCAATGGGGTTGAGGTCAGGGATCTGTGCAGGCCAGTCAAGTTCTTCCACACCGATCTCAACAAACCATTTCTGTATGAACCTCACTTTGTGCACTGTGGCATTGTCATGCTGTAACCGGAAAGGGCATTCCCCAAACTGTTGCCACAAAGTTGGAAGCACAGAATCGTCTGGAATGTCATTGTATGCTGTAGCATTAACATTTATCTTTGCTGGAACTGAGTGGCCTAGCCAGAACCATGATAAACAGCCCCAGACCATTATTCTTCCTCCAAATTTTACAGTTGACACTATGCATTCGGGCAGGTAGCGTTCTCCTGGCATCCGTCAAATCCAGATTTGTCCATCGGATTGCTAGATGGTGAAGCGTGATTCCTCACTCCAGAGAACATGTTTCCACTGCTCCAGAGTCCAATGGTGGCGAGCTTTACACCACTCCAGCCGACGCTTGGCATTGCACATGGTGACCTAAGGCTTGTTTGCGGCTGCTCGACCATGGAAACCCATTTCATGAAGCTGCTGACGAACAGTTATTGTGCTGACGTTGCTTCTAGAGGTAGTTTGGGACTCAGTAGTGAGTGTTGCAGCCGTTCTGTGATCTTGTGTGGCCTATCACTTTGCGGCTGAGCTATTGTTGCTCCTAGACCGTTTCCACCTCACAATAACAGCACTTACAGTTGACCAGGGCAGACAAACTTACTTGTTGGAAAGGTTGCATCCTATGACTGTGCCACGTTGAAAGTCACTGAGCTTTTCAGTACGGCCCATTCTACTGCCAATGTTTGTCTATGGAGATTGCATGACAGTGTGCTCGATTTTATACATCTGTCAGCAACGGGTGTGGCTGAAATGGCTGAATCCACTCATTTGAAGGGGTGTCCACATTTCAAGTGTTAAATGTGTGGGAATAAAGCCGCTTGAATGAAAGTTAGTAACCAAACAAATACCGGACTATGAAAACAAACACACATTTGCAGGACAGAAAAAAAACATGACACAGTTGTGTATCAAATATATATCACAAAACATACAGTACCAGTCAAGTTGACACACCTACTTATTTTGACTATTTTCTACATTGTAGAATAAAAGTGAAGACATCAAAACTAGGAAATAACACAATGGACTCATGTAGTAACAAAAGTGTTAAACAAATCAATATATATATATATGAGATTCTTCAAAGTAGCCACCCTTTGCATTGATGGCAGCTTTGCACACTCTTGGCATTCTCTCAACCAGCTTCATGAGGTAGTCACCTGGAATGCATTTCAATTAACAGGTGTGCCTTGTTAATTTGTGGAATTTCTTTCCTTAATACGTTTTGAGCCAATCAGTTGTGTTGTGACAAGGTAGGGGTGGTAAACAGACGATAGCCCTATTTGGTAAAAGACCAAGTCCATATTATGGTAAGATCAGCTCAAATAAGCAAAGGGAAACGCCAGTCCATCATTACTTTTTAAACCATGAAGGTCAGTCAATCCAGAACATTTGAAGAACTTTGAAAGTTTCTTCAAGTGCAGTCGCAAAAACCATCAAGCACTATGATGAAACTGGCTCTCATGAGGACCGCCACAGGAAAGGAATACCCAGAGTTACCTCTGCTGCAGAGGATAAGTTCATTAGAGTTACCAGCCTCAGAAATTGCAGCCCAAATAAATGCTTCACAGTTCAAGTAACAGACACATCTCAATATCAACTGTTCAGAGGAGACTGCGTGAATCAGGCCTTCATGGTAAAATTGCTGCAAAGCAATCACTACTAAAGGACACCAATAATAAGAAGAGAATTGCTTGGGCCAAGTAACACGAGCAATGGACATTATACCGGTGGAAATCTATCCTTTGGTCTGATGTGAGATTTTTGGTTCCTACCACCGTGTCTTTGTGAGACACAGAGTAGGTGAATGGATGATCTCCGCATGTGTGGTTCCCACCGTGAATCATGGCGGAGGTGTGAAAGTCTCACAAGCAACGCACTGTCAGTGATTTATTTAGAATTCAAGGCACACTTAACCAGCATGGCTACCACAGCATTCTGGAGCGATACGCCATCAAATCTGGTTTGCGCTTAGTGGGATTATCATTTGTTTTTCAACAGGACAATGACCCAACACACCTTCAGGCTGCGTAAGGGCTATTTGTCCAAGAAGGAGAGTGATGGAGTGCTGCATCAGATGACCTGGCCTCCACAATAACCCGACCTCAACCCAATTGAGATGGTTTGGGATGAGTTGGACCTCAGAGTGAAGGAAAATAAGTCAACAAGTGCTCAGCATATGTGGGAACTCCTTCAAGACTGTTGGAAAAGCATTCCATGTGAAACTTGTTGAGAGAATGCCAAAGCGGGTGCAAAGCTTTCATCAAGGCAAAGGGTGGCTACTTTGAAGAATCTGAAATATAATCTTTTTTTATTTGTTAAACACTTTTTTTGGTTACTACATGATTCCATGTGTTTTTTCATAGTTTTGATGTCTTCACTATTATTCTACAATGTAGAAAATAGTAAAAATAAAGAAACCCTGGAATGAGTAGGTGTCCAAACTTTTAACCGTTACTGTATATAAATACCATAAAATCAAACTATTGGTAATAAAGTTTTTCCCAATGATCAGCATGTCAGGTCAACCAACTGGCATAATGTTCGTTTTAGACCCTGTAGGTACGGTAAGGGTGTTCCTGACCTCTGATGTGATTTACAGTAGCAGTATGCTATATAATGAAGCGCCGGATAAGGAAGACCTGGTAGGAACCTGCGTAATCCCAACTAATCTGCCTCTATTTCTCTCCACTTTTCTTGAACATAGGAGAGTTTGGAAGCGGCAGACTGGGAATGTCAGCTGGAATATGGAGCTAAACCGAGGTTTGCTTACTCTGACCTTGCTTGGTGAACAATGCATCTACTTCTCTTGGTCCAGGTGCTAGTGTTGCTTTCCTGGTTGTCCATTTCTGCCTGCTCTGTGTACTTCTCTATCAAGGAGGGATCAATGTGACAGGTGTCGGGTAGCGTTCAGTTATTTAAATTGCTTAATTTAGTGCCTTTGATTTCAGTTGCTTGCTTGGGTGTGCTCCTTCTAGTCTCTCATATCGATGAATTGTGAATTGATTTACCTAACATCTTGGATCACTGGTGTTCTTTAAACATATACTGTATACAGCATTTTAATTCAGTGAATCAAGTTGACTTTGACATCAACTGCAAATGTTGCTAAACTATGCATCAGTATTTAAGTCCCCTGGAATAGTTGGACAAAATGTATAGAAATATGTTTGTTCAGAGATTGAGTAAAATGCTATTGTAAAAAAGTAGTTGGTAGACATATGATTTGCCATGCTTGTTTGTTGTGCAAACAGTTAAATCTTCAATTCCTTGAGTGTCCAAATAGGACTGATGGACGTATTAGCTCTAATAGCGTCTTACTCCTCCCTGTGTATTATTCACATACGTTATTCATATATCACACTATTTGCGCTGACAGGTCTGTTTTTGTTCAGCGGACCCCGCATGTCGGCCATCCCCCTCAACACTCCAGCAGACAGTCAAGTTGCGTCTAGAGAAGACCTCTATCTCTAGAGTGCCCTGGGCAGCCTTCTTCTACCCATCTAAGTTCCTGTGGCTGATCTACAACTCCATCACCACCATCCACCCCAGCAGCTTCCTTAAATTGAAGGTAGGAATGGGCATATTCCCTTCTGTATTTTGAATCCTCTCTATTTAAATGAATAATACCAGTATCTGCAACTAGGGCTATGGTGGTCATTAAATATTGTCAGCTGGTGATTGTCAAGCAAATAACTGCTGGTCTCATGGTAATTGACCGTTAATTAACATAAACAAATTTAGCATCTCCTGGCTTCCACGCATGGCCTACCAGCCACTGATGCAGACCTTTGGAACATCTACATTTTAAAGTCTAATAAATCCATGTAATCTAGTCTACACAATCACAATAAATCCATAATTTATTTTAGACAGGTCTAAAGAAACGTGAAGAAAATGTAGTCTATATTTCAGAAGAACAGAATAGCATACTCTGAGTTCTCCTTATGTTAGGGTTAACCCTGATCTGGCTATGCCAAATGGCTATGGGCTACACTAGTTCATTTAGCAGACAAGATTTGCTTAGAATTCTGTGCCATTATTTTATGGTATGAAGAATACAATTGAACATAGCTGAATAAAATAGAAAGGATATGCGTCTATTCTGTGTTGAGCGGTTGACAAAGAAACCGGTACTTCTTAATTTAGAGTTATTTATGTAACTTTAGTTGTGATACAAATGTTGGGCTATATTTTTTGATTTTTAATACATTCTAAGGCTACATGATGCAACTCTAATAATGATTTGAAAAAAGTTGAATGAAAGGCAGGAGCTCTGCTGTTTTTTTGCTCATTCTGTACACACATCAGTTTCTCATTCACAATTTGACAAGCACTTAATAATTCCTCGAATTTCCCGGCTGCATCCCCTTTGTGTGGCCGTAATGCCATATAAAAAAAAAATCCATGCCTTTTGTGGCCGTTGTGCCCTTGGGCTGTAATATAATAATTACAATTCCCTGCTGCTCGCCGAAGCACATATGGCTCTCCGTCATGTGATCGGGTCTTTCACACAGGCTACAAGTGAAGACAGACACATCGGGGATGCAACTGCATGCATCTTTATATCATTCCGAGGTGCATATTGAAGATATTGGAAGAACTGTCCGCATTTACTTTTCGTCAGCCAACAAGATGAGTAGGCCTAACGAACAGCAAAAGCACTAGCCTATGTCAATCTACTATCCCCCATAGTACAGAAGTTGACCTATTCTGTGCAAGAAATAAATATTCCAAACATGGTCTGGGACAGTTGTGGGATGCAATAGATCCCAAATGAATACAACCACTAGCATCAAAACAGATGAGATGAGAACGTTTAGATTAAAATGTTGATAAACTATTAGGCTATTTCTTCACATTATAAGTGCAGCAATGTGCTCGTGGCAGTAGGCTATAAGTGCAAATGTTCCATTAGCAGGAAAACACCATTATCAAAAGTGACCACAAATGGGATTATGCATGTATTGCTTTTATAAAGGTGCATTTTTATGGTGAACATAAATATATCTTGCCAATGATGAAGTCTGTAAAATGACTTAGATTAGATAAGTCTGTGTGACATAAGATCAACTTTTAAGTTACATAAAAATATGTATAGAACCAGGTTTCCTTCTAACCATTTCAACCTGACTCATGAAAAAAGTCATGACTGGGCTGATGGAAACAGAAAATGCCGGTACAATTTTATAAATTGGCAGTGGAAATGCCTTTATGCGCAAATATTAATATAACCATCATATCAAAGTAAACTTGGAGTCACGCAATGATATGGTGTGTGGTCCTCCCACTACGACTTAGGAAAGCATGCAGTTTATTAGGCTACAGATTAAATAAGTTATAGACTTCACAGGGTCTGGTGACATGATCGATGCTTGATTGTCGTTTGACAAATATTATATTATCCATAATAATCTCATGTAGACCAGCCTAACCGTGCTGTATCTGCGAGCTGTTGGCTTAAAACCTGTTGAGGACAGACGTTCCGCCAGCAGGACCCCCTCGCCAACAGCCAATGGAATAGCAGGGCACGAAATACAAAACAACAAAAATCTCATAATTCAAATTTCTCAAACAATCAACTATTTTACACCATTTAAAAAAAAATCTCGTTAATCCAACCACATTGTCCGATTTCAAAAAGGCTTTACGGCAAAAGCATAACATTAGATTATGTTAGGACATCACCTTGACAAGAAAAACCACACAGCCATTTTCCAAGCAAGGAGAGGCATCACAAAAACCAAAAATACAGCTAAAATGAATCACTAACCTTTGACGATCTTCATCAGATGACACTCCCAGGACTCAATGTTACACAATACATGTATGTTTTGTTCGATAAAGTTCATATTTATATCCAAAAACCCCATTTTACATTGGCGTGTGATGTTCAGAAAATGTATTGCCTCCAAAACCTCCGGTGAATGAGCACATCTATTTACAAAAATACTCATCATAAACGTTGATAAAATTTACAACAGTTATTGAAAGGATTATAGATACACTTCTCCTTAATGCAACCGCTGTGTCAGATTTCAAAACAGCTTTACGGCGAAAGCACATTGCTCAATATTCTGAGTACAGAGCTCAGCCATCAAAGCAAGCTATACAGTTACCCGCCAAGTTCTGGAGTCAACAAAACTCAGAAATAGTATTATACATCTTCACTTACCTTTGCTGATCTTCGTCGGAATGCACTCCCAGGACTCCCACAAGAAATGTTTGTTTTGTTCGATAAACTCCATATTTATGTCCAAATGTCTCCTTTTGTTTGCGCGTTCAGATCATGCGCGAGCGCAAAACCCGAGACAAAGTCAAATAGTTCCATTACCGTTCGTAGAAACATGTCAAACGATGTTTACAATCAATCCTTAGGGTCTTTTTATCATAAATATTCGATAATATTCCAACCAGACAATGGCGTATTTATTAGAGGAAAAAGAAGGAACGGTGCACCTGTGTGACCACGCAGTAAACAACTCATTGGTCCCAGGCAGTCCACTTGTTGAGTCAGCTCTTATTTTCTCCCCAGTAACAGTAGAAGCATGAACCAAGGTTCTAAAGACTGACATCTAGTGGAAGCCTTGGGAAGTGCAAAATGACCCCACAGACACTGTAGTTTGGATAGGCAATCACTTGAAAAACTACAAACCTCAGATTTCCCACTTCCTGGTTGAATTTCTCTCAGGTTTTTGCCTGCCGTATGAGTTCTGTTATACTCACAGACATCATTCAAACAGTTTTAGAAAACGCTCTGAAGTTTCTATCCAAATCTAATAATAATATGCAAATATTTGACTCTGGGCCCGAGTAGCAGGCAGTTTACTCTGGGCACGCTTTTCATCCGAACGTGAAAATACTGCCCCCTATCCCAAACGGGTTTTAAGCCCACATGCCAAGACCAGAGTAGGAACATTTGCTATTTAGTGGTAGAGTTGAAAATGTGATGGCAACACATTGAACTTTAGATTTTTATTAGGTATATAAAAACTACATTTTGTGTGCCCTACATCACACACTGATTTTAACTACAACTAGTCAGAAATGCAAATTTTCTTTGTGGATTTTAGAATATTCACATGAAAATCTGTCGCCAATTGGATGGAAACCTAGCTACTGATGGTGAAAACTTTGGTGTTCTGATACAATGTAACAGGCAGCCGATCCCCAAAAGGGTGGGCTTAATTTCGGCGACATGAGGGCTGCCCTTGGGGACACCTGCCTTGGGGCCAATGTGGAGCCGATGAGCAAATGAGGGGAGGACAGCTCATAATGGCTTGAATGGCGTGGTATCAAACACATAAAAACCATTCCGTTCCAGCCATTATGCAGGAATCTCCACGTGTTGGAATCCAATGGTCCATCATCAGCCTAAATGGACTTTCGTACAAGGATGCAGGAGAATATCGGTGCCAGGCACGGAACATGGCGGGAATAGCAGAGGTCCCCATTAGACTTAGGGTGGTGGGGGTGAAGGCTGTGCCCCCTTCCGTAAAAAAACAAGACCTGCAAGACCTATTTCTAGGTCCTCATCCAAAAGAGAACCTCTTCCACAAAAGCTGAAACGGCCACAGAATATTACTTCAATCTCCACCCCAAAGATGACTCTTCTGAACCTCAAGTGTGTTACACAGCCCTCACTCCAACAAACAAGACCCAGAGTGTCAAAATGTACTCGGTCCCCGCCCCCCCTGCAAAATGTTTTTATTTGTTCCTCACCACAGAAGTACATATGCAAAAAGACCTCAGCCCCAAAGTCAGAGAACCTCGGATGTCTGTCAATAGTATACCCACCTTGCCAGAAAAGTCTACCACTCCATCGTCTTCACTAACAATCAACCAGTACCAAGTATAGTGACCAAATTATCTGTTACTATAATGACCTTTCTTATTTTCTGCCTTTCTATTGGTCAACATATGAAGGAGACCATACACGGCCCTTTAAAAGAAGATGATCATTGGCCAGCAGAAGGTGCCCCAGAGACATGTAAGGTACTGTAGTGCTCTTTGAGTGACGATGATTACAATGGGGGGTGTGATGTATTTTTTCATGTTCTCATTTTTTTTCTCCAGATCAGTTTTTTACCATCTTTAGAGAGATCGAAGGTGAGAGAATCACCCACTTATCTGTGTAAACTCTGATTACAAGGACAGATTCCAAAATCTAGGAGGAGCTCAGCTTTAAGAAAATTGCAGTCATAGTGAGTGTCTATTATAATGTGGAAAACAAATAATTCCTACTGAATATGTATTGTACTTACCTGCAGTATAGTATTATTCATGTGTGTATTGGATTTGGCATTGATCGTGACCTATCCCCTTTTGATGATAAATTGGTAGTAGAATGCTGCACTACCACATGTTTAGTTGGCTATGGACACTCTCCTGTATTTTACAGTTTGTACAGCTGTACACCTTTTTGTTTGTAAGTAAAGGCGAGTAAACATTGAAATGTGTGTGGACATTCCTTGTCAAGGCACAATGTCTATAAACCTCATTGATTGTCATATTTACTTGTAAAAGCTTTACTTTGATATGATACGCAATAATATACATTGAATCTTGAGCCAAGGAAGCTTCTTATCCTTATATGCCTCTCCCTATGCCCTTCCTCCACTCTAATACAGTCTCGTACTTTTGTAGTGCTGTAAAATGCATACAGTACACATAATGGGCAGAGGTACACACTGTACAAAGAAGTTGAATGCTGACTACATTTGACCAAATGGTAGTGTCTCTTATTCTGAAGAGTGCATATATGTTCCAACAAGGTGAAAGTTTTGAAGCTCATAACACTTCATGTACAGTGCCTTCAGAAAGTATTCACACCCTTTGACTTTTTCCACATTTAGTTGTTACAGCCTGAATTTAAAATGAATTACATTGAGATTGTGTGTCACTGGCCTACACACAATACCTCAATGTCAAAGTGGATTTATGTTTAAAAAAATGTTTTGAAATCAATTGAAAATGAAAAGCTGAAATGTCTTGAATCAATAAGTAGTCAACCCCTTTGTTATGGCAAGCCTAAATAAGGTCAGGAGTAAAAATGTGCTAAACCAGTTGCATAATAAATTGCATGGACTCACTTTGAGCACAATAAAAGTGTTTAACATGCTTTTTCACTGACTACCTCATCTCTTTACCCCACAGATACAATTATCTGTAAGGTCCTTCAGTTACGTAGTGAATTTCACAGGTTCAACCACAAACACCAGGGAGGTTTTCCAATGCCTCGCAAAGAAGAGCACCTATTGGTAGATGGGTAAAAAAAAAAAAAGCAGACATTGAATATCCCTTTGAGCATTATTAATTATACTTTGGATGGTGTATCAATACAGTCACTACAAATATACAGGCGTCCTTCCTAACTTCGTTGCCGGAGAGGAAGGAAACTGCTCAGGGATTCACCACGAGGCCAATGGTGACTTTCAAACAGTTAGAGTTTATTGGCTGTGATAGGAGAACTTAGGGTGGATCACTCTTCATATTTTCAAGCATGGTGGTGGCTACATGTTATGGGTATGCTTGTCATTGGCAAGGACTATGGAGTTTTTTGGGGATAAAAAGAAACAGAATAGAGCTAAGCACAGGTAAACTCCTATAGCACAATCAGGTTCAGTCTGCTTTCCAACAGACACTTACCAAGATGACATTGAATGTTCCTGAGTGGCCGAGTTACAGTGAGTTACAGTTTAAACTTAAATTGGCTTGAAAATGTCTGTCTAGCAATGATCAACAACCAACTTGTCAGAGCTTGAAGAATTTAAAAGAATGTTCAAAGATTGTACAATCCAGGTGTGCAAAGCTCTTAGACTTACCCAGAAAGACTCACAGCTTGTATCACTGCCAAAGACGACTCTAACGTATTGACCAGTGCTTAATTTGAGCCGGGACCTGTCCGAAATGTATTTGGCTGGATCCGGTGTCTCTCATGGCATGAGAAATAATTGTCACTTTTTGCAAAGTAATAAAAGCGATCAAAGTTCATTTGAGTTGCCTCATGGTTAATTCTCCTGCCCCCCCAAAAGGCGTTATGTGAAAAAGTAGATTCTGAGCCCGGGCCTAATAGTCTAACAGTTGATTTGGGTTGGGCCGACCCTGGTTTATGTTTTATGCAACATTGTAAGCTATGTTTGAGACCAACGCTTGGCTGTGGCTGTGTGAGATGCGCGCCAGTATCTCACATAACAAGAATGAGATTCACTTTCTATGATCTCTCGCCCTCTCTGCTCGGATAGACATGAGCTTGCAACTCATCTCTACGGCGTTGCACTTCATAATTTATTTTCTTAGAGAAGCATAGCCGTGTGAAGGGTTTTGAAGGAACTGCAGCACCCCTGAAAAATTGTCTGTTCAGAAATAAATTAAATGATTCGGAATAGCCTACTACACTCTGAGAAGGTCTATAATTTAGCCACAGTCGATCAATAGCTTCTTTTAGAAAATAGCCTAGCTGTGGATTGTAGCCCAATAACAAGGAATAGCCAGTGGTGGAAAAGTCCCCCAATTGTCATACTTGAGTAAAAGTAAAAATACCTTGTGAAAATGACTCAAGTGAAAGTCACCCAGTAAAACTATTTGGTTTTAAATATACTTAAGTATTATAAGTAAATGTAATTGCTAAAATACACAAGGATCAGAAGTAAAGTATAAACCATTTCAAATTCCTTATTAAGCAAACCAGACGGCACCATTTTCTTGTTTTGTTTAATTTGTGTATAGCCAGGGGCACGCCTCAACACTCGGACATCATTTACAAATTAAGCATGTGTTTAGTGAGTCCGCCAGATCAGAGGCAGTAGGGATGACCGGGATGTTGTCTTGAAGTGTGTGAATTACACAATTTTCCTGTCCTGCTATGCATTCAAAATGTAACACGTACTTTTGGGTGTCAGGGAAAATGTATGGAGTAAAAACCATAATTTTCTTTAGGAATGTAGTGAAGTAAAAGTTGTCATATATAGTACAGATACCCCCCAAAATGACTTAAGTAGTACTTTAAAGTATTTTTTACTTAAGTACTTTACACCACTGGGAATAGCCTACACACGGCAAATCTGTCAGTGAAAAAACAGCATGCCGAGAAAACAGGCCTTTCGCAATATTTCAAATACAAATCTAGGGAAAACACAGGTTTGAAAGCAAATGGCTCCTGTTGAAAAGTGAAGACTATGCAGTAGGCTACTAAAATATTTGATCAACTTCCAAATATTCTTTTGCAAAAGAGGCTTTTGGCACAAGCACTTCGGCCATCAACAGTGAGTGAGCTGCTCATCATTGGGTGAGTCAGTGAAACTGGAAAGGATTTTTAGGAATATATAATTAATGAAGCCTACAATATGTGTCTCCACCCGCCTAAGCTATTGATGGATTCAAGACAAGGTCATTTGTTATTGATCTCAGTTCGTCAAAGTAGCCTGCCATTTCAAACATTTGTGCTGTATTAAAAAAGATTCTGTCAAAGTCTCCAGTCATGTAAAATGACATAGAATTGCATGAAATGCGTTTATGAAAAGGCCACGTTTTTCTCCGACCCTAGGCTACAAAAACTGTTCCCGACGTGTCTCTACCCTGTGTCTCTACTCTACTGCTGTATGCCACTACGCAAATGTAATATTTCTGTATGTCATTTTCAAGAAATTAACCATGTTTTCACTTTGTTATTATGGGATATTGTGTGTAGATGGGTGGGGGGAAAAAAATGACTTAATCCATTTTTAATTGAGGCTGTAACACAACAAAATGTGGAATAAGTCAAGGGGTATGAATACTTTCTGAAGGCACTGTATATATTCATGCCAACATCTATTTGTTCCAGCTAAAGCCAAAGGAAACCATGAATACATCTTAGCTCAGAATGGTCTGTGAATCAGACTGTGAATCATTCAAGACTGAGACACACTGGAATGTCCAGTGTGTCTCAGTATACCATAGGATCCTCTGGGGTTCATGGCAACTGAGGTCCCGGCACTGTTTATCCAGTCCGATTGAATTGTGGCCATTTTGAGACAGTAAGACCTTTGTTTTACTCCACACAAACAGTTATAGTTTCACAAGTTTGCTGGGTAGCTTTGGCCATGTTTACCCAACTGTTCCTAAAGTTGAAGTATTCCATTAGGGGCTGTGGCTTGCCATTTTGTTATTGTTCTATTTATGGGTCTATGTACTGTGTGAGAGAGCAAATATGAGGAACTCAAATGTATTTATTTTAATACCTGCAAATAAACTACTTGAACATGTATTTCTCTAGTCTACAGTTGGTGTTTTTCTGCTGGAGTTCGTCCTAGCTGTTATGTGTTTTGTTTGTTTGCTGGAGTGAGCTGTTTGATTAGATTTAAACCTGTTCATACAAAATGCCAGAGAATCACTTTATTTGTCACATTCGTCAAAAATACAAGGGGTATAGACTTGCTTACGAGCCCTTCCCAATGATGCAGAGTTAATATTTTACCTTTTTTATTATAATTTTAAGACGAGGAATAAAATACATAAGAATGGCGCTATATACAGGGAGTATCAGTACCAGATCAATTTGCAGGTATTTGAGATGCAGTGCATTAGGAAAGTATTCAGACCTGTTAAATTTTCCACATTTTGTTACGTTACAGCCCTATTCTAAAATGGATGACTTTAAAAAAAAAATCTACACACGACACAGCAAAAGAGGTTTTTAGAATATTTAGCAAATGTATTAAAAATAAAACTGAAATATCACATTTACATAAATATTCAGACCCTTTGCATGAGACTTGAAATTGCGCTTAGATGTTTCTACAACTTGATTGGACTCCACCTGTGGTAAATTCAATTGATTGGACATGATTTGGAAAGGCACATCTGTCTATAAGGTCCCACAGTTGACAGTGCATGTCAGAGAAAAAAACAAGCCATGAGGTGGAAGGAATTGTCTGAAGAGCTCTGAGAAAATCGGGGGAGAAGGGCCTTGGTCAGGGAGGTGACCAAGAACACGATATTCACTCTGTCAGAGCTCTATAGTTCCTCTGTGGAGATGAGAGAACCTTCCAGAAAGACGACATCTCTGCAGCACTCCACCAATCAGGCCTTTATGGTTGAGTGGCCAGACGGAAGCCACTTCTCAGTAAAAGGCACGTCAGCCCGCTTGGAGTTTGCCAAAAGGCACCTAATGGACTCTCAGGCCATGATAAACAAGATTCTCTGGTCTGATGAAACCAAGATTGAACTCATTGGCCTGAATGCAAAGCGTCACGTCTGAAGGAAACCTGGCACCATCCCTGCAGTGAATCATGGTGGCAGCAGCATGCTGTGGGGAGGTTTTTCAGTGGCAGGCACTGGGAGACTAGTCAGGTTTGAGGGAAAGATGAACAGAGCAATGTACAGAGATCCTTGATGAAAACCTGCTCCAGAGCACTCAGGACCTCAGACCGGGGTGAAGGTTCTCCTTCCAACAGGACAATGACCCTAAGCACGCAGCCAAGACAGCGCAGGAGTGGCTTCGGGATAGGTCTCTGTCCTTGAGTGGCCAAGCCAAAGCCCGGACTTGAACCTAATCGAACATCTGTGGAGAGATTTGAAAATATTTGTGCAGCGACGCTCCCCATCCAACCTGACAGAGCTTGATAGGATCTGCAGAGAAGAATGGGAGAAACTCCCCAAATACAGGTGTGCCAAGCTTGTAGCGTCATATACCCAAGAGTGCTTCAAGGTGCTTCAACAAAGTACTTTGTAAAGGGTCCGAATACTTATCTAAATGTATTTTATTTTTTTATACATTCTGAAAAAAAATCTAAACCTGTTTTTGCTTTGTCATTTTAGGGTATTGCGTGTAGATTGAGGGGGAAAAAAAACCTATTTCATGAATCTATTTTTGAATAAGGCTGTAATGTAACAAAATGTTGAAAAAGTGAAGGGGTCTGAATACTTTCCGAATGCACTGTATGTACATGAAGGCAGGGTAAAGGTACTAGGCATCAGGATAGATAATGATTTAGTAGTTGAATGTGAGAGTGTTTGTGAATGTGCATAGAGTCAGTGCAAGTTAGGATCAGTGCAGATAATTGATGGTTACCCAAACTATTTAGGAGTCATGGCTTGGGGGGAAGCTGTCTCAAAGCCTGTTGGTCTGAGAGCCAATGCTCTGGTACCGTTTGCTGGACAGTAGCAGAGTGAACGGTCTATGGCTTGGGTGGCTGGAGGCTTTGGCCATTTTTTGTGCCTTCCTCTGACACCGCCTGATTTAGAGGTCCTGGATGGCAGGGAGCTCAGCCTCAATGATGCACTAGGCTGTCCGCGCCACTCTCTGTAGCGCTTTACAGTCGAGAGTGGTGTATTTGCCATACCAAGAGGTGATGCAGCCAGTCAAGATGCCCTCGATGGTGCAGCTATAGAACTTTGAGGATACGAGGGCCCATGCCAAATCTTTCCAGCGTCTTGAGGGGCAAGAGTTGCCGTCGTGCCTTCACGACTGTGCAGGTGTGTATGTGGACCATGTTAACTCCTTAGTGATGTGGACGCCAAGGAACTTAGTGCTCCACTACAGCTCCATCTATGTGGAGGCGGGTGTGCTCTCCACTCTTTTCCCTGTAGTCCAGCTCCTTGGTCTTACTGACGTTGAGGGAGAGGTCATTGTCATGGCACCACACTGCCAAGTCTCTGACCTCCTCCCTGTAGGTTGTCTCACCTCCGTAGTTTTGCCAGCAAACTTGATTATGGTGTTGGAGTCGTGTGTGGCCACGTAGTCGTGGGTGAACAGGGAGTACAAGATGGTACTAAGCACACACCCTTGAGGGGCCCCTGTGTTGAGGGTTAGCTTTAGATTTCCCGTCAGGAAATCCAGGATCCAGTTACGGAGGGAGGTGTTCAGTTCCAGGTTCCCCAGGTTGGTGATGAGTTTGCAGGGGACTATTGTGTTGAACGCTGAGCTGTAGTCTATGAACAGCATTCTCACAGTTTTTTCCCCTCTTGTCCAGGTGGGAGAGGGCAGCGTGAAAAGCAATTGAGATTGCATCATCTGTGGATCTGTTCGCACAGTATGCGAATTGGAGTGGGTCCAGGGTGTCTGGGATGATGGTGTTGATGTGTGTCATGACCAGCCTTTTTTAAAGCACATCTTAATTACAGATGTGAGTGCTCACAGTGATAATCATTTAGGCAGGTTACCTTGGAGTTCTTGGGAACAGGAACAATGGTCGTCAGCTTGAAACATGTTGGGATTACAGACTGTGTCAAGGAGAGATTGAAAATGTCCGTGGAGAAACTTTCCAGCTAGTATGCGCATGCTTTGAGAACGCACCCTGGTATTCCGTCTGGCCCAGCGACCTTGTGAGTGTTAACCTGTTTAAAAGTTTTACTCACATCGGCCACAGAGAGAGATCACAGCCATCCGGAACAACAGGGGCATTCACCCAAGACTCATTGTTGTATTCCTTCGCGCGAGCATAAAAGGCATTTAGCTCGTTTGGTAGTTCTGCATCACACATATGACGAGCTTCGGAGCCGGTGAAATAGGATTCCACCTTCCTACTATATTTTCCTTTTGCATGTTCGATATCTCGTCGGCGGTCGTATCAGGCTTTCTTGTATGCGTCTGTGTCCCGCCTTGTAAGTGGTAGCTCTAGCCTTTAGCCCAGCACGGATATTGAATTTGGATACGTTCTTATAGTCACTCTGGGGACGACGTCTATGCACTTATTGATGAAGCCCGTGACTGATGTGGCAAACTCCTCAATGCTATTGGATGAATCTTGGAACATATCCCAGTCTGTACTAGCGAAACACTCTTGTAGCCTCACTTCTGCTTCATCGGACCACTTCTGTATTGAGCTGGTACTTCCTGTTTGAGTTGTTTGTTTGTAAACAGGAAGCAGGAGAATCGAGTTATGATCAGATTTACAGAAGGGAGGACGAGGGAGGGCCTTTTATTCTACCCACAGAAGCATATAAAAGTGGTCTAGAGTTTTAGCACCCCTAGTGGCACAGGAGACGTGTTTTTAAAAGTGAGGTAGAAGGATTTTTAAGTCTTCCCCCACCAGAAACGCACCCTCTGAGGGAGAGAGACAAACCCAACTGAAACATGACTTTGACTTCCCAGTTGTTGATTTACAGGGAATGATAGATGTTTAACCCCAACAGGGTATGCATAGCGGTGCACTGAGTTTTCTGTCTAGTGTATAAGGCTTGCCTCCAGTGTGTGGGATTCCTTCTCTCTGTTGTGTTGTAGACTCCCCCTCCGCAACCCTCCTCTTCACCACTCCAGTTAACCTCTCTCCACCTCCCACAGGCTGCCCTGTGCTCGTTGACAGGCAGACAGAGCTTGGATCGACTCAGACCAATAGTTTTTCCTCTTAGATATGCTTGAACTCTAGGGTCCTCTTATCAAGTTCTCCAAGAAACTGATCTGCAGTCAGTTTTATATCAGTTTGGCTTTGTGCTCTGCTTCTGCTGCAACCCACTGGAAATCTGATCTGGAAACAGCTGTTTTCTCCCACGTTATTCCTCCCATAGGGGATTCAGAGGATATCTGAGACCACAGCGTATGGTCTTGCGCCACCAAGCCGGGCATCATGATTGAAAGCATGGACTTTGAAAAGGAGGAGAAGCACTACTTCATCCGCGGAAAGCATGTGGCCCTCATCTGTGCGGTAGTGGTGGTGTCGGCCATTGCTGTTGGGCTGGGGGTGGGCCTCACGCGGCCGGACAGTACCCTGACTGACCCGGCCCCCACAGAGGAAACCTCCAAGCCCACCCCCAACCCCACCCCCCCACCAGCAGACAGGGGGCCCTGCAAACCCTCCAACAACACTGACGGGGACTGGAAGAATTTCCGGCTGCCAGACTACGTGAAGCCAGTGCATTATGATCTCCATCTGGAGCCTGACCTCACCACTGACCTGTACACGGGGAGTGTGTCCGTGCACCTGGAGGTGAGCCGACCCACGAGGCACCTGTGGCTCCACATCCGGGAGACGTTCATCAGTGCAGTCCCCAGGCTCGTCCTGAAAACCCCACAGGCTCAGAGGGAGGTCACCGTGGCCATCAAGGGTTGCTTTGAGTTCAAACCACAGGAGTACGTAGTAGTCGAGGCGACAGAGGAGCTTGTGGCCACCAAGCTCAATGAGGTGTACGTTCTCAGCCTGGACTTCCAAGGCTGGCTCAATGGATCTCTGGTGGGCTTCTACAGAGTCACCTACACAGAGAACGGAGCCATCAAGTAAGTCATTGGAGGCATGAATGTTTGGTAATAGATTGGGTGTATTTCAGTTTTTGTATGACTGATGTATAATTATATATATATTTTTTAACCATCCACCAGTTAGGGGAAGACAATAATTATGAAGACAGAAATTAATAAATGCATGAGAATGGTTACAGTGTAACTAAATCCCTAATGCTCAGTGTTATGAGTGCTGCATATGCTACTTTGTACCCATTTGAATAGATCTATAACCATGACTCTGATGTAAAATGTGGGAGAGGGAAGAAAATCTGCACAACTTCAGACAGATCCTCAGCCAAATTCCTTCAAGGACAATTTCCTTTTGGGAACAAGTTTACAAGTCGTAATCTGAGTGTTGACAACTGAGTGTTGCTGAGTGTTAGTGTGTGCATGTGTGTGTCTATGCGTCCGTGCATGTGTGTGAGTGCACGAGGCCCAGCAGCTCACTGGAAAATGTCATTAATGTTAGACAGAAATATTGTTCACTCTAGTAACAACTGCTGCTACTACCATGACTACTATTAGTTGTAGTATAACAATGTGCAGATTCTGATGGGAATGTACAACAATCCCTCATTGGGGATTTCCATCTTGGCAGATATGCTGCCCAGTATTCCAAGTAAATTCTTGGAACAGGTGACAAGAAAAAGCAACTATTTAGAATGGTTAAGTATGCAAAATACCATCTGTACGTACTTTATCACACAACAGACCTACTCCAAACAGCAATAACTTAAATGCATTTAATAAATAAAGATCTTTAGGGTTACGGTATATTTTGGAGTGTTATACATTTTCATAAACAATGTGGGATGTCAGTATCAAATGTATGTGAAACCTTGGTAAGGTCAGAGTGTATCTGAAAATCCATAATTACCTGTTACAGATTCTGTTAAATTGCTGTTATTCAAAGTTCAAATGATAGTGTCTGATGTTGTGTAGTTTGTAGTGTGTCAATAAGAACCTTATACTCAAGGACTATCTGACATTTTGGTCATACATCAGCTATTCACAGAGTTGTTCTTTAGGTGGACCTTTTACATGTGAAAAGAAAGTCCATTTATGATGTAGAAAATGAAAAATCCAAAAGTTCTATCTGCGAAAACATCTTAACTTTGCTATAAGGTTCTATCTGCAATCCAATCACACAATGCTGAGTTGTCAATCAAAATAATTGTCATGGAAGACATCACAAAACAGTTCTGCGATCTGGAACTTATACTCATCTCAAAACTATACATTTTGCAGATAGTCCCTAGTCCTTGATTATTCATATCATTGGTTCTGGTCCTCTTTCAATTTTACTTCAAAACATTTTCACCACTTTTTCAGAAGAATGGCCGTAAAGTAAACTCTTCATGGTAAAACCAAATAAATACAGATCATTAGAGCATGTTTAAAACCTTTAGGAGAAGCATTCCTGTTTTTGTCTTGTTCTATACTAATACATAAACCTCCTTGGAAGGAGGTGCACTTACCAACTTACCACATTTTATTTAAAACTAGCAAGTAGTTTACTGACTTTGGGTGTCAGAGACCAGAAAAAATATCAGTTTACTCATCCAGAGCTAACCTTTAGATCAAATGGATAACTAGCAATATTGCTAACGTTGAACAGGAATTAATATACACTAAACAAAAATATAAACGCAACATGTAAAATGTTGGTCCCATGTTTCATGAGCTGAAATAAAAGATCTCAGAAATTTTCCATAAGCAAAAAAAGCTTATTTCGCTCAAATCTTGTGCACACATTTCTTTAAATCCCTGTTGGTGAGCATTTATCCTTTGCCAAGATACTAATACTATTAAACAGCATGATCATTACACAGGTGCACCTTGTGTTGGGGACAATAAAAGGACACTCTAATATGTGCAGTGTTGTCACACAACACAATGCCACAGATGTTTCGTTTTGAGGGAGCGTGCAATTGGCATGTTGACTGCAGGAATGTCACCAGAGCTATTGCCAGATAATTCAATGTACATTTCTCTACCATAAGCCACCTCCAACGTCATTTTAGAGAATTTCGCAGTACGTACAACCAGCCTCACATCCACGAGTATGGCTGATGTTAATGTTGTGAACAGAGTGCCCCGTGGTGTCAGTGGGGTTATGGTATGGGCAGGAATAAGCTATGAACACAATTTGCATTTTATCGATGGCAATTTGAATGCACAGAGATACCGTGACCAGATCCTGAGGCCCATTGTCGGGCCATTTATCCGCCGCCATCACCGCATGTGTACGACAGCATATTCCAGTTCCCACCAATATCCAGCAACTTCACACAGGAGTGGTACAACAATCCACAGGCCACAATCAATAGCCTGATCAACTCTCTGCGAAGGAGATGTGTTGCACAGTTGAGGCAAATGGTGGTCATACCAGATACTGACTGGCTTTCTGATCCATGCCCCTACCTTTTTTAAGGTATCTGTGACCAACAGATGCATATCTGTATTCCCAGTCATGTGAAATCCATAGATTATGGCCTAATTAATTAATTTAAATTGACTGATTTCCTTGTGAACTGTAACTCAGTAAAATCTTAGATTGAAAGGTGGACAAGTGTAGTGAGCTACAGCATTGGCCATGAAGTGTCCATTTTCTCTTTGCTTTTTAAATGTGTCATATCGGAGGGCCTGTTGTTCGGACCTCTGGCAGTCTCTATGGGGGTGCCACAAGGTTCAATTCTCGGGCCGACTCTTTTCTCTGTATACATCAATGATGTCGCTCTTGCTGCTGGTGATTCTCTGATCCACCTCCACGTAGACGACACTATTCTGTATACATCTGGCCCTTCTTTGGACACTGCTAACAAACCTCCAAACGAGCTTCAATGCTATACAACACTCCTTCCGTGGCCTCCAACTACTTTTAAATGCTAGTCAAACTGAATGCATACTATTCAACCAATTGCTGCCCGCACCTGCCCGCCCGACTAGCATCACTACTCTGGACGGTTCTGACTTGTGGACAACTACAAATACCTAGGTGTCTGGTTAGACTGTAAACTCTCTTTCCAGACTCACATTAAGCATCTCCAATCCAAATCTAGAATCGGCTTCCTATTTCGCAACAAAGCATCCTTCACTCATGCTGCCAAACATACCCTCGTAAAACTGACTATCCTACCAATCCTTGACTTCGGCGATGTCATTTACAAAATAGCCCCCAACACTCTACTCAGCAAATTGGATGCAGTCTATCACAATGCCATGCATTTTGTCACCAAAGCCCCATATACTACCCACTACTGCGACCTGTATGCTCTCGTTGGCTGGACCTAGCTACATAATCATCGCCAATCCCACTGGCTCCAGGTCATCTATAAGTCTTTGCTAGGTAAAGCTCCGCCTTATCTCAGCTCACTGGTCACCATAGCAACACCCACCCGTAGCATGCGCTCCAGCAGGTATATTTCACTGGTCATCCCCAAAGCCAACACCTCCTTTGGCCGCCTTTCCTTCCAGTTCTCTGCTGTCAATGACTGGAACGAATTGCAAAAATCACTGAAGCTGGAGACTTATAACTCCCTCTCTAACTTTAAGCATCATCTGTCAGAGCAGCTTACCAATCACTGTACCTGTACACATCCCTGTAAATATTGTTCATCCAACTACCTCATCCCCATATTGTTTATTTTTTGTTGTTGCTCTTTTGCACCCCAGTATCTCTACTTGCACATTCATCTTCTGCACATCTATCACTTCAGTGTTAATACTAAATTGTAATTATTTCGCCTCTATGGCCTATTTATTGCCTTACCTCCCTAATCTTACTACATTTGCACACATTGTACATAGACCTTTTCTATTGTGTTATTGACTGTACGTTTGTTTATCCCATGTGTAACTCTGTTGTTTTTGTCGCACTGCTTTGCTTCATCTTGGCCAGGTCGCAGTTGTAAATGAACTTGTTCTCAACTGGCCTACCTGGTTAAATAAAGGTGAAAAAAACAACAACATTATAAATCAAATTTTATGTCGCATGCGCAGAATACAACAGGTGTAGACCTTACCGTGAAATGCTTATTACAAGCCCTTAACTCTTTTCTTAAAACTGCATTGTTGGTTAAGAAAATATTTACTAAATAAAGTAAAAAAAAAATATAAAAAAAAATATATATATATATATATATATATCACACTTTTTTTAAATGACACAAAATAACAATGAGGCTATATACAGGGGGTACCGGTACTGAGTCAATGTGCGGGGGTACAGGTTAGGTACATTTAGTCAGCCACAATCCAGTATAGTTCAACATAGTTCAACATTAATTGCAAACAACATAATAGTAAAATGAGGAGGCTTAGTTGTTCATGGAATCATGCCATGTTTCTTTTTCTCCCAAGAAAAATTGCTGCCACCGACCATGAGCCAACAGACGCCCGCAAATCTTTCCCATGTTTTGATGAGCCGAACAAAAAGGCCACTTACAATATTTCCATCACCCACGACAAGGACTATGGAGCCCTCGCCAATATGCCAATGGAGGTACAGTCTATGCATAAAAAAATAGCAACACATAAGTACAACAAATTGCTCCTTATATAACATTCTATATTTAAGCAACAAGACACGAGGGGGTGTGGTATATGGCCAATATACCATGGCTAAGGGCTGTTCTTATGCATGATGCAAAGCGGAGTGCCTGTATACAGCCCTTAGCCATGGTATATTTGCCATATATCACAACCCCCCGAGGTGCCTTATTGCTATTATAAACTGGTTACCAACGTAATTAGAGCAATAAAAATAAAGGCTTTTTCATACCCGTGGTATATGGTCTGATATACCACGGCTGTCAGCCAATCAGCATTCAGGGCTCGAGCCACCCAGTTTATAAAAATGCATATAATGTATCCACAACTTATTGAATGTATCACAAAACAGGTGGCATATAGTGTTACCGGTTAGTTTTCTTGAAACTGCAATGGGAGTCACACAGAGAGAGAGGAGAGTGAGTGTCATGAATGCAAGAGCAGGAGCCATCAATCTTCTGCTCCGGGTCTTTGGTACTGAGAACACAACTATAACAGATGCTGTCTGACGTCTTTATTAAACCACAGAACCTCTTCCTTTCCAGGGCACCCCAGAAACGCTTCCTGGCAATAAGATCAAAACGTTTTTTAAGAGGTCCGTTCCAATGAGTACCTATTTGGTATGTTTTGCTGTGCACCAGTTTACGTTTGTGGAAAGGAACTCGTCTCGAGGAATTCCTGTAAGTACTTGCTATTTTTCTCAGCAGTCATTGGTCCTTCCATACCTTAATCTAAGAAAAGACTGACTGTATAACATGTGTTGTAAATCATATTGTATAGTCTACAGTTGAGAGTAAATGTTGTAACACTTTAAGCCTGTGAAGTTCAACGTTTTAAATGGTGGAAAAGCTACACTACATATTCACAAATGTATGTGGACACCCCTTCAAAATAGTGGATTTGGCCATTTCAACCACACCCGTTGCTGACAGGTGTATAAAATCGAACACACAGCCATGCAATCGCCTTAGACAAACATTAGCAGTAGAATGGCCTTACTGAAGAGCTCAGTGACTTTCAACATGGCACCTTCATAGGATTGCCACCTTCCCAACAAGTCAGTTCGTCAAATTTCTGGCCTGCTAGAGCTGCCCCGGTCAACTGTAAGTGCTGTTATTGTGAAGTGGAAACGTCTGGGAGCAATAACAGCTCAGCCGCGAAGTGGTAGGCCACACAAGCTCACAGAACGGGACCGCCAAGTGCCTCTGGAAGCAACGTCAGCACAAGAACTGTTCGTCAGGAGCTTCATGAAAATAGTTTTCATAGCCGAGCAGCCTCACACAAGGCATAGATCACCATGCGCAATGCCAAGCATCAGCTGGAGTGGTGGAAACGCGTTCTCTTGAGTGATGAATCACACAGTCCGACAGACAAATCTGAGTTTGGCAGATGCCAAGAGAATGCTACCTGCCCCAATGCCAACTGTAAAGTTTGGTGGAGGAGGAATAATGGTCTGGGCTAGGCCCCTTGGGGGAAGGGCTTTTCCTGTTTCAGCATGACAATGCCCCTGTGCACAAAACAAGGTTCATATAGAAATGGTTTGTCGAGATCGGTGTGGAAGAACTTGACTGGTCTGCACAGAGCCCTGACCTCAACCCCATCGAACACCTCTGGAATGCCGACTGCGAGCCAGGCCTAATGGCCCAACATCAGTGCCTTACCTCACTAATGCTCTTGTGGCTGAATGGAAGCAAGTCCCTGCAGCAATGTTTTTTATTTAACCTTTATTTAACTAGGCAAGTCCGTTAAGAACAAATTCCCCGGCCAAACCCGGACGACGACGCTAATTGTGCACCGCCCTATGGGACTCCCAATCACAGCCGGATGTGATACAGCCTGGATTCGAACCAGGGACTGTAGTGACGCCTCTTGCACTGCCATGCAGTGCCTTAGACCACTGCGTCACTCAGGAAGACATGTTCCAACATCTATTGGAAAGCCTTCTCAGAAGAGTGGAGGCTGTTATAGCAGCAATGGGGGGACCAACTCCATATTAATGCCTATGATTTCAGAATGAGATGATCGACGAGCAGGTGTCCACATACTTTTGGTCATGTAGTGTAAGTACAATGTTTTAAATGGTGTAGTTTATTTAACTTTGGTCTCTGATCTGTGTCATAGCAGTTAGTGACATTTTACAATGCAAATGTTTTGGAGTTAACTGGACAATCTAAAGAATTATACTGTATTGATTAAATGTAAACACACACACACGCTTACACATTCTGTAGTGTATACACACTTAATAACTCTGCTTTCAAATCCTTTTATTCCAGTTGCGAATCTATGCACAGCGTGCACAAATCAGGACTGCGGAGTATGCTGCGGACACGACCAAGGTCATTTTTGACTACTTTGAGGAATATTTCAACATGAATTACTCCATCCCAAAGCTAGGTAATTTGCGATCTCCTCTGTCTGTAAACTGTTGTGCCCACTGGATAAAATTAATTTATAATGCGTTATATACACACATGGTTGCATAAAATGTTTTTCTCTTCTACCAGATAAGATTGCCATCCCTGACTTTGGCACGGGGGCCATGGAGAACTGGGGTCTGATCACCTACAGGGAGGCCAACCTCCTCTATGATGAGAACCAGTCCTCGTCGTACAACAAACAACGTGTGGCCAGTGTCATCGCTCATGAGCTGGTCCACCAGGTGAGAGACACATGTCCCCAACATTCCCACAACAGAAACACTACCACAACAGAAACACTACCACTAAAGAACGCTCCAGAGTTCAGGGAGTTCTTCATTAGTCATGTTACAGTGGAAAACTACTGGAAAACATCTTATAGTGGAAAATCAAAAGTCAGATTTAATAGTTATAATCATAGAGGGACCCAAAGCTCAATCACCCAAGATTTGTATTATGGTATTGTGTCACCATGGTGAAGCCTAAATGAGGATGTAAAGACATGAGGCAACAATAAGCGGCAGAACTCAATGTTTAGAAAAGAGAACCACCATATCTTTGTTCCAATCAATAGCTTGGAAAGGTTTTACACTGACCCTGAATTTGGTCATGAAAATACTAGTGTACTATTGAAGTACGTCAGCCCTCCAGTTATCCATCAAACCTTTTATGATAGGCAACACAATAAGGCCTTTTTCCAAGATATCATCTCTTTATTGTTCGGCAATAAGAGGGTGATGGTGCTGTCCATAAAGTTTTATGAATTGTCCAAAGTTGAAGGACTGAGGGGCAAGTGAGAGCTGGCTGCTGTTTCCTTGTTTCCATAGTCTGTTTACAGGAAGGTGAATATCAGCACAGTTGCAACCAAGCCACAGAGTTACAACAACCCAACTTGGTCTCAGAGCATTTCATGTTATTCTGTACGTAAATCAGAGACACTCCAGCTAGTACGTGGTATGGTTACATACCAAACTTCAAGGTCTAGCACCCCAAAGGTTGCGAGTTCAAATGTTATCACAGACAACTTCAGCATTTTAGCTAATTAGCAACTTTTAAACTACTTGCTACTTAGCAACTACTTAGCATGTTAGGTTCCCCTAACCTTAACCCTTTTAGCTAACCCTTCCCCTAACCTTAACCATTTAACCTAACTCCTAAACTTAACCTTAACCCTAATCCCTAGCCTAGCTAACGTTAGCGAGCTAGCTAGAATTCATAACATATACATTTTGCAATTTCGTAACATATCATACATTTTGCAAATTCATAACATGTTTAATGTTTTGCAAATTCGTATCAAATGTTATTGGTCACATACACATGGTTAGCAGATGTTAATGCGAGTGTAGCGAAATGCTTGTGCTTCTAGTTCTGACAGTGCCGTAATATCTAACAATTCCCCAACAACTACCTAATACACACAAATCTAAAGGGATGGAAAAATATATGGATGAGCGATGGCCAAGCGGCATAGGCAAGGTGCAATAGATGGTATAAGGTACAGTATATACATATGAGATGAGTAATGTAAGATATGTTAACATTATTAAAGTGACTAGTGATCCATTTATTAAAGTGGCCAGTGATCTGAGTCTCTATGTAGGCAGCAGCCTCTCTGAGTTAGTGATTACTGTTTACCTATCTGATGGCCTTGAGATAGAAGCTGTTTTTCAGTCTCTTGGTTCCAGCATTGATGCACCTGTACTGACCTCACCTTCTAGATGTTAACGGGGTGAACAGGCAGTGGCTCGGGTGGTTGTTGTCCTTGAATACCTTTTTGGCCTTCCTGTGACATCGGGTGGTGTAGGTGTCTTGGAGGGCAGGTAGTTTGCCCCCGGTGATGCGTTATGCAGACCGCACCACCCTCTGGATAGCCTTGCGATTGAGGGCGGTGCAGTTGCCGTACCAGGCAATGATGCAGTCCGACAGGATGCTCTCGATTGTGCATCTGTAAAAGTTTATCTGGGTTTTAGGTGACAAGCCACATTTTTTTTCGAAGAGGCGCTGTTGCACCTTCTTCACTACACTGTGTGGGTGGACCATTTCAGTTTGTCTGTAGTGTGTACGCCGAGGAACTTGAAGCTTTCCACTGCTGTCCCTTCGATGTGGATGTCGAGTGCTCCCTCTGCTGTTTCCTGAAGTCCACGATCATCTCCTTTGTTTTGTTGACGTTGAGTGAGAGGTTTTTTTCTGACACCACACTCTGAGTGCCCTCACCTCCTCCTTGTAGGCTGTCTCGTCATTGTTGGTAATCAAGCCCACTACTGTTGTGTCGTCTGCAAACTTGATGATTGAGTTGGATGCTTGCTTGGCCACGCAGTCATGGGTGAACAGGGAGTACAGGAGGGGGCTGAGCATGCATCGTTGTGGGGCCCCAGTGTTGAGGATCAGCGACGTGAAGATGTTGTTTCCTACCTTCACCTCCTGGGGGCGGCCCGTCAGAAAGTCCAGGACCCAATTGCACAGAGCGGGGTTGAGACCCAGGGCCTCCAGCTCAATGATGAGCTTGGAGGGTACTATGGTGTTAAATGTTGAGCTGTAGACAATGAACAACATTCTTACATTGGTATTCGTCTTGTCCTGATGGGATAGGGCACTGTGCAGTGTGATGGCGATTGCATCGTCTGTGGACCTGTTGGGGCGGTATGCAAACTGAAGTGGGTCTAGGGTGGCAGGTAAGGTGGAGGTGATATGATCCTTGACTAGTCTCTCAAAGCACTTCATGATGACAGAAGTGAGTGCTATGGGGCAGTAGTCATTTCGTTCAGTTATCTTTGCCTTCTTGGGTACAGGAACAATGGTGGCCATCTTGAAGCATGTGGGGACAGTAGACTGGGATAGGGAGCGATTGAATATGTCTGTAAACACACCAGCCAGCTGGTCTGCGCATGCTCTGAGGACGTGGCTAGGGATGGGCCAGCAGCCTTGCAAGGGTTAACATGTTTAAATGTCTTACTCACATCGGCCACAAAGAAGGAGGGGGGGGGGGGGGGCGCAGTCCTTGTTAGCGGGCCGCGACGATGGCACTGTATTATCCTAAAAGCGTGTAAAGGTGTTTAGTTTGTCTGGAAGCGAGACGTCGATGTCCGTGACGTGGCAGGTTTTCCTTTTGTAGTCCGTGATTTCCTGTAGACCCTGCCACATACGTCTCATTTTTTATTGGGACTCCACTTTGTCCCTATACCGACATTTCGCTTGTTCGATTGCCTTACGGAGGGAATAACTACACTGTTTATATTCGTTCATATTCCCACTCCTCTTTCCATGGTTAAATGCGATGGTTCGCGCTTTCAGTTTTGCGTGAATGCCGCCATCCATCCACAGTTTCTGGTTAGGGTAGGTTTTAATAGTCACAGTGGGTACAACATCTCCAATGCACTTCCTCATAAACTCACTCACCGAGTCAGCGTATAGATCGATGTTATTCTCTGAGGCTGCCCGGAACATTTCCCAGTCCGCATGATCAAAACAATCTTAAACCGTGGTTTCCGATTGGTCAGACCAGCGTTGAATGGTTCTAGTCATGGGTACATCCTGTTTTACATCCTGAGTTTCTGCCTATAAGACGGTAGGAGCAAGATGAAGTTAGCGTAGCAGTGATCGAGTGTATTGCTCGCGCTAGTGCTGCAATCAATATGCTGATATAATTTAGGTAGCCTTGTTCTCAAATTTGCTTTGTTAAAATCCCCAGCAACAATAAATGCAGCCTCAGGATATACGGTTTCCAGTTTACCAAAAGAGTCCAGTAAAGTTCCTTGAGGGCCGTTGTGATGTCTGCTTGAGGGGGTATTTATACACAGCTGTGACGATAACTGACAAGTATTCTCTTGGGAGATAATATGGCCGTAAGGAATTCTAGGTTGGGTGAGCAGAAGGACTTGATTTCCTGTATGTTGTTATGATTACACCATGAGTCGTTAATCATGATGCATACACCCCCGCCATTCTTCCCAGATAGGTGTTTATCTCTGTCAGCGTGACGCATGAAGAAGCCCGGTGGCTGAACCGACTCCGACAATGTATCCCGAGAGAGCCATGTTTCCGTGAAACAGAGAATGTTACAATCTCTGATTTCTCTCGAAGGCAACCCTAGCTCTAATTTCGTCTACCTTGTTGTTAAGAGACTGGACATTGGTGAGTAGTATACTCTGAAGCGTTGGGCGGTGTGCACGCCTACGGAGCCTGACCAGGAGGCCGCTCCGTCTGCCTCTTCTGCAGCGACGTTGTTTTGGGTCGGCTTCTGGGATTAGATCCACTGTCATGGGTGGTGGTCCGAACAAAGGATCAGCTTCGGGAAAGTCGTATTCCTGGTCATAATGTTGGTAAGTTGACGTTTCTCTTGTATCCAATAGGTCTTCATGGCTGTATGTAATAACTCTTAAGATTTTCTGGAAATAATACATAAAAAAAACAAAATACTACATAGTTTCCTAAGGACTCGAAGCGAGGCGACCATTTCTGTTGGCGTCACGTTTTACATATTCATAACATATTGTACGTTTTTCAAGTTCATAACATAATATGAATTGTAATTCGTAACATATCATATGAAATTGGGGATGGACATCCACAAATTAATACATACCACACGAAACTTAACATACCATACTAAATGGAGTGTCTCTGAGTTAAGTACAGAATAATACGAATTGCTCAGATACCAGGTTAAACAATCTGGATCACAATGTGCAGTTCAGACAGTGATCAAATCATAAAGTAATAAATAGTGTTGGAAGCTTTTCTGAAATCATAGTTTACCAATTACTTCACACTGGAAGAAGTTAAGCTACACTAAAGCTACCCTTAAGAAAACTAGTTTACCTAAGTAAAGCTATTTTGAAAAAAATGTTCACTACATCCAAGCCACTTAGTGAAATATTATCATATCTAAATCTGAAATGTCATAGACTACAAATTTCAAGAAAATATCAATCTGGGGTCAGATGTTAACGGAATGTGTAATTTAGCCTAATAAACACAGAAAAAATGTTTCAAGTGAGAATTAGGAAGGTCTGATACTTGCCTTATACTTCACCCATATTTTATTTTAGCAAAACAAGTAGTGTGTAGTTCCAGTAGTTAGCTACACCACTACATGGCAAAACAAGTCATTAACTACTGAAAACACTAACAAGATTAGTATTTGGTTCAACTAGTACCGAGCTACAGTAAAATGTTGTTTAATTACTAGTTGGACTACATGTAGTTCACTACTCTCCAACACTGGAGAGTAGTGAACTACATGTAAAACACTGTCATATTCAATCAGTAGCAATAAAACAAGCATGTAAATCCACACAAGGATATGTCATAAGATAATTGTTTAAGGTGAATGTGAAAAAGCTTGTTCGGTAGGACTTGAATTTACTAAATACCTGGTAAATACCAGTAGAAATTGTGGGTTTTATTTGTTCATATTGTGCCTGTAGCTTTGTTCTGTGTTTTATATTGTATGCAGAGCTGTAGAGTGTTACACTGAATGTTTTGATATTTTGTGTGCATGAAAATGTATTTACAGTGAACTCCAAAAGTTTTTGGACAGTGACAAATTCTTTGTTTTGGCTCTGTACTCCATCACTTTGGATAATCCTGAATGAATTGTGAATTGCTATGAGTGAGAAAGTTAGAGGGATAAATATCATACCCTCCAAAAGTGCTATTGTAATGGTGAGAGGTTAGCATGTCTTTGGGGTATGATATTTGTTCATCTAACATTCTCACTCATAATTATTCACGATTCATTCAAGACTATCCATAGCCATGGCAGCATCCACATTAATGTAATAGTGTTTAGAAACATTATATTCTTATTTACAATATAAGTGACTCCAAAATGACACAATACATTATTTACTTAATTTCTATTGGGCACAAAATAATCTGAAGCAAAACCAAAACAAACAGCGAATGCATCCAACATGTTTGTAATAAAATAAATAAAATAAAATAAATCTTGCCACCGTGGGTGGATGCCCACGGTGCATCGGGTTACGTACCCAATGCATATGGGTCTGGCAGATTTCATAAATGTCCGGTAAATTAAAATGTTGCCGGTCAAATATCCGGCGCCACATTTTCCTAACCCTGTCACACTCTCACTCATACACACTTGTTTTGAAATAAATTCAGCTGTAAGAACTTTGCATGTTGTATTTTCCTGCAGTGGTTTGGGAACATTGTGACCATGGATTGGTGGGATGACCTTTGGCTAAATGAGGGCTTTGCCAGTTTCTTTGAGTACATCGGTGTAGAGAAGGCTGAGCCTCTCTGGGGAATGGTGAGTCCATCTGACAGATCCTGAATTGAGTGATTTGAAATGGAATTGTTTTAATCCCAACTCTGGTTATCAATACATTCTACATCTACTTCGGTCTCTGTCTTTACCAGCGTGACATCATGATCATCAGTGATGTACTTCCTGTCATGGTGGACGATGCCCTCGTCACCTCCCATCCAATCATTGTGGATGTGTCAACTCCGGCTGAGATTACCTCTGTGTTTGATGGTATATCCTACAACAAGGTAATCTAAAACCGTCACGTTTCACCCTATTACATGGGATGAAATAAAATGTACTTCAATTAAATTTGTCTTGAAATTTGTTCCAAACATCTTCCTGTAGGGGGCATCAATTCTCAGGATGGTGGAGGACTGGTTGGGTCGAGACAACTTCCGAGATGGTTGTCGAGTAAGAATCCATTTAATTTGACGTAAAGTGGATAGAAGTATCCCTACACCAAGTCTCTTGATCCCTATTCAGTCAATAGCAGAATAATTTGGTAATAGTGAGTGTTAGGGACATGCAATTACTTCCCTGTTGAATGAAAATTATGATTACTGTCAGATACGTAGCTTGCATTTTGTTTATCATAAAATCTATGGATGGTAACCTGTTTTTCTCTCCCTTCAACAGAAATACTTGAAGGATTTCCATTTTCAGAATGCCAAAACAGCCAACTTTTGGGCATCCCTTGCTAACGTATGTTTGTCATATCTAATTTAGTCATAGTAGTTTCAAAATATCAAAGTTGATATTATTGTTAATATTTCACTACATCTAGTGTACTTGTGTGTTACACACTAACATTTTTGGGTTGCAGGTGAGTGGGTTGCCTGTGGCAGATGTGATGGACACATGGACCAAACAGATGGGCTACCCGGTATTGGACCTGTCTACTGCCGGTACTCAGACCAAACTCACCCAGCGCAGATTCCTGTTGGACCCCAATGCTGATACCACCCAGCCACCCTCACCACTCAGGTCAGTGATTCAACGCACTATTAAGTCCCTTTGTGATCGTTGGTTGATTTCCCGATGGAAGTCAGCTATATTTCTTAGGATAAAACTGTAAATCCTTAAAAGGCTATGCTTTTCTTTTAGCTACAAGTGGACCATCCCTGTTAAGTGGCACTCAGTGGATAGTAATAAGAATATGTCCATCATGTTCAACAAGTCCAGTTCAGGTAAAAATACTTCTGTCCAAACACTTTGCTTGACCTTTTTAAAAGTACAGTTCCAGCCTCTGGTGACATGTATTTCATTAAATTGAAGTCGTACATGTTTGTCTCTCACACTAATATCTAGAGCAAGTCTTAGCTGACTATTTCCCTGCTACGGATGGACTCCTGAAGATCAATAACGACCATATCGGATTCTACAGAGTCAATCACCATGACAGCATGTGGAGCACCATTAGTCAACAGCTTCAAACAAATCACAAGGTAAATATCAATAAAACTGCTACTATAGTATCAGAGGTAATATTAAGTTTTAATCTTACCAGTTCATAGGTTGCACTTATCTTAATCGGCAGGACACTTTCTTTACCAGGAGTTTGACGCTGCTGACCGATGCAGTTACATAGATGATGTCTTTGCTCTGGGAAGGTAAACCAACATTACCGACATTCACTTCAAGTACATCTGTCAATTCAGTTGCTCTGAGCTTTAGAAAACTGTGATGAAATGTCTTGTTCTTATCGGCCTCATCAGGGCAGATGTTGTCGATTATGGAAATGCATTCAACCTGACAAAATACCTGACCAATGAGACTGAGTACATCGTCTGGGAACGTGTGTCTTCTTCCATTGCCTATGTGCGAGACATGTTGTCTGATGACACTGTTCTTTACCCTAAATTCCAGGTGGGTCTGTTTTCCACTTAATTTTTGTATATATATATATATTTTTTACAGGTGAATTATGCCCTCCGCTGGCCAACTAGAACACACACAAAATAATAATAATCTTGGGAGTTTGCTCATACAGGTAACTGCCAAAATAAAGGAAACACCAACATAAAGTGTCTAAATAGGGCATTGGGCACCACGAGACAGAACAGTTTCATTGTGCCTTGGCATAGATTCTACAAGTGTCTGGCACTCTATTGAAGGGATGTAACAACATTCTTCCACGAAAAATTCCATAATTTGGTGTTTTGTTGATGGTGCTGAAAAACGCTGTCTCAGACACCGCTCCAGAATCTCCCATAAGTGTTCAATTGGGTTGAGATCTGGTGACAGACGACCATGGCATATGGTTAAGATAGTTTTCATGCTCATCAAACCATTCAGTGATCACTCATCCCTGTGGATGGGGGCATTGTCATCCTATGGAGGCATGGCCATGGTAGCCAAAATAAAGGCCTGCCCATCATAGTAACAGAGCATTCTGAAAGTATTCAGACCCTATGACTTTATCCGTTACAGCCTTATTCTAAAATTGATTAAATTGAGTTTTTCCCTCAATCTACACACAATACCCTGTAATGACAAACCAAAAACAGGTTTAAGATTGTTTATGCACATTTATAAAAAAAAACAAAAAAAAACTGAAATATCACATTAACATAAGCATTCTGATCCTTTACTCAGTACTTTGTTGAAGCACCTTTGGCAGTGATTACAGCCTCGAGTCTTCTTGGGTATGAGGCTACAAGCTTGGCACACCTGTATTTGGGGAGTTTCTCCCATTCTTCTCTGGAAATCCTCTCAAGCTCGGTCAGGTTGGATGGGGAGCGTTGCTGCACAGCTATTTTCGGGACTCTCCAGAGATGTTCGATCGGGTTCAAGTCCGGGCTCTGGCTGGGCCACTCAAGGACATTCAGAGACTTGTCCCGAAGCCACTCCTGCGTTGTCTTGGCTTTGTGCTTAGGGTCGTTGTCCTGTTGAAAGGTGAACCTTTGACCCAGTCTCAGGTCCTGAGCGCTCTAGAGCTGGTTTTCATCAAGGATCTCACTGAAACTTTGGACTGTTCATCTTTCCCTCTATCCTGATTAGTCTCCCAGTGCCTGCCGCTGAAAAATATCCCCAAAACATGATGCTGCCCCCACCATGCTTCACCATAGGGATGGTGCCAGGTTTCCTTCAGATGTTAGGCTTGGCATTCATGCTAAAGAGTTCAATCTTGGTTTCATCAGACGAGAGAATCTTGTTTCTCATGGTCTGAGAGTCCTTTAGTCCAAGCGGGTTGTCATGTGCCTTTTACTGAGGAATAGCTTACGTCTGAATACTTTACCATAAAGGCCTGATTGGTGGAGTGCTGCAGAGATGGTTTTCCTTCTGGAAGGTTCTCCCATCTCCACAGAGGTACTCTGGAGCTCTGTCAGAATGACCATCGGGTTCTTGGTCACTTCACTAACCAAAGCCCTTCTCCCCTGATTGCTCAGTTTAGCCGGGCGGCCAGCTCTTGGAAGAGTCTTGGTAGTTCCAAACTTCTTCCATTTAAGAATGATGGAGGCTACTGTGTTCTTGGGGACCTTGAATGCTGCAGAATTTTTATTGGTATTCTTCCCCAGGTCTGTGCCTCGACGCAAATCGTCTCTTGGAGCTCTACGGACAATTCCTTCGACCTTATGGCTTGATTTTTGCTGTGACATGCACTGCCAACTGTGGGACCTTAAATAGACAGGTGTGTGCCTTTCCAAATCATGTCAAATCAATTGAATTCACCACAGGTGGACTCCATTCAAGTTTGTAGAAATATTTCAAGGATCATCAATGGAAACAGGATGCACCTGAGGTCAATTTTGTGTCTCATAGCAAAGGGTCTGAATACTTATGTAAATAAGGTAGTTATTGATTTTATTTGTATAAATTAGGAAACGTTTCTAAAAATCTGTTTTCGCTTTGTCTATATGGGGTATTGGGTGTAGATTGAAGAGGGGGAAAATGTATTTAATACATTTTAGAATAAGGCTGTAACATAACAAAATGTAGAAAACGGAGTCTGAATACTTTCTGAATGCACTGTACATATACATATACAGCTCTGTAGACTACTGCAAAATTATCAGTTTCTCTGGTTTTACTATTTATAGGCACAGTTGAAGTCGGAAGCTTACATACACCTTAGCCAAATACATTTATACTCAGTTTTTCACAATTCCTGACATTTAATCCTAGTAAAAATTCCCTGTCTCAGGTCAGTTAGGATCACCACTTTATTTTAAGAATGTGAAATGCCAGAATAACAGATTTATTTCAGCTTTTATTTCTTTCATCACATTCCCAGTGGGTCAGAAGTTTACATACACTAAATTAGTATTCGGTAGCATTGCCTTTTTAAATTGGTTAACTCGGGTCAAACGTTTCAGGTAGCCTTCCACAAGCTTCCCACAATAAGTTGGGTGAATTTTGGCCCATTCCTCCTGACAGAGCTGGTGTAACTGAGTCAGGTTTGTAGGCCTCCTTGCTCGCACACGCTTTTTCCAGTTCTGCCCCCAAATTTTCTATAGGATTTAGGTCAGGGCTTTGTGATGGCCACTCCAATACCTTGACTTTGTTGTCCTTAAGCCATTTTGCCACAACTTTGGAAGTATGCTTGGGGTCATTGTCCATTTGGAAGACCCATTTGCAACCAAGCTTTAACTTCCTGACTGATGTCTTGAGATGTTGCTTCAATATATCCACACAACCTCATGATGCCGTCCATTTTGTGAAGTGCGCCAGTCCCTCCTACAGCAAAGCAACCCCACAACATGATGCTGCCACCACCATGCTTCATGGTTGGGATGATGTTCTTCGGCTTGCAAGTCTCCGCCTTTTTCCTCCAAACATAACGATGGTCATTATGGCCAAACATTTCTATTTTTGTTTCATCAGACCAGAGGACATTTCTCCAAAAAGCACCATCTTTATCCCCATGTGCAGTTGCAAACCATAGTCTGGCTTTTTTATGGCGGTTTTGGAGCAGTGGCTTCTTCCTTGCTGAGCAGCCTCTCAGGTTATGTCGATGTAGGACTCGTTTTACTGTGGATAAAGATACTTTGGTACCTGTTTCCTCCAGCATCTTCACAAGGTCTTTTGCACTTTTCGCACCAAAGTACGTTCATCTCTAGGAGACAGAACGCATCTCCTTCCTGAGCGGTATGACGGCTGCGTTTGTTTGTAGAGATGAACGTGGTACCTTCAGGAATTTGGAAATGGCTCCCAAGGATGAACCAGACTTGTGGAGATCTAAAAAAAAATTCTGAGGTCTTGGCTGATTTTCTTTGGAATTTCCCTTGATGTCAAGCAAAGAGACACTGAGTTCGAAGGTAGGCCTTGAAATACATCCACGGGTACACCTCCAATTGACTCAAATGATGTCAATTAGCCTATCAGAAGCTTCTAAAGCCATGACATCATTTTCTGGAATTTTCCAAGCTGTTTAAAGGCACAGTCAACTTAGTGTATGTAAACTTCTGACCCACTGGAATTGTGATACAGTGAATTATAAGTAAAATAATATGTCTGTAAACAATTGTTGGAAAATTACTTGTGTCATGCACAAAGTAGATATCCTAATCGACTTGCCAAAACTGTAGTTTGTTAACCAGAAATTTGTGGAGTGGTTGAAAAACGAGTTTTAATGACTCCAACCTAGGTGTATCTAAACTTCTGACTTCAACTGTACATTCTAAAATATTATAGCACTGCCATAATAGAACCTTTAATAACACAGCACCAACAACCCAACCCTGCTGTTTTTACAGAAAATTAAGGTTAAGTATGTAACCACGGTTGTGTGAGCTATTTGGATCACGCCAATATATTGGTATATTGGTATCACTCTGCGGCGGAGGAATACAGCCGAGGTGAGGATTTACAGATTTACTCCCGCGTACACCTGTGTCACGGCTGGGGTCCGCCCCTATATATAGAACCCATGGCCGCGACACATTCTCTACATCATTTTTGAGACGCCTCTAGCACCGTAACGGATTGGAGTGATCCATATAGCTCACATACGTAACCTTCGTTTTGTTTCACTATATTGGATCACTCCAATATATTGGTATACCGGTACCAGACTTAGTCGGTGCTAGAGGTACCTGGCCAGCCAGCGGCGAAGTCCCAGCGCGGGACCGAGATGCAGGGGCCGTCAATGTGGAAGGGGGGTCCCAGCACAGTCCCAGGAAGGGGAGGCGATGCCCAGGACCGCTGAACCAACCGCAGAGGGAGGTGCCACATTTACCCGATAGTACCTAGCAAAGGTGCAAAAGGAAGCCCAGCTGGCCGCAGCACAGATATTAGCGAGGGGCACTCCTCTCAGTAGAGCCCAGGATGCAGCCACTCCTCGTGTTGAATGTGCCACCACAGATCCCAGCACTGGCCTGCCAGCCAGGCGGTGTGCTGTTGAAATCGTGTCCACGATCCAGTGAGAGAGCCTCTGCTTTGATAGCCCAGCCCCCAGGACTCTCTCACCATAGCAGACAAAGAGCTGGTCTGTTGTTATCACTGACTGTGTCCGCTCCACATAGGCAGCCAGTGCCCTCACAGGGCACAGCATGCCGGAGGGAGGCCCAGACTCCCCCGCCACTGCCGGGGGGTCGTAAGCAGACAGGATAAAAGGGATGTTCACATGCCTGTCTGACAGAACCTTCGGGAGGAATAAAGGGTTGGGGCGGAGAGATGTACTCTTCCCCCCGGGGTCCACCCGGGGGGAAGAGTTCACCCACCCTCTTCATGGAAGTAATCGCTACTAAGAAAGCCTCCTTCATAGAGAGGTGTTTCAGGGAGGCAGTCTCCAAAGGTTCGAATGGCGGCTTTGCCAAAGCAGCCCAAACCACATCCAGCTCGCCAATGAGTGGGTCCTAGCTGGACGCAGGCGACGAACCCCTTTCATAAACCTGGAGAACAAGGGATGGCGCCCCACTGGCCTGTCCATAGCAGCCAAATACCCTCTGTGTAGAGGCTGCTAAGCCCTCATCCAAACGAGACTGCAGGTATTGGAGGACATACTGCACCCCGCATGACTCGGGCACCACCTCAATACCAGTACACCGAGAGCAGAACAACCGCCAGCGCAACTGGTGTGCCACGGTTGTAGCAGGTGCCTTTGCGCTCTGCATGGTGTTCATTACACCCCCCTGTGATCCTAACTTGGTGCCGTTCAGTGGCCAAGCACAAAGACTGAGGCGGTGTGGCCTTGGATGCCACAGAGTTCCCCCGGCCTGAGACAGCAGGTCCTGTCTCAGGGGAAGTTGCCAAGGTGTCCCAGACAACAGGGACAGGAGAAGGCTGAACCAGGGTTGTCTGGGCCAGTATGAGGCCACCAGAAGCAGATTATGCTCTGCCATCCTGGTCCTGTCCAGCACAGCCTGGATCAGGAGAAAATGGGGGAATGCATAAAGCTCCAGGCCTGGCCAATTGTGAGCCAGAGCATCCAAGCCCAGGGGCCCTGGTGGCTCTGACATGGAGTACCACAGGGGGCAGTGTGCATTGTCCAGGGAGGCAAACAGGTCCAGCTGCGCCCCCCCGAACTTGTCCCACAGGTGCTGCACCACCTCGGGATGTAGGCTACAGTCCCAAGGTGGCGGGCCCTCCCTCGAGAGCATATCCACTGCCACATTCAGGATACCAGGTACGTGCGCTGCGTGTAGAGACGCTAGACTTCCCTGAGCCTAGAGAAGGAGCTTCCGTGTCATAAGATGGAGGCGGTGGGACCTCAGTCCACCCTGATGGTTGCTGTATCAACCACCACTGTGGTGTTGTCCATTCTCACCAGGACATGTCTTCCCTTCAGATGTGGAAGGAAAGACTGCAGGGCCAGCAGTACAGCTCTGACATCTAGTGTATTGATGTGCCTGCCACTCCAAGTGCATAGCCAACAGCCGCTGGCCGACCTTCCCATGGCCACACCCCCCAGCCGATCTGGGAGGCGTCTGTGCTGACCAGCTCCCGGCAACATATCCTCAGCATCTCCACCCGACCTGAGAGAAAGGAGCGACAGCGCCACCTCAACAATGCCCTGAGGCACTGTGTGGTCACCCGCAGCTGGCAGTGGCGCTTCGGGTGCAGCCAGTGGGAGTTGAACCACTGTTGAAGAGGCCGGGGATTGAGCAGGCCCAGGGGAATCAACAATGAGGCCGCCATCAGCAAGCCCAACAGGCGTTGGCAGGTTAGGGCAGATACCACTCACCCCTGCCGAAAGTGGTCGAGGCAAGATAAGATCGCCTGAACCTTTCTGGCGGGCAGGCATGCTCTCATGAGGACTGAGTCCAGTTCCATGCCAATGAAGGCCACCCTCTGGGTGGGCGTCAGATGACTCTTCTTGTCGTTTACAGTAATGCCCAGCCTGCCGATGTGGGTCAGGAGCATGTCTCTGACAGGACCTGGGTCCTGTTCGGGGCACAAATCAACCAATCGTCCAGGTAATTGAGGATCAACAACCCTCGGGGCGTGAGAGGTACCAGGACAGCGTCCATGCATTTTGTGAAAGTGCGGGGTGCCAAGGAGAGGCCGAAGGGAATAACCATGAATTCGCAAGCCCTCCCTTCGAAAGCAAATCAGAGGTGCTGCCAATGAGCTGGGTGAACAGGAACATGGACGTACGCATCCCTCAAGTCCAGTGTCACAAACCACTGGTCCCGGGACACGGCCTGCAACACACAGGCCAGGGACAGCATGTGGAACCTCAGTACCTTCAAGTACCCATTGAGGTTGCGGAGGTACAGAATTGGTCGAAACCCTCCATCTCTTTTTGGGACCACAAAATAAGTGGAGTAGAACCCACCTAGCCGTTCTGATGTCTCGATCCTGCGGATGGCACCCTTGTCCAGGAGTGATGAGATCTCCAGCCACAGGGTTTTCTTCTTCAGGGGGTTGGCACAGTGGTGACACAAAGGACCCTGAAGGATGGGGGGCCGGCACTGGAATTGGAGTCGGTACCCCAATGGATGCACACGAAGTCGTAGTGTGACGCTAACGAAACAAAAACACGACAAACCACGGGTGGAAGACACAGATCAACCGCGCGCAGCGAGTGGAGCACCCAAGAGGGGCTGGCCAGCTGCTCCAGGCTGCAAACAGCCAATTAGTATACTTCCACGTAAGATATTACACTTACCAGTGACTTACCAAGCGAACTTCAGAAAGATTGTACCTCAAGTCATACGGACGTCCGCCGAGAAACTGAAAGAGAACGTGTGTCGAGGCCATGGGGTCTATATATAGGGGCGGACCCCAGCCGTGACACAGGTGTACACGGCAGTAAATCCTCACCTCGGATGTATCCCTCCACCGTGGAGTGATACCAATATATTGGAGTATCCAATATAGTGAAACATAACAACCCAACTATTGACCCAATGCCTGCAACGCAACAATTGGGTCATCAAAACAACCCAGATTTCTTTTTTGTGTAATTTACATCTTAAAGCCATGCATGCAAGAAGCTTTGACCTTTCTGGTGCACACACATTTCTCCGTCCTCAGTTTGATTGAAGGCCTCAATCTGTATTTTTGCCTTGTAACTGATTGCTTCTAGAATGATAGAAGTAACAACAGTATCAAGATGAGCTAGCTACCACTAGTTCAAAGCAATTCAAATCTAATTGTTACAAAGAATGAATGGGCTACATTTGAGAATACATGCATTTGCTCACCTTATCAATCTTGTAGACAATACACTCATTTATCACTCTAAAAGTTGTATTAGTGATTGCACTACAACTATATTTCCAGGGTGTTGTTGCATCCTCCTCCTAGCTTTTTTCAACACCACGGGTTGGGGAAGAGTATCTATCCATCTGCAAAAGTTAAGTTTTACTGATGTCATATCAACTCATATTGTTGCTACCTTAGCTTAGCTGTTGTGCCAGCTAACATGCTACTGAACCTGGACACTAACATATTGACATGCGTATTGGTCTTAAGACAGCAATGTAGCTAGCTAGCTATCACAATAATTGTGCAAAAATATGATAGCTAACGTTATTTAGCTAAGCGCTGGCCAGTCAGTGGCGCTGACAGATTGAAACTGGTATCAACAAAATGTTTCACTCTATCCCATAAAACGTGACATTGCTAACTAGGCATAATTTAGCTAATAAAATGTTAAAGTTCATTAGGAAGTCTAATTAGTAAGTTAGACACTCACAGGACAACTGGTAGCTACCTAGCTAGATTGCTTGGTTTCCATTTTCCAACAGATGTTTCTAATCCCCCTGATTGGTCATCAACGGTTACTGGTCTTGGAACTTGTTGCCATAAATTCAAATAGAATCTTGAGAGAATTGTCTGCCAGAAAAAAACCTCTGGTGAACTGTTTGCCACTAGTGCCAATAAATATTATTGTTGCCAAAGGTTTGCAGCAGATTCACCACTAGTGACAAACATTGCAAACTTTTGGCAACATTTTGTGGCAGACTATTTAGTTGCATCAAATTTGCCTCAAACCTGCGGGAAGTTAGCCTCAACAAACATATTTTTTTAAGGGTTACTTTGTCAGTTACCTGTACGTATGAGATAATAATATAAACTAGTGAATAGGTCTAAAACATGTCCTTTGTTTAGCTCCAGGTCCCTGGTGGGGTGTTTTGGGGGATACTCCCTAAGGAAGTTTCAGGAATAGACTAGTCATGTCCAGTCGCTTATTTCCCCTACAGAAATTATTCCGTGAGCATGTGCAGACTATCTCCAGGCAGCTGGGATGGGACGACAAGGGAAGCCAGAGAGATAGGTAAAACAAGGAGAGACAATCTACTTTATTTGATAGATCATGGGTGTTTTTGCTGGATATTGATCGTGAACTGTATTGTCTATATGGGTTTTGTATAGGCTGTTGCGTGAGACAGTCCTGGGAATTGCTTGTCAAATGGGCGACCAGGAAATGCTAAATGAGGCATCTGTTTTATTTGACCAATGGATCTCAGGAAACATCAGGTAAATATTAGTCTTGAATTAAATCATTAAATGACACATGATCTACTTACTAATCCAGCTGCAGTACATGCTAATGTTAGGCCTAAACTGATGGACACAACTAACTACTTTATTAGCATTCCTATTCCTAAAAGCATGTTTATCCCACTAAGCCCTAATGATAACATGACCTTTGACCTCCAGCAGTGTTGGGGTGAACCTGCGCCTGTTGGTGTATCGCTATGGCATGAGGAACTCAGGCACTGAGGCGAAGTGGAACTTAATGTTTGAGAGGTACAAAACAGAGACCTTGGCCCAAGAGAAGGACAAGCTCCTGTATGGATTGGCATCCGTGGAGAACATCACTCTTTTGTTCAAGTAAATAAAAAACATGAATTATCTTTATAAATTATTTTTACATGAGTTATTCAAAATTGCTTTTAAACATAATCCAGTGAAAAGTTATTACTAGAACCCCAGTACATTTGTTGGTATGAGTGTGCAAAATTGTTTCTGGCAAACATTTAAGTTTATTTAGCTAGATATGACTTGAGATAATGCTGCTTGTTAGAATTGTGTTGTTTTTCAGCTTACTGGAGGTTTCCAAAGATGAGAGTATTGTGAGGACTCAGGATCTGTTCACTGTGGTCCAATATGTCTCTCTGAATCGCTACGGCAAGACCATGGCCTGGGACTGGGTCACCCTCAACTGGGACTACCTAGTGAACAGGTGAGCCCATTCTCTGAGTCACTTGTCTGAGTCTGAATGGAGAGTTACTGAGTCCAGAGTCATTGAAGTGATAGTGACTGAATGGAATGCTGTAAGTCAATTTACTGAATCAGTAGCAACTGAGCCTAGAGTGAATGAATCATGTAAATACTGTGACAGTTTTCAATTTCCTTTTGTTTTGTTACAGATACACTATCAATGACAGGAGCCTGGGGCGCCTGCTGACCAGAATCAGCACCACCTACAATACAGAGCTACAGCTGTGGCAGGTTAGAACAGGGACATTCTACTCATAGAATTAGAATAAGTAAATCAAACAATATACCACTTAAATTGAGACTAGCACTGGTGTGCTTGAATTTAAGATTGACCGTGCTCTATGTTGTGGATTGTGTCTTTTTATGACTGACTGTGTTGACTGTGTGGTTGTGTTTTAGATGGTACACTTTTTCAAGCTGAACCCTAATGCCGGGGCTGGGGAGATGCCTAGGCAGCAAGCTCTAGAGACAGTGAGGAACAACATCGAGTGGGTCAGGAGAAACAAGGCAGAGATCAGCTCTTGGCTGGAGAGCAATGTCGCCTACTGATGACATCAGGTCAACATAAGACTAATGAACCCATGCCTAATCCAAATAAAAAACCTTCATGCTGTTTCCATTCATTAATTAATTAATTCAACAGCAGTGAAATCACGCCACAGGACTGCCTTTCTAAATCAAGAATCAAGTCCCTCTGTCCTGGATGTGCTGCTGTGCTAATCAAACACTTCTGATGTGATTGTAACTCAGTGAGCCACTTTATCTTTACTCAAGTGGAATCACTTTACAGTACTTAGTACCTTTCTTGCATTACCTACAGTATATTTGTTTTAAATTAAGGAAGGACAAATAAAAAATACATTTTGACACACAAATATTTCATTTCTTAATAAGTGCTTGGAAAGAATTTGAGATGTCATATCCAAATAACCATGATTACTTTTAATCTCGGGTCAGATATATTGATCTATATGTACAGATGTATTTCTAAATAATGTTTCAAACAATGCAAAGTTTACAAATGTATATACTTTGTAGAATGTAGAACTGTATTAGAAAAAAAGAAGTGTATATGCAGTCTGGATGAGTGTTGCCACAGGAAAGAAAATAAAGAAAGCATAATGTTGTACACAAACATACTTTATTGTTTGTTTATGCTAATATTACAGTAAAGTAAAACACATCGGGACTACAATGGCTAGAATGTCATAAAAAGAGCAATTTACATGGTAAATCCCAACATATCAAAATAAAATCCAGTTAATATAGAAGCACCTACCCACGTGGTCCAGAAACACTGGTATTGGACAGACTCTTCATTGATGTACAGCAATGTAGGGCAAAGCTGTAAGGTTGATGATGTCTAATGTGTCTCTAATTACATAAAATGACTTTTGTATATTTTGAGGTACCTATAAATAATGGGTGACTTGGTATGTACCTCAGTACTCTTGAATTGAGTATTTTCCAGTTCTCTCATGACCACTGATAGGGTCTAGAAAGCTTGGTAGGGTGGGATCTTTTAAACTTGCTTACACGTATCCCATCCTCTAACAGTATACTCAATGACAAGTGTAATCAAAGAGTTTGGGGGAATAAAATCATCATAGAATGTAACATCTAGCAATCCTCCCTCATTGGGTCAAAGGGAGCTGGGAAATCGTCATGGGAACCTGGTTGTTGATGGTGATCTGTTGTCGGGTTTGACATCGGAGCATTCCTGTGATCGCTCTTCTGAACCTGAATAGAAAGTCCACAAGGACAGGACGTTAATAGGTTGTAACTACAATACAGTGTGTACCTATACTGTAATTACACTTTAAATACACAGGTATTATGGTCACTTACTCTAAAGTGGGATCAACAAGAAGAACGGGCGAAAGCTTACTTTTTGTTGGCAATAACGTAGATGCAGGGGTTGTAGAAGGTGGAGGACTTGGCAAAGAGAGGACCGATGATAGCCATGGGAGCAGGAATCTTTTTGGGGTCCCCAAAGGACGCCCATAGGCACACTATGGAGTACGGCGACCACGCCACCAGGAACATGACAATCATCACTATCGACATCTAGTCAGCAACGACAGATCAGAGAGAAAGATTCATGTAGATGTAATATACTGTACATAACCTTCTGCAGATTGTTATAACCATAGAATCCTAGAATCCTGCGTGTCAGTCAAACTGTGAGGTTAAAATGGTCCATATTGAGAGGCAAAGCTGGGCTAGAAGAAGAAACATGTGAACACACAGGACTGGATGGAGAAACACTGGCTTACCTTAGTCACATCCATCTGGTCTGACCAGTCCATGTTAATGCTGTCCAAGCGGTTGCTGGCTTTGTATCTCTTCATGGTGACAGACACACTGTAGTAGCAGTAGAACATCATTGACAAAGGGATGAGGAAGTTCACAGCGATTACTGCCATGGTGTAGGAGACAAAGCCCCTGGAAAAGAGTCACTGTATATGATTAATGACATAATATTCATTTTATCTTCATGCCATATAATCCTTGAAATGACCCAAAGTTATTTTAAGAACGTCCCAACTCACGCATCATTATTTCTCCAGTTGATGGTGCAGGTGGCACCAGTTGGGTCAGGGGCATAGCCGGCCCAACCCACCACGGGCATGGACGACCAAAAAACTGCGTTGAGCCATGCAGCCAGAATGAGGAGTGTGTATGACCGGGTGGTCATCTTCTGCCCTGGAGAACAGTAGGAAAAGCAGGGAAATGGTTTAGCGGTTATGCAGATGTTTTAGGCTCTTGTCAGTTCACAGCGATTAGCCTATCTTTTACCAAGCCAATAGTAGCTACTACCAAGAGACTACGGACAGATGAACTACAAACCTCCATGGAAAGTAATAGAAGACTGTAAATACCTATGTCAGGTCTACAGATGGTTAGATAGCGGTCAATGGCCACCACAGTCAGCAGTCCAATACTGGCCATCCCAAAGAAGATGTTCAGAGCTGCATAGATCTGGAGGGGAAAACAGTGAGCAGCATCCCTCATTTCAGAATCTGTTTAGCAGGATTAAAACATTGGTTTCACGTGGTCTGAAATCAAAGAACAGGTGAAATTGAGTGGATACTAAAGGAGATTAAGAGGAAGTCTGTTTACACTATTGAGATGCAACTTGGGAGCCCTCAACATAACCACAGACTGGACTTGGGCCTCAGTCAGCATATCTAATCAGAAGGCCATTGTCAATTTCACCAGCCCACCTCATGTCCAATATATGGTTCTCAAACTGAAGGCTTCAGCCCCAGATTAGTGTCACATGGCACCGAATTCCTGATTTCACACAGCACCTCCTAAACATCTTAATCTCAGATCATTAGAGAAGTCTAGAAAATGTTCTAAGAAATGCTATTTTTGGCTTGGCCATGTGAGGTGTTAAACACTGTTGTACTGAGGGGCAGTTCAAACCAATCCAGCAAACGTTAAGTCCGTTTTCCTGCACTTGATATAGAGTTAATATAAAGCATATGAAGTTTGCCTGATTTTATTTCGTACATTTTCATAGTGTACAAATATTTTTTTCTTCAAGTTTTACAAATGGCAGGTTCATTCAAACAGTACCATTGACTACCACAGTGGGCTCATTACACCTACCTGACATCCAGTGTAGCCAAACTTCCAGCTCCCGTGGAGGTCAGAGGCAGCAGACATGGGATAGCCGATGCCGGCCACTCCAATGTCAGTGAAGGCCAGGTTGATGATGATGGCATTGGTGGCATTTCGCAGCTCCTTGAACTTGACAAACATCACCAGTACCACAATGTTGCTGGCCAAACTGATGACACCTGGTGAAGAGAAACCTAAGCTTGAAATGTTTATGTTTTCTGATCAGGGCCGGACTGGGACAAGAATTCGGCCCTGGTATTTTATCCAAACCAGCCCAGATCACTGGGCGAGCCACCAAGCTAACGACTTAGGCTATTTTGCAAATTAGGGCCTGTCATATGTGTTACCCTGTCAACATAGGACTACAGAATTTACAGATTATTTTAGTTCAATAGAGATGAATTAGATACATCTTTATGTGCACTAATTTAAATCATAGGCTAATTAATTTGGGGTTCAACAGCTGAGGAAGTAGAAACTCAAAACATATTAACTAGATTGCTAACTCTAAATATAATACCCACTGCTAGTAGCCATGTATTCATCCAACAGTAAATGTAATGTCCTAAAAAAACGTTGCAGTTGTAGGCTATTACCCGTGAGACCTACTGGCCTCTGCCCTCCTAATAGCCATTGCGCATTTTGTGCACGCTTGCAGATCCATATCTCAAAGCCAAATCAAATATCTTGGTTGTAAAATAGTTGCTATTGAGCTGAATATTGAAAGTTGAGAAGCTTCCAAAGCCATGTTTTTCCTGCAATTGCATTTAGAAATATTATACAATCAGAACGCATTTTTCTCGAGCGTATAGGAGGAGGTGAGTGCTTCACTCATCACAGCAGCAGGCCCCAGCAAAACAGGCACAGCGGCAGGGCAGACACTTTCATTACAGGAATCATGAGGATAATGCACTTTAAACAAAAATAGGACATTTTGAGTGAGGTGACAATGTAGAATGTGCTCTTTCTAAGTTTATCGGCAGCAACTTTCCGTTTCTTATTATCCGTTATCTTGGCTGTCTAATTGATGACAGAGTCGGAGCAGGTCTCTTTGCTAATGCCGCGTCTAACTTTGAATGTGAGTTTGTGTGTCACGTCCTGACCAGTAAAAGAGGTTGTTTGTTATTGTAGTTTGGTCAGGGCGTGGCAGGGGGTGTTTGTTTAGAGTGTTTCGGGGTTTGTTGGGCTATGTTCTTGTTAGTCTATTTCTATGTTAGTTCTAGTATGTCTATTTCTATGTGGTGTTTATTGGGTTGACCTTCAATTGGAAGCAGCTGCTCCTCGTTGCTTCTAATTGAAGGTCCTATTTAAGAGGGGTGTTTTTTTCTATGGGATTTGTGGGTAGTTATTTCCTGTTTTGTGTTCGTGCACCTGACGGGACTGTTTAGTGTCGTTTGTTATTTTTGTATACGTGTTTCTTTTTGTTTTCCTTCTTTAATAAAATAAGATGAGTTTACACGTTCCCGCTGCGTTTTGGTCCAATCCCTACGACGCCCGTGACATTGTGTGAGCTCAGAAAACCGATCATTCGAAGGCTCATTGTATATTATTATAACGGAGAAATTTAGCAAAAATCATAAAAAATGATCTTAACAGGCCCATGGCCTGCTGGCCGTGTAACTGTTTTCATTTTCCATTTTTTACAACCAGCCCAACCAACAAAATAATGGTCCAGCCCATCTGACATCTTGCAGAATGGCCAGATGGCCAATCCACCTCTGTTTCTGATAAATGGGTGTTAGCCTACTCAGCCTACTCAATGTAATGGCTCTGGTGTCATCTTTATTATTCCCGGAAATTGTCCCTTCTGGTCCCCCCCATAAAAAAACACATTCTGTTCTTGTGAATCAGACTAGAATCTCAGGCCTAGCTATACCAGACAGAGCAGCGATTCAAGTGATGCTTGCCCAACAATAGTTGAGCAAGACTGTTTCACAGGTAAATTAATGCCAACTCATGGGGAAAACTTATTTCAAAAGGCCACACTTGCTTTGTAGGCCTACTTGTTACATAATGACACCAGCCGCCTGAGCTGTAAGAGTGTGCCAGAGCTAGACTTGCCTCTTATGAATGAAAAGGACTGTGTGGGGTGGGCCTCATTGAGAAATGCTAACAGCACCCAGAGACAAGAGACAGCTTTGGCCCACACACACTGATGAAGTGCAGAGGTCATGTCAGGTGATTTACCATACAGAGGGGAGAGAGGACGAATCTATTTGACAGCTGCACCTTTGCAAAAAAATTACCATTTTGGTTTCCCAGTGATACCACTGCTATAGCAATCATCAATCCATGTTGAAGTATCTCTCAATCACTTTTATAGATTGTAACAGTAGTATTACATTTTATGACTAATATTCCCTCATAACTTGTCACACCAAGGGAGAGACACTACAAAGGTATATTATTCAGTCAGGCATGAATGAAGAGTGTACAGTACTGTATAAATCAATCAAAGAAGACATCACCAATCCATCATCTAAAATCTATCACAGAGGGAGATGTTTTATCATCACAACAATTATGAATTATGTTGGAAAATAATTATAATAGCAGTTACAGTAGCTTATAAATAAATCTGAGAAACACATAAACACACAGAAAAACATGACAAACAAACGACAAAACGCCATTACCTATCCTAAAATAATTCAGTTGATTGACGGTGTTGTGGAGGCTATGCAGTGCATTTGTACCTGCAGTGATAAGGTATGCCGCCACTATGTTGTGCTCCAATTGTGAAAAGGCACTCTTTCCTCCATAGGGAATGACCTCCCCTGTGCTGTTGACTCCAGACTCCATTCCAGTGCTTCAGTTGCCTCAGTGAAAAACACCCTATAAACTAACAGTGAAATAATAGGAATCTTCTACACCAGCAAGATACCTTCCAGATTATTTTCGAGTCCACAGTAAAAAAGTGGTCCATGCAAAAGGATGGCAGCCTGTGAATAAGAAAGCTGAAACTAACGCTACCTCTCCTCCAAATACAAAGAATGAGGGAAATTCTGGAAAGTTTTTGAGTCTCCGAATGGTGTGTGTGCATGTACGCATGTGCGTGCATGTGTGTTGGGGAGTATTAAAGGATTAGAGCGAACTTTCTACCCCTTATTACCAGATACTGGGGAGGTTGTTGTTTGTGCGTAACATGGGTAAGGGGAACACAAGAGAGGCTTACAAGTCACATGGAAGCTTTTCATAATGGAGTTGAAACCCACGTGAGTCCTGACTAAACATTAGAGCTGCATATGGGAACAGAAATAAGGCAACAATTGCAGTTGTGAATGCAGTGGAGTGATACTGTGTCTGAAGAGCCTTGTTATGCCAAGTTACTTAAATGGATAGCTGTATGTGTGGGTTCAGTTTGGGCCCTGACCAGTTTCTGTGCTTAACAACCCCCAGTCCCTTTCTCTATGACATATAGCAGGATTGTATTTGCAGATCAAAAATGTGTGGGGACTAAATATCGTAATACTATAATGCAGAATTCACTACCATGTATCTAACACTATTGCTATGGCTATTGTTACTACTGCCACAATGATTACTGTTTGTTGTTACGACTGACTTTTCGAAAGCAGGGAACCAATATTGGCGTTCTGATGATACAGGGTTGAACTCACAGATACTGATTACTAAAGAACGACCATTACAATAGACAAGGTGCCCCATCAACAATACTGGCCTTGCAGTGATGGCCAAGTAGGCTTGAGGCCGCTGGATAGCTGAGTGTCCAATGAGAACAATGACAGCTGAAGAGGACGGAGACACTTTCATGATGGATGAGCATGGCAGTTTGGCAGTTTGGCTCAAACCAGTATACTGTCTGAATAGAACTGATCACCAATTACAACTGATACCGCAGCTTTAACACTTGACTTTATTGAACATGCAGTAAGCAATAATTTCAACATCAGTGACATTGTTGATCTTTTTAACTACATCCTCCCCACAAACAACAGATCACAATTGATTTAACACACACGCATGCAAAATGTATCTTACTTTAATAAGAAAATAAGTGTTTTTTGTCATTGAAATAAAAAACAAATATTGGACTAAAATTGATTTATCAGTAGAAATAATACAATAATTCAAGAAAGAAAATGTTGACCACAAACTAAGAGACTAAGCCATGGAAGATGAAGGCTGGGCATCTACATGACACGTGTCATTGGTTTGGCATTTTATAAAGTTTTATTTTTGAATAAGGGTTTATTACCAATAATCATATAGTTGCAGTCTCCTGCCTTAATCATATTCTCATTGGCTATTATTAGTATAGGAAGATATACAGTAGCCTACTTGAATGTTATCCAAATGTTATCAAAAACAGCAACAACAACAAGAAATGTATAAAACATTCAGATTTTTGGCAAAGGCACAGCTAGTTTCCATAAAGCAGTTCCAGGCACTGATTTTACACAGAGAGCTCAATTCTGATATTTTTCCACTAATTGGTCTTGTGACCAATCAGATCAGCTCTTTCGCCAATAAATGGGCAAAATATCAGAATTGGGCTGCATGTGTAAACACCGTCTTTAAGGCATGGGATGGGGGATTGATTAGACTCAACTCCAGAAATCTTTATTCAAACTGATCAATATCCTCGGGGTTGTCCTGGAATCCAGAGGCCACTATCTCTCGCAGTTTATTTGTTTCCTTTTCAGAAGGTGGGGGTAATACTGCATTTAGCTCATTTTCAATTTTCTCAAGTCTTGCTTTGGTCCTTGCCTTGTAAAGCTCCTTGTTCTTCAGGACAAGAGCTTTGATTTCATTTTCGGCGTCATCACAAGATGCAGCCAATATTAGGCGTTCATCTTTGAAATGTGGGTCTTTGGGATCCAAAGCCATGAGTCTTCCTAGGCTGCCAACTCTGTCCATCAAGTACTTGCTGGAGACCTCAGTGTAGGTTCCAGAGATCATATTGACCAGGTTTGCAATGTTGGAAGCTTGAAATGCCTGTTGGTATATCATATCCTTCAAGAACATATTTGAGTCATACTTCAGGTGTGGTTTCCTGGCTGTTTTAACTAAATCCTGCAAGGATGTGTTCAGACAGGTGTCAATGATGTTTGACACCATCTGGAAGAATTGCACCATCTTATGCCATTTCTCCTGCAGCTCTCCCATTGCACTTAGACCTTCAGCCAGCATCTTGATGGTGGTGTCAAAGTCAATCCCCTCGACATGAAGGTTTCTCATTTTGTTGAGGGTTTCGGCTAGCACTCTATTCTTTTCCTCCATTTTTCCCAGGGATTTTTCATACATCTCCCTGGCATTTGCAAGCTGGATTTTCATCTGCTCTATGCGGAAGCGGGCATCTTCTGTCGCGGTCTGACTTCCAGATCCTGAGCTTGCGCTTCGCACTTTGCTCATTCTGGGCGGATTAACAAAAAAGGCAGATGTTTTTGTGTCTTTTTTTCCTGAGGAATCAAACTGCTGTGCAGAGGTCATTAGCTTCCTGATTCTCTGGATCAGTTCTTTGTTCTTGGCATCATCGTCATGCTTGCCCTCAGGAGCCAATGCACTTAGGTCAGAGCAGATGGTAATGCCCTGGTCACAAATTTTCTCTGCCTGAGGTTTTGCGGGACATTGGTCTACGTCTTTTATGTTTGACAGCACATCTTCGATTTGTGTCTTCAACCAATCAGGAATCAACTGTCCTGTCTTTTCATCTAAAAACTTTGACCATTCGATTTGGTCCTTCTGAATAAGGCCAACTAAGGATTGGGCAATAGCAAGAAGTATAGAAGACTTGCTAACTATATTGTTTGTTGCAAACATGTCTTTTGGACTTCCTGATGTATCATATTTTGTATGTGTATCACTACTGTCTGCTGCAATTGTGGCATTTGTTGCTCCTCCAACTAAAGAGATAATAGAATTGGTGAATCCCTCTACAAAGTTCATTCCAATGATGTCCCATCCTGACGGCATGGAGTCGATAGCCTTTTGGAAGTTTTTATTAGCCTCTTCAAGCTGCTTGCCATGTTTCTTAAATGCCTCTTCAGCTTGTCTATTTTCCTTCTGTAGTATGGCTTTCTTGCATTTTTCGTTCTCCAGCATCTTCCTAACCTCTTTTAGGTGACTGCCATATTTCTGTTTGGCGCATGTGCAGGTCTCTAGAAGCTCTGTAATCAATTCAGTGACATCAAGGAACTTACTTTCAACAGATTTGGCCAGTTCTACACAGTTGGTTGATATGTTGGCAATGCTATCTAATGTATCAGGGAGAAGGCTTTTAACAAGGTCATCATCATTCTGGAGAAGTATCTGTACAGTTCTCTTGATGTAGGTTGGCACATTTTGTGTGTGTAAGAAAATCTGGTCCATGTTCTTGTGGGCTTGGTTAAAGGCTCGCCAACCTGAATTGCACACCTGCATGAGACAGGCACGGAAGGAATCAGGATATTTGATAAACTTGAATCCGCCTTCTGGGTTTCCATCCCTGATAGAGAAGTCTTGGTTGGAGGAGATGAAGACTAGCTCACCCAGGAAGGCTATTGACATTGGGGCTGGAGTCAAGTAGTTCTCCCAGTTAGCATGAGCTTGAGTAAGGATTGCAGTGTCCTCTCTGCATTGAGATGCCTTGGTTAAGCTACTTGTAGCTTTGATGAGCTCCTTGGATGCCATGGATCCTAAGGATATATAACAACTTATTTACTATTGACATTTCTATTTAGGCTGCGAAGAAGCAAAATCGGTATCACTTTATAATAAAGTTCGGTAATAAACCATGTATAAGGAATTTACAAACTGTGTGCTCACAATGTACTAATCATTACTCCCACATTTGTTATTAAGCTAGTTATTCACACATTTATAAACAACTTTTAAATGATGCATTAATGATTCATAAGATCATTCATAAGATGTTTAATATAGGTCTTTATAATCAATTTACTAAACATTAGCAGTCAGTTTGCAGTCCCTAGTCTAAAATAAGCTCTACGGTAATTATACTTTATAAAGACTTTATTAACGTTTTGAATGATCAGTGTAATTTCTCACAAAAAGATGGATGATGTCATTGGTAGACATTCCAGCAGTACCTGATGCTCCTTAAGGTCTCAAAATGTCCTATAAAACATATACATGTTTAAAAAATAAAGCACACGACACAGAGGATGTTTAAGAAAATATATTTAACATTATAAAACAGGTTATTTGGATCCTGGATGCTGATTGTTTGATAGCAGGGAGTTATTCATCACAATCCCGTAACGCCTGTTAACAGTTCCATTTGAATTATCAATGCGCATCCACTGTCCCACAGACCAGCCAGGCAATTAAAAAACGTAATCTCCCCTGAAAAGAAGCGTCTAGACAATATTTATCCATGCTACTAGGCTAGCATTTGGTTTGCAACAGTTGGGGGTTGTCTAAACCTTACTGCATGCCTCTCTGACCAGTGCAACAATTAGGCAGGTTTTTTTTGCGATCTCCCCCATACCATGCATATGATAAGACTGACAGCTTCTCTCAACTAAGGCGAATTCATTTATCAGGATCATTATAATGGGTATATCCAAAGAAATGGCAATAGAAAATGCATAACATTTGCTGTCATTTTAGCTGCTTGATGTGATTGTGTGTTAGCTTTCGTTGGCTAGCTAGCAAAGGAGAAGTAGCTGACCTCCATAGCAACTCCTCCATAGCAACCCCTGTGTGTAGGCTGCATTTCCCTGTTTTATGATTAGTTTGTGTTCTCCAAGGTGATACATTAGCAAAACATTCGCAATACAACACTTCTTCATGTCCTTGCAACAGTTGTTTTACAACAGTTTTAGTGAATAAAATATTTTATACATTTCCTTACACATCCTGTGTTGTGTGATTATTCTATTACCTTTGATATGTTCTAGGACATTTTTGAGACCTTAAGGAGCATCAAGTACTGCTGGAATGTCTACCAATGACATGTCCATCTTTTTGTGAGAAATTACACTGGTCACTCAAAACATTTATAAAGTACTTTTAAAGTAATACATAACGCTTACTTCAGATTAGGGACTGCAAAATCTTTATTAATTATTAGTAAATGGTTTATAAGGACTTACATTAAACATCTTATGAATGATCTTATGAATCATTAAAACATAATTAAACAATTGTTTACAAATGTGTGAATAACCAGCTTACTAACACTTACAAATATTGGAGTATTGATTAATACATTGTGAGCAAACTGCACATTTTTTCCAAATGTTTTATTACTGGACGTTATAAAGTGTTACCACAAAATTATCTAATTGTGTTTAACATTTTTAGGGCTGGTATCATAAACTTGGAATAAAAACCATGATTAATGGAGAATGTTCTTATTCTTTGACTTAAAATGATGATAGATGGAAAAGTAAACATTGGACTGTATGAACTTAATGATAAAAGTATTAAACTTGGTCCACTAATGTTAGACATCGTTAAGAGTTAAAAAAATAATAATCGAATTTCACTATCATTTTTAATGTTTTTGTACTGTCTGTGTTTTTTCTCTAAAAATATCCAAACAATTGCGAGATCGTATTATTTTAACCTTTAGATAACCAATTAAAGTTACACATTTAACGGTGTAGTTCACTTTATTCACATTTTCGCTAATTTTCAACTTCCCTAGGATGTTGTTTCATACAACCCATTCTTAAATTGGTTAACTGGTTATTTATCATTATCCAGAATAACCTGGCAAGGAGTTTGGAAATATAGTAATGCTAGTGGAAAAATAATATATTAGTTATAAATTGGTCTCTCAAAAGAGACCTGGACTGTGAAGACTGCCAACAAAAGTAGTTATCATTATGTTGAAATTCTTAACAAGTTGTTTTGATAACATACGTTATATTCCTAATTTTAAGCGTTTCACAGAAGAGAAAAAATAACTAAATAGCTTTGAACTGGATACACTTTGCAAATTGGCAAATTGTGTGGCAAGCAGCTTAACGGCAATAGAAAAGCACTCAATCTAAATACAGAACATGACAGTTGAAACAGCGCAAAACAAGCCAAATAGCCAACAAGATAGTCATGCTATAAATTATTGATTTATTCTGTTCCACGTGTTATTGTTTTTTGGCAATTCCATCTTACCTCTAAGCAGTTCTCTTCTCCAGAGGATTTGCGATTGTTGGTCTTTTCAGTCCACACTGATTATATACGTGCCATAGGGGGCGTTTCCTCATTTAATATGCAGAGGTAAAGACAGTTTCAAGTTGGATAGACGACGGAGCCACAGACTCCAAATAAGTGTCATGATGTTGGAAAAATTGCGCACAACATTGCACAGGTCAAATTTTCATGATTTGGACATTAATTCGCTTTCCAAAGCTAATAAACATGTGGAAAAGTGAGCAGCATTTTGTATTCCAAGTTGAATTAGTTAGGGAGCGTAAACAAAGTACAAACTTTTTTTACATTCAAATTTCAATAGCTCCTTAGTCATGTGACCTACTGACTTCAAACAAGGTTCAGAATCTTCACTGACTACCCTTCTATATTGCACACCCTTTAGTTTGTCCATTTTTATCTCACATGGTTTTACATGAATTTTTCAAAATGTAGAATTTCAATAGCTCCTTGGTCATGTGACCTAGTGACTTCAAACAAGGTTCAGAATGTCCACTCAGTGGCCCTACACATTGCACACCCTTTAGTTTGTCCATTTTCATCTCACACGTTTTTACATTAATTTTTCAAAATGTAGAATTTCAATAGCTCCTTGGTCATGTGACCTAGTGACTTCAAGCAAGGTTCAGAATGTCCACTCCGTGGGCCTACACATTGCACACCCTTTAGTTTGTCCATTTTTGTCTCACAGGGTTTTACATGAATTTTTAAAAATGTAGAATTTCAATAGCTCCTTGGTCATGTGACCTAGTGACTTCAAACAAGGTTCAGAATGTCCACTGACTATACCTTCATATCGCACATTCTGGTGTTTGTCTACAACTACAGACCAGTATCCCTTCTTTCTTTTCTCTCCAAAACTCTTGAACGTGCCGTCCTTGGCCAGCTCTCCTGCTATCTCTCTCAGAATGACCTTCTTGATCCTAATCAGTCAGGTTTCAAGACTGGGCATTCAACTGAGACTGCTCTTCTCTGTGTCACGGAGGCTCTCCGCACTGCTAAAGCTAACTCTCTCTCCTCTGCTCTCATCCTTCTAGACCTATCTGCTGCCTTTGATACTGTGAACCATCAGATCCTCCTCTCCACCCTCTCCGAGTTGGGCATCTCCGGCGCGGCCCACGCTTGGATTGCGTCCTACCTGACAGGTCGCTCCTACCAGGTGGCGTGGCGAGAATCTGTCTCCGCACCATTCGCTCTCACCACTGGTGTCCCCCAGGGCTCTGTTCTAGGCCCTCTCCTATTCTCGCTATACACCAAGTCACTTGGCTCTGTCATATCCTCACATGGTCTCTCCTATCATTGCTATGCAGACGACACACAATTAATCTTCTCCTTTCCCCCTTCTGATAACCAGGTGGCGAATCGCATCTCTGCATGTCTGTCAGACATATCAGTGTGGATGACGGATCACCATCTCAAGCTGAACCTCGGCAAGACGGAGCTGCTCTTCCTCCCGGGGAAGGACTGCCCGTTCCATGATCTCGCCATCACGGTTGACAACTCCCTTGTGTCCTCCTCCCAGAGTGCTAAGAACCTTGGCATGATCCTGGACAACACCCTGTCGTTCTCCACTAACATCAAGGCGGTGACCCGATCCTGTAGGTTCATGCTCTACAACATTCGCAGAGTACGACCCTGCCTCACACAGGAAGCGGCGCAGGTCCTAATCCAGGCACTTGTCATCTCCCGTCTGGATTACTGCAACTCGCTGTTGGCTGGGCTCCCTGCCTGTGCCATTAAACCCCTACAACTCATCCAGAACGCCACAGCCCGTCTGGTGTTCAACCTTCCCAAGTTCTCTCACGTCACCCCGCTCCTCCGCTCTCTCCACTGGCTTCCAGTTGAAGCTCGCATCCGCTACAAGACCATGGTGATTGCCTACGGAGCTGTGAAGGGAACGGCACCTCCATACCTTCAGGCTCTGATCAGGCCCTACACCCAAACAAGGGCACTGCGTTCATCCACCTCTGGCCTGCTGGCCCCCCTACCTCTGAGGAAGCACAGTTCCCGCTCAGCCCAGTCAAAACTGTTCGCTGCTCTGGCACCCCAATGGTGGAACAAGCTCCCTCACGACGCCAGGACAGCGGAGTCAATCACCACCTTCCGGAGACACCTGAAACCCCACCTCTTTAAGGAATACCTAGGATAGGATAAAGTAATCCTTCTAACCCCCCCCCCCCCCCCCTAAAAGATTTAGATGCTCTATTGTAAAGTGGTTGTTCCACTGGATATCATAAGGTGAATGCACCAATTTGTAAGTCGCTCTGGATAAGAGCGTCTGCTAAATGACTTAAATGTAATGTAATGTAAATGTAAATGTCTACTTTCATCTAATGCTATTAGACTTAAATCTGTAAGCTTTGCAGGCCTTCATTTTACATGGGTGTTTAACTTTTTTTTTTTAAGTCAGCAAATGTTCCATCCTTGCAATAACTATCTTTCACATGGACACTGAAAAGATCCGAATGGCTGTATGTGGTATGGATCAAGGACAGGAGAGGTGTTCAAACAGAGGTTCTTAAAGGAAGGCGCACAGGTAGGCCTCATTAAAAACAATGTTTCATATGCTCTTTTTAATCACAGTAATAGGCAGTGATTTGTCAGTCACAGTGAGCTTGATATGGGTCATTTAATAGTAAAATCATTTAAGGGATCAATACATTTCTATATTGCTTCCCCAGTATCTGCATGAACCATCAGGCCAAGTGTTTTTGGTTGACCCTGCTGGACAGAAAGAGAAGGAGGAATCGGAACACGCTGCATTCAAATTCAGGTCTTAGTTATTCCATTGTACTGGATCTAATACGTATTAGCATTTTACATACATTCATAAGTGTAATACTTTTTTATGACATACTGTGGAAAACTCTCTTGGCTGCTGGCTCTGTCACTTTCAGACATGCACAGAGCAGACTTGAACCACAGGGGTTCTCTGTACAGAGAGAGTAATCCAAAAGGCACAGACACACCCCTTGACTTTCTATTGGCACCGTTGACCTGTATGTATTCTCTCCTGGTTGGCTCTGTGGTGCACAGTCTGGCAGTCTGACTAAAGTGCCAGAGGTATGAGGAGATGTCATCCTTTGTATTTATGGGAACAAATATTTCCTAACATTTTGGATCCTATTCTCGGACAGCTAGAAGACACAATGCATCAATGCAAAAACATTTTTATGACTAATTACTGTCCATGAGTAACCTCAACCTTGTGGGTCTGTGGGCCAATAAAGTGCCAACTCAATTCTACCACTGACTAGTCTCTCATGCCCCTATGAACGGGGACACAGGGCAATAGTTTTTAATCTAAACCAGCCCTTTTTTACTGGAGTACACTAACCCCTAATTGGGGCTCTTTTCTTGACACGTACTAGCAGTTTACCAGATAAGAAGTCAAGAAGATCAAAAAGTAGATTGTTGTAAGGGTGTATTACATCCTGTGCTGGTCCATTGTCATATCCATTCTGGATTCTGGTAAAATCATAGCTGAAAAATGCCTCTATGTATGTATATACATTTTCTGCCAAGACAGAACTGCCAAAGGGGGTGGAGTTGCAATCTACTGCAGAGACAGCCTGCAGAGTTCTGTCATGCTATCCAGATCTGTGCCCAAACAGTTCGAGCTTCTACTTTTAAAAATCCACCTTTCCAGAAATGTCTCTCACTGTTGCCGCTTGTTTACAGCCCCCCCTCAGCCCCCAGCTGCGCCCTGGACACCATATGTGAATGAATTGCCCCCCATTTATCTTCAGTGTTTGTACTGTTAGGTGACCTAAACTGGGATATGCTTAACACCCCGGCCGTCCTACAATCTAAGCTTGATGCCCTCAATCTCACCCAAATTATCATGAAACCTACCAAGTACAACCCCAAATCCGTAACTCAGGCACCCTCAAAGATATCATCCTGACCAACCTGTCCTCTAAAAAGACCTCTGCTGTCTTCAACCAGGATCTCAGCGATCACTGCCTCATTGCCTGCATCCGTAATGGGTCCGCGGTCAAACGACAACCCCTCATCACAGTCAAACGCTCCCTAAAACACTTCAGCGAGCAGGCCTTTCTAATCAACCTGGCCGGGTATCCTTCCGGATATTGACCTCATTCCGTCAGTAGAGGGTGCTTGTTTATTCTTTAAAAGTTCCTTCCTCACCATCTTAAATAAGCATGCCCCATTCAAAAAATGTAGAACCAGGAATAGATATAGCCCTTGGTTCACTCCAGACCTGACTGCCCTTGACCAGCACAAAAACATCCTGTGGCGTACTGCATTAGCATCAAATAGCCCCCGCGATATGCAACTTTTCAGGAAAGTTAGGAACCAATATACACAGGCAGTTAGGAAAGCAAAGACTAGCTTTTTCAAACAGAAATTTGCATCCTGTAGCACAAACTCAAAAAAGTTCTGGGACACTGTAGAGTCCATGGAGAATAAGAGCACCTCCTCCCAGCTGCCCACTGCACTGAGGCTAGGAAACACTGTCACCACCGATAAATCTACAATTATCGAGAATTTCAATAAGCATTTTTTTTACGGCTGGCCTTGCTTTCCACCTGGCTACCCCTACCCCGGTCAACAGCTCTGCACCCCCCACAGCAACTTGCCCAAGCCTCCCCCATTTCTCCTTTACCCAAATCCAGATAGCTGATGTTCTGAAAGAACGGCAAAATCTGGACCCCTACAAATCAGCTGGGCTAGACAATCTGGACCCTCTCTTTCTCAAATTATCCGCCACAATTGTTGCAACCCCTATTACTAGCCTGGTCAACCTCTCTTCTTATTGTCTGAGATCCCCAAAGATGGGAAAGCTGCCGCGGTCATCCCCCTCTTCAAAGGGGGAGACACTCTAGACCCACACTGTTACAGACCTATATCTATCCTACCCTGCCTTTCTAAGGTCTTTGAAAGCCAAGTTAACAAACAGATCACCGACTATTTCAAATCCCACTGTACCTTCTCCGCTATGCAATCTGGTTTCCGAGCTGGTCATGGGTGCACCTCAGCCACGCTCAAGGTCCTAAACGATATCATAATCGCCATTGACAAAAGACAACTCACCAACTACTTCTCTGATAGAGTTCAGTGTGTCAAATGGGAGGGCCTGTTGTCCGGACCTCTGCCAGTCTCTGTGGGAGTGCCACAAGGTTCAATTCTCAGGTCGACTCTTTTCTCTGTATACATCAATGATGTCGCTCTTGCGGCTGGTGATTCCCTGATCCACCTCAACGCAGACGAACCAATCTGTATACTTCTGGCCCTTCTTTGGACACTGTGTTACCTAACCTCCAGACGAGCTTCAGTGCCATACAACTCTCCTTCCGTGGACTCCAACTGCTCTTAAATGCAAGTAAAACTAACTGCATGCTCTTCAACCAATCACTGCCCGCATCTGCATCTACTCTGGATGATTCTGACTTAGAATATGTGGACAACGGGCCTCCCGGGTGGCGCAGTGGTCTAAGGCCCTGCATTGGAGTGCTAGCTGTGCCACCAGAGATTCTGGGTTTGAGTCTAGGCTCTGTCGCAGCCAGCTGCGACCGGGAGACCCATGGGGCGGCGCACAATTGGCCCAGCGTCGTTCGGGTTAGGGAGGGTTTGGCCGGCAGGGCTATCCTTGTCTCATTGCGCACTAGCGGCTCCTGTGGCGGGCCGGGTGCACGCTGACTCGGTCGCTAGGTGTACGGTGTTTCCTCCGACACAGTGGTGCGGCTGGTTTCCGGGTTGGATGGGCATTGTGTCAAGAAGCAGTGCGGTTGGGTTGTGTTTCGGAGGACGCATGGCTCTCGACCTTCGCCTCTCCTGAGTCTGTACAGGAGTTGCAGTGATGAGACAAGATTGTAACTACTACCAATTGGATACCACGATATTGGGGTAAAAATATATTTTTTTTATAATAATAATAATATGTGGACAACTACAAATACCTACAGTGAGGGAAAAAAGTATTTGATCCCCTGCTGATTTTGTACGTTTGCCCACTGACAAAGAAATGATCAGTCTATAATTTTAATGGTAGGTTTATTTGAACAGTGAGAGACAGAATAACAACAAAGAAATCGAGAAAAACGCATGTCAAAAATGTTATAAATTGATTTGCATTTTAATGAGGGAAATAAGTATTGTGTATTAATTTACCTATAACTAATCATAATTCCATTATTTTTACATAAAAAAAGAGAATACTTCAAAATGAGAAGATCCTGCCATGGAAAAGACGACTGGGCGGACATAAAGTGGAAAGGAGGGGAAATAACTCACACCATGCAGCAGGACACCTTCAGCTGCGGGGTCTTTGTAATGCAGGTTTGATAGTTATATTTTCAATAATGAATGGTTAGCTGTTATGTGACAATTAGGTCAAAAACCCAATTACATTTTTGGGTTTAGATGGCCAAGGAAGTTGCACAGAACTTCCCCAACATCCCCTCCAAAACTGATATGGAACCTTCAAAAACACATGGAGCAACTGTGAAAAGAAATGGCTGAGGATATACTAAAAATGTCTGGTATGTAATGACATTTAATTCAAAGTAAATGTAAATTCTTTATTTTTATGTAGTTGTGTGGGACAGCCATATGTTCAGTTCAAGCCTATGATTTCAGAGTTCATCAAAGCCAACAAGTGCTTCATGTGTGCCACTGATAAAGAACCTGGATGTGGCCCAAAGACTGACTGGGTTAGTAACCTTATTTAACATGCTTATAATCTTTTGACAACAGTGACAGCATGTAAGACAATTTATGATATAACACAATGGATGGCTAATTTGTCATTCGTCATACTGCATTGATATTTGATATTATTTGTAACGTGTTATGTTTTGTTTTGATTGAATATTTTGCATGCCAACGGTGGTTCCATGTGCTGTGCCTAGAAATGAAGACAAAAGAGTTCAACAGAGTAAAGAACACAAACTGGAAGTGCAGTCTTTGTTGTTGAACATGTATGCTATACCCCATCCACACTGAAGAGGCTCTGAAATGTACATCAACCAGGGATAAAGACAAAGTTAACACTGTGAAATGCTTCATACTTAATTGAATTTAAGTGTCTGACATGTTGGAAAAGATTAAAGGTCTACAATTTCTGTTTAATTTGTCAATATTACATTTTTATTCATTGATTTACTGGCCACCATTACTGTGGTTACATGTTCAGTATATGTATTGACCAGCAAACCCACTGCAGCCTACCTCACCAGCTCACTCTCCATCCCTGCTTTGGACAATTAATAGCATGATTCTCGTACTTTGCCCTTTTCCTTTATGGTTGATATTAACGACGAAAGGAAATATTATCTGTCTCTCTCCTATTGTGTACCACTGTTAAATACTGTGGACAAATAAAAAACAGGGAAAATAAGTACTTAGAACTACCAATTATTGTAGGTAAATATTAAAGAAAAAACACAACACTGGACTGAACCCCCTAATTGTCAAACTAATATTAATGTACAACAATATAGAAGATACATGACTAGAGGTTATGCAATATGGGTGTATATCCACTGCATGCTTCTTAGGTGTGTAATTGACATGACCAAGGAGCTATTACAAATTTGAAACTATGAAAAATGTACATTGCACTGTGTGATTTTACGGTACACAAACAAGAGTGTGCAATATAGAAGGGTAGTCATATTAGGTCATATGATCAAGGAGCTATTGAAATTCTACTTTTAGACAAATTCATGTAAAACCATGTGAGATGAAAATGGACAAACTAATGGCTGTGCAATGTGTATCTATGCCATCTGGTTAGCTACAGCCAGTTTTGAAAGTGTTAGGAGTAATGGTTAAAGAGCTATTGAAATTTGAAGAATTTGATTTGTCCCTATGTTGACGGTCCCTAACTGCTGTTGGTGGAGGTAAGGAAAACTACAGGCGAATAGCCGGCGAATATCCAACCTGAAACTGGCTTTACCCCGGTATTTCATATTTGCATATTTGCAATTCTACTTTTCTAGAATTGTTTACATTTTACTCAATGATAGCATTTAATCAATATATTTGGTCACTTGAAAAGTACAATGAAATATCCACCTGTATTTTTTTGTGTTATGTAATAAGACTGTTAAAACAGAAACAAAACAATAGCAGTATTTGACAGCAAAGTGTACATACAGCAAAATAATTTCAATTCTTATTTTAAATGTATGACTTAAATATAGTATAATTTTGTCAACTATAGTTCATAAGCTTTCCACATAAAACTGTATGAGCATTTATAGATCACAACATGATTGGTTAAACTGTATTGTACATATTATACAACAACCACCATACATGCAAAGTATAAAAGCTGTTACCTTCTGGGCAATACATCTCACACACTGTCCTCACCACAAGAAGGGAACTATCCTCTACTGACTGGTGAGTCAAAATGTAGTGTAGGGAGGCTAGCACTGGAGTAATATGATCACATTTTTTGGTTCTAGTCAGGATTCTAGCAGCCGTATTTAGCACTAACTGAAGTTTATTTAGTGCTTTATCCGGGCAGCCGGAAAGTAGAGCATTGCAGTAGTCTAAGCTAGAAGTAACAAAAGCATGGATTAATTTTTCTGCATAATTTTTGGACATAAAATTTCAGATTTTTGCAATGTTATGTAAATGGGAAAAAGCTGTCCTTGAAACAGTCTTGATATGTTCGTCAAAAGAGAGATCAGGGTCCAGAGTAACGCCGAGGTCCTTCACAGTTTTATTTGAGACGACTGTACAACCATTAATAAGATTAATTGTCAGATTCAACAGAAGATCTCTTTGTTTCTTGGGACCTAGAACAAGCATCTCTGTTTTGTCCGACTTTAAAAGTATTAGGTTTACAGCCATCCACTTCCTTATGTCTGAAACACAGGCTTCCAGAGAGGGCAATTTTGGGGCTTCACCATGTTTCATTGAAATGTACAGCTGTGTGTCATCCGCATAGTAGTGAAAGTTAACATTATGTTTTCGAATGACATCCCCAAGAGGTAAAATATATAGTGAAAACAATAGTGGTCCTAAAATGGAAACTTGAGGAACACCGAAATGTACAGTTGATTTGTCAGAGGACAAACCATTCACAGAGACGGGAGACACGTGATGCCGCGGAGCTGAACAGACGTTGACAAACCGAGCTCTTGAAATGTATCCTATTATTACCTAAATAACAACGTTGAAACAATATTCTAACATCGGCTGATAAATTGTCAAATACTTACCTTCCCAAAGAGCCATGGACCTCCGACCGAGAGGCAAGAAGGACGACCAAAACGTCGTTGAATCCCAAGACAACGTGTCACGTCCTGACCAGCAGATGGAGCTGTTGTTGTAGTTTTGGGGTCAGGACGTGGCAGTCTTGTGTGTGTGATTGTTCTGTGTTGGTCTTGTGACTCCTGATCAGGAACAGCTGGGGATCGTTGTTCCTGATTGGGAGTCATATATGTAGGAGTATGTTTGTCACTTGGTTTTGTGGGTAGTTGTTTTTGCACTGCGTGTTGTGTGCCTGCAAAACTGTTCCTGTCGTAGTATTGTTTGAATTGTTAAGTGGATGCTCTACTCCTTTATTTTAATTAAAGATGAGTATTCACATACCTGCTGCGCCTTGGTCCATTTCTACAGAAGACAGCCGTTACAGAACTACCCACCACCAAAGGACCAAGCAGCGGAGAAGAGGACAGAGGCAAGTGAGGGAGGAATGTTGGAGGCAGCCCCAAGAATTTTTTAGGGGGGGGCACAAGGGCTATTTGGCGGGGCGAGATTACAGCCCCAGGCCAGCTCCCCGTACCCTTGTAGGGCAGACTGGACAGGTCCCGTGCTTTGGGGTTGGGGCTGTGGTGAGGCCTGGGATTTTCAGGCCGGTAGGCAAGGTACCAGCGCCCCGCATGTGCCAGGGCGAAGTAGGCATCGAGCCGGAACGGGTGATGCCAACCCTGCGCTCAAGACCGCCAGTGCGCCCTTTCGGTCCGGTGTTTCCCGCCAGACGCACTAGCATGGAGGTGCGTGTCTCCAGGCTGGCACGTCCTATACCAGCCCCACGCATCAGGAGTCTAGTGTGTCAACCCAGCCTCGCCAGTCAACAGTCACCAGAGCTGCCCGCCAGTCAACAGTCGTCAGTGCTGCCCGCCAGTCAACCATCACCAGAGCTGCCCGCCAGTCAACAGTCGTCAGAGCTGCCCGCCAGTCAACAGTCGTCAGAGCTGCCCGCCAGTCAACAGTCGTCAGAGCTGCCCGCCAGTCAACAGTCGTCAGAGCTGCCCGCCAGTCAACAGTCGTCAGAGCTGCCCGCCAGTCAACAGTCGTCAGAGCTGCCCGCCAGTCAACAGTCGTCAGAGCTGTCCGCCAGTCAACAGTCGCCAGAGAGGTCAGACTGCCCTGAACTGCCGGAGTGGCCGGACTGCCCTGAACTGCCGGAGTGGCCGGACTGCCCTGTTCTGCCGGAGTGGCCGGACTGCCCTGTTCTGCCAGAGTGGCCGGACTGCCCTGTTCTGCCAGAGTGGCCGGACTGCCCTGTTCTGCCAGAGTGGCCAGACTGCCCGGTTCTGCCAGAGGTGCCCGCCTGCCCTGATCTGCCAGGGTGCCCGGCCTGTCAGGATCAGCCCGAGTGGTCCTCCTGCCCTCCGGTCCAGCCCGAGTGGTCCTCCTGCCCTCCGGTCCAGCCCGAGTGGTCCTCCTGCCCTCCGGTCCAGCCCGAGTGGTCCTCCTGCCCTCCGGCCCAGCCCGAGTGGCCCGCATGCCTTCCGGCCCTGCCCGAGTGGCCCGCATGCCTTCCGGCCCAGCCCGAGTGGCCCGCATGCCTTCCGGCCCAGCCCGAGTGGCCCGCATGCCTTCCGGCCCAGCCCGAGTGGCCCGCATGCCTTCCGGCCCAGCCCGAGGGGCCCTCCTGCTCTCCGGCCCAGCCCGAGGGGCCCTCCTGCTCCCCGGTCCAGCCCGAGGGGCCCTCCTGCTCCCCGGCCCAGCCCGAGGGGCCCTCCTGCCCCCCGGCCCAGCCCGAGGGGCCCTCCTGCCCCCCGGCCCAGCCCGAGGGGCCCTCCTGCCCCCCGGCCCAGCCCGAGGGGCCCTCCTGCCCCCCGGCCCAGCCCGAGGGGCCCTCCTGTCCCCCGGCCCAGCCCGAGGGACCCTCCTGTCCTCCGGCCCGGCTCGAGGGGTCCGTCTGCCTGGCGCAGCTATCGGCTCCACCGAAGTGGGCGACGCCGAGGGTGGAGCAGGGTCCACGTCCTGCACCGGAGCCACCTCCAGGATAGGTGGGTTGGGGAGGGAGGGTGTAGCACAGTGCCGTCGTTGACGGCAGCCACCCTCCCTTCCCTCCCTTATTGTTTAGGGGTTATTGTTTATGGGTTTTGTTGGGGATTTTGTTTGTTGGTGTTTTTTCATTGTTAGGTGCATTCCGGGGTCTGCACCTTGAGGGGGGGGTACTGTCACGTCCTGACCAGCAGATGGAGCTGTTGTTGTAGTTTTGGGGTCAGGACGTGGCAGTCTTGTGTGTGTGATTGTTCTGTGTTGGTCTTGTGACTCCTGATCAGGAACAGCTGGGGATCGTTGTTCCTGATTGGGAGTCATATATGTAGGAGTATGTTTGTCACTTGGTTTTGTGGGTAGTTGTTTTTGCACTGCGTGTTGTGTGCCTGCAAAACTGTTCCTGTCGTAGTATTGTTTGAATTGTTAAGTGGATGCTCTACTCCTTTATTTTAATTAAAGATGAGTATTCACATACCTGCTGCGCCTTGGTCCATTTCTACAGAAGACAGCCGTTACACAACGATAACGCCACAGCTAGCAAGTTTAGCATTAGCCCTCATATCTCAGACGACGGTTCCAGACTATTGCTCTCGGCAGCCTCGCAAGACATGCTGGCTACTCTCCTCCGGGAAATTCAGGATGGTAACAAAGGTCTTTCTATGAAAATTGACAAGAAATCGTCTGAACTCCATTCTTCCATCGACGACCTGAAATCCTCCATGAATGATCTCCTTCTGAGAACGACTGAGGCCGAGATGCGCATTAGCACAGTTGAGGACACCGTCGCTCGACATGACCAGGTTCTGATAGAACTGCAGAAGGATAATGCCTACCTCAAAAACAAAGTAGACCAGATGGAGAACCAGAGCAGACGCAGTAATATCCGTGTGGTGGGATTGAAAGAGGACAGCGAGGGCCGTGACCCGGTCCGCTTCTTCACTCAATGGATCCCGGATGTCCTAGGCATAATCAACTTCACCAAGCCGCTGGAAATCGAACGCGCCCACAGAACATCAGCGCCGAAACCCCGGCCAGAGGAGCCCCCACGTGCCGTTCTGGTCAGGTTCCTCCGTTTCCAAGACAGAGAGAGGATACTGCAACTCGCAAGAGCCAAAGGGGACATCACCTTCGATGGCAAGAGGGTCAGCCTTTTCCCGGATATGAGTGCCGATCTCGCCAGACATCGCAAGCAGTTCAGACCTGCCGCCAAAGCACTGAAGGAGAAGAACATCACCGGCTACCTCATCCACCCTGCGCGGATGAAAGTTCAGTACAAAGGCCGATGCCATATCTTCAACACACCGGGAGAAGTATTCACTTTTCTCAAAGAACCGAACCGCGACTGAAAAACGGTCTCTCTGGGGGATAAGATCCAATCTGTTTGTTTTCTCTTATCTGGACTGATCTGCTGATATCGGATCCGTCTACCCCGCTATCCGGTCGCTATAATTGATTTGTACATTTTCAACTAACCGTTTTTCCCCGGGGTGAGTTCTATTACATTTACAGGAGACTATATTTTGGTTTAGTCAATATCCACTGGACGAAGCAATAAGTGGGTTTAGGCCCACCGCTTCCCCCCCATTTATGTTTCTCCTCTCCCGAAAAGAGACTCAAGCAGCCCTTACCGTGGGCAGTAATTATTCAGCCATAAATGCCTATTCACAACGTTTGTTTTCAATTTAGAGAGCTCGCAGGTTTTAGTTTACGCCAAGGTTTAGCTAGTAAGAGTAAGGTGGAAAGCGAGCAGCAACGTATCTCTACAAGTGTATTCATGTTTGATTGTTGGGATTGTTGTTTTAGTCTGACAATCGGGGTGGGTGGGGTTTTTTTCCCCTTTTTTCCATGTTTATTGTTGTTTCCTTCCTAAAGAGGCACATAGGTCACTTCTGTGTTCAAACCAAAGTTGAAACATTTCCTGACTATTTACATATGAGAGATTTCCATTCGGTTACATATTTCAAACCCAACCTATGCTTAATCCACTAAAATATGTCACATTCAACGTAAAAGGCCTTAACAGCCCGATTAAAAGGAAAAGAGTCTATACATACCTTAAGAAATTAAAGGCCGATATTGTGTTTCTACAAGAAACACATCTTACAGCCAGCGAACACAAGAAATTGAAGAGGGAATGGGTAGGACAAGTTTTTGCGTCCTCTTTTAACTCCAAAGCAAGAGGAACTGCAATTTTGATAAGTAGACACATCCCCTTCTGCGTCAACAACACCATCTCTGATCCCTCGGGCAGGTTTGTTTTGGTGCAGGGGCATATGTTTTCAGAGTCTTGGACCCTGCTGAATATTTATGCTCCTAACTTCGATGACCATATGTTTATACAGAATGTCTTCCTTCAGGTCGCTCAAGCACCACCAGGATGGCTACTGGTTGGAGGAGATCTACATTTTTGTTTAGATACAGTCCTTGATAGGTCCTCGGATAAACCCTCCCTTCTTACCAAAGCCGCCAAGCTCACCATGTCATTCATGAAAGATCTTAATTTACTAGACATCTGGAGACAGTTGCACCCACAGGATAGGGACTACTCTTTTTATTCACACCCACACAAGACACACACACGCATAGATAACTTTTTACTATCGACCCAACTGTTTCATAGAGTGTTAGATATCGAGTATCTCCCCAGATTGCTTAGCGACCATTCTCCTCTGGTATTATCAATCTCCATTCCTAACAAGGTAAACGGAGCATATAGATGGAGACTAAATCCTACACTCCTAAAGCAACCAGAATTTTGTGCATTTATCAAAGAGCAGATCAATATTTTTACTTTGACAAACAAACCCTCCGCTCCTGACAGTTTCATTCTTTGGGACACATTGAAAGCCTATCTGAGGGGACAGATCATTTCCTATACTAAAGGGTTGAAGAGAAAATACGGTGCGGAACTGAATGTCCTTGAATCTGAAATCTCTGAGCTGGAGAAAACCTACCAAAGAGGCCCGACTAAAGATCTATATAGGCTTTTGGTAAATAAAAAACTGAAATATAATATTCTGAACACATATCAAGCTGAGAGGGCCATCACTAAATCAAAACAGCGTTATTACGAGCTTGGAGAGAAAGCTCACAAAGTACTGGCATGGCAACTGAAAGCAGAGGAAAGTAAGAGGACAATTAATGCTATAGAAACCCTTACTAATGAGATATCTTTCGACCCTACCGAAATTAATAATACCTTTAAGAAATACTATGAAGACCTCTACACTTCCCAATCAAGCGATGATCTGTCGGAGATCGACTCCTTTCTCTCCTCTCTCAACCTCCCATGCCTGTCAGAGGAAGACAGAGAGCGCCTGAGTGAAAACTTCTCTGTTCCTGAATTGGTGGAAGCCATTAAATCCTTACCTTCTAATAAATCTCCTGGGGAGGATGGCTTCCCTCCAGAGTTCTATAAAGAATTTAGGGAGCTGTTGGTCCCCTACCTCATGGAGGTACTTAAAAAAGCCGGGGAAGACAACTGCTTTCCAGAGTCTTTCTCTCAAGCAGTGATTACTGTAATCCACAAGAAAGGGAAAAACCCGCTAAAGTGCGCCTCCTATAGACCAATCTCTCTCCTTAACACAGATTGTAAACTGGTCACCAAGATGCTATCTAAGAGACTGGAGTCATGTCTTCCCCTGTTGGTCAACCCAGATCAGACTGGCTTCATAATTAATAGACTGTCCTCCAATAATCTCAGAAGGTTCTTTGATATAATTCACCTTGCTAACAAAAACAAAATACCTAGTGTCGCAGTCTCCCTCAACGCTGAAAAGGCCTTTGATAGGGTTGAATGGCCATACCTCTTTCGCGTCCTGGAAAAGTTTGGTTTAGGTACCGTTTTTGTAAATTTGATAAAATCACTCTACAAATCTCCTAAAGCTAGGATTGCTACCAATGGGATTACTTCCTCCTCTTTCCCTCTCTATAGGGGGAACAGACAAGGTTGCCCAATTAGCCCCCACCTCTTTGCCCTCGCCATCGAACTGTTGGCTGAGGCTATTAGATTGTGCCCTGACATACATGGCTTTGAGGTGGGCCCCCATACCCATAAACTATCACTCTTTGCGGACGACCTTATCTTATTTCTAACAAACCCAGAACATTCCCTCTCTCACTTGCAGATCCTACTACAGTGTTATAGCTCTTTCTCTGGATATAAGGTTAACTTCGATAAAAGCGAAATCTTACCGCTGTCTGTCTTTGACCATCATACCATCAAGCACAAGTTTCCTTTTCGATGGTCGCCTCTGGGCTTCACATATTTGGGCATAATGGTGGATGGTAACCTGAACAACCTCTATAAACTCAATCTGGCCGGCTTGTTGCAGAAGGTGGAGGGTGACCTGTGTAGGTGGATGGACTTGCCTCTCACCCTACTGGGTAGAATCAATGTGATTAAAATGAATATCCTGCCCAGATTTCTATATTTGTTTCAATCTCTCCCTATCCCTGTGCCCGCAGCATTCTTTTCCTCTCTTGACAAGCTGACCAGACGGTTTATCTGGCATGGCAAAACCCCGAGGGTTAGCCTGGACAAACTGACCCTGGATTACGGTCAAGGGGGCTTAAACCTCCCCAATTTTAGAATGTACTACTGGGCTGCTCAGTCTAGGTTTCTGGCTCAGAGGTTTGACAATGGTCCCTCCCCCTCATGGTTGAACATTGAAAAGCTTGAGATGAATGATGACACGGGGGCAGAATTGTTTTACAAATGGGACAGAAAATCTATAAAAACCATCACAGACAACCCTTTAATCATACATTCTGTCCTGGCATGGTGTAAACTGCATGTAAACTGCATCCGGTCACAACTTGCAGACTTGTTTACGCTGCTGTGCGTTTTTGTTGCCGATCTTACTTTGATACCTGACGGTTTTTTACTTTTTCATTACCGTATATTTTTACTTTTTCCCTCACTCAACTTTTTTCATTCAACTTTTTCACCCCGGAGGTTTTATCTGGACATGGTTCGTCAGGACTTCAAACAGCCGAAGCTAAGTAACATTAACATGATGCCTTCTAATTGCAGTCGTTGTACTTATAATATACAGGAGAACGATCGCCTTACGGCAAGGATAGCTGTGCTGCAAGCCCAGCTTCAGACGCGATCGTTAGGCAAGGGTAATTTCAGTGTAGGAAAGGATGAAACAGCGTCTGTGCCACCAGTAAGTACAGATAGTAACGTTAGTATAAACCCCCTCGCACGGACATCTTTCTCATGGCTTCTGGAGGGAAACGCTGTAGGAATGCTCAACCGGTGTCGCTTATTCAGCCGACAGAAACTTTCAACCGGTTCTCCCCATTAAGCGAGTCGGAGTCGGAGGCCGAGACTTCTCTGGTCTCTACTCCTCCCGTTGTGGGGTCTGAGACGCCGACGGCTCCCACCATTAGCTCTGACAAATTGAAAACCCTAGTCATTGGCGACTCCATTACCCGCAGTATTAGACTTAAAACTAATCATCCAGCGATCATACACTGTTTACCAGGGGGCAGGGCTACCGACGTTAAGGCTAATCTAAAGACGGTGCTGGCTAAAGCTAAAACTGGCGAGTGTAGAGAGTATAGAGATATTGTTATCCACGTCGGCACCAACGATGTTAGGATGAAACAGTCAGAGGTCACCAAGCGCAACATAGCTTCAGCGTGTAAATCAGCTAGAAAGATGTGTCGGCATCGATTAATTGTCTCTGGCCCCCTCCCAGTTAGGGGGAGTGATGAGCTCTACAGCAGAGTCTCACAACTCAATCGCTGGTTGAAAACTGTTTTCTGCCCCTCCCAAAAGATAGAATTTGTAGATAATTGGCCCTCTTTCTGGGACTCACCCACAAACAGGACCAAGCCTGGCCTGTTGAGGAGTGACGGACTCCATCCTAGCTGGAGGGATGCTCTCAGCTTATCTACTAACATAGACAGGGCTCTAACTCCTCTAGCTCCACAATGAAGTAGGGTGCAGGCCAGGCAGCAGGCTGTTAGCCAGCCTGCCAGCTTAGTGGAGTCTGCCACTAGCACAGTCAACGTAGTCAGCTCAGCTTTCCCCATTGAGACCGTGTCTGTGCCTCGATCTAGGTTGGGCTAAATTAAAAATGGCGGTGTTCGCTTTAGCAATCTCACTAGTATAAAGACCTCCTCCATTCCTGCCATTATTGAAAGAGATTGTGATACCTCACATCTCAAAATTGGGTTACTTAATGTTAGATCCCTCACTTCCAAGGCAGTTATAGTCAATGAACTAATCACTGATAATAATCTTGATGTGATTGGCCTGACTGAAACATGGCTTAAGCCTGATGAATTTACTGTGTTAAATGAGGCCTCACCCCTTGGTTACATTAGTGACCATACCCCCCCGTGCATCCGGCAAAGGCGGAGGTGTTGCTAACATTTACGATAGCAAATTTCAATTTACAAAAAAAAAAACAACAATGACGTTTTCGTCTTTTGAGCTTCTAGTCATGAAATCTATGGAGCCTACTCACTCACTTTTTATAGCTACTGTTTATAGGCCTCCTGGGCCATATGCAGTGTTCCTCACTGAGTTCCCTGAATTCCTATCGGATCTTGTAGTCATAGCAGATAATATTCAAATTTTTGGTGACTTTAACATTCACATGGAAAAGTCCACAGACCCACTCCAAAAGGCTTTCGGAGCCATCATCGACTCAGTGGGTTTTGTCCAACATGTCTCTGGACCTACTCACTGCCACAGTCATACTCTGGACCTAGTTTTGTCCCATGGAATAAATGTTGTGGATCTTAATGTTTTTCCTCATAATCCTGGACTATCGGACCACCATATTATTACGTTTGCAATCGCAACAAACAATCTGCTCAGACCCCAACCAAGAAGCATTAAAAGTCGTGCTATAAATTCTCAGACAACCCAAAGATTCCTTGATGCCCTTCCAGACTCCCTCTGCCTATCCAAGGACGTCAGAGGACAAAAATCAGTTAACCACCTAACCGAGGAACTCAATTTAACCTTGCGCAATACCCTAGATGCAGTTGCACACCTAAAAACTAAAAACATTTGTCATAAGAAACTAGCTCCCCGGTATACAGAAAATACACGAGCTCTGAAGCAAGCTTCCAGAAAATTGGAACGGAAATGGCACCACGCCAAACTGGAAGTCTTCCGACTAGCTTGGAAAGACAGTACCGTGCAGTATCGACGAGCCCTCACTGCTGCTCGATCATCCTATTTTTCCAACTTAATTGAGGAAAATAAGAACAATCCGAAATTTATTTTTGATACTGTCGCAAAGTTAACTAAAAAGCAGCATTCCCCAAGAGAGGATGGCTCTCACTTCAGCAGTAATACATTTATGAACTTCTTTGAGGAAAAGATCAAGATCATTAGAAAGCAAATTACAGACTCCTCTTTAAATCTGGGTATTCCTCCAAAGCTCCATTGTCCTGAGTCTGCACAACTCTGCCAGGACCTAGGATCAAGGGAGATACTAAAGTGTTTTAGTACTATATCTCTTGACGCAATGATGAAAATAATCATGGCCTCCAAACCCTCAAGCTGCATACTGGACCCTATTCCAACTAAACTACTGAAAGAGCTGCTTCCTGTGCTTGGCCCTCCTATGTTGAACATAATAAACGGCTCTCTATCCACCGGATGTGTACCAAGCTCACTAAAAGTGGCAGTAATAAAGCCTCTCTTGAAAAAGCCGAATCTTGATCCAGAAATTATAAAAAACTATCGGCCTATATCGAATCTTCCATTCCTCTCAAAAATTTTAGAAAAAGCTGTTGCACAGCAACTCACTGCCTTCCTGAAGACAAACAATATATACGAAACGCTTCAGTCTGGTTTTAGACCCCATCATAGCACTGAGACTGCACTTGTGAAGGTGGTAAATGACCTTTTAATGACGTCAGACCGAGGCTCTGAATCTGTCCTCGTGCTCCTAGATCTTAGTGCCGCTTTTGATACCATCGATCACCACATTCTTTTGGAGAGATTGGAAACCCAAATTGGTCTACATGGACAAGTTCTGGCCTGGTTTAGATCTTATCTGTCGGAAAGATATCAGTTTGTCTCTGTGAATGGTTTGTCCTCTGACAAATCAATTGTAAATTTCGGTGTTCCTCAAGGTTCCGTTTTAGGACCACTATTGTTTTCACTATATATTTTACCTCTTGGGGATGTCATTCGAAAACATAATGTTAAATTTCACTGCTATGCGGACGACACACAGCTGTACATTTCAATGAAACATGGTGAAGCCCCAAAATTGCCCTCGCTAGAAGCCTGTGTTTCAGACATAAAGAAGTGGATGGCTGCAAACTTTCTACTTTTAAACTCGGACAAAACAGAGATACTTGTTCTAGGTCCCAAGAAACAAAGAGATCTTCTGTTGAATCTGACAATTAATCTGGATGGTTGTACAGTCGTCTCAAATAAAAATGTGAAGGACCTCGGCGTTACTCTGGACCCTGATCTCTCTTTTGAAGAACATATCAAGACTGTTTCAAGGACAGCTTTTTCCCATTTACGTAACATTGCAAAAATCAGAAATTTTCTGTCCAAAAATGACGCAGAAAAATTGATCCATGCTTTTGTTACTTCTAGGCTGGACTACTGCAATGCTCTACTTTCCGGCTACCCGGATAAAGCACTAAATAAACTTCAGTTAGTGCTAAATACGGCTGCTAGAATCCTGACTAGAACCCAAAAATTTGATCATATTACTCCAGTGCTAGCCTCCCTACACTGGCTTCCTGTTAAGGCAAGGGCTGATTTCAAGGTTTTACTGCTAACCTACAAAGCATTACATGGGTTTGCTCCTACCTATCTTTCCGATTTGGTCCTGCCGTACATACCTACACGTACGCTACGGTCACAAGACGCAGGCCTCCTAATTGTCCCTAGAATTTCTAAGCAAACGGCTGGAGGTAGGGCTTTCTCCTATAGAGCTCCATTTTTATGGAATGGTCTGCCTACCAATGTGAGAGACGCAGACTCAGTCTCAACCTTTAAGTCTTTACTGAAGACTTATCTCTTCAGTAGGTCCTATGATTAAGTATAGTCTGGCCCAGGAGTGTGAAGGTGAACGGATAGGCTGGAGCAACGAACCGCCCTTGCTGTCTCTGCCTTGCCGGTTCCCCTCTTTCCACTGGGATTCTCTGCCTCTAACCCTTTTACAGGGGCTGAGTCACTGGCCTACTGGTGTTCTTCCATGCCGTCCATGGGAGGGGTGCGTCACTTGAGTGGGTTGAGTCACTGACGTGGTCTTCCTGTCTGGGTTGGCGCCCCCCCCTTGGGTTGTGCCATGGCGGAGATCGTTGTGGGCTATACTCGGCCTTGTCTTAGGACGGTAAGTTGGTGGTTGGAGACATCCCTCTAGTGGTGTGGGGGCTGTGCTTTGGCAAAGTGGGTGGGGTTATATCCTGCCTGTTTGGCCCTGTCCGGGGGTATCATCGGATGGGGCCACAGTGTCTTCTGATCCCTCCTGTCTCAGCCTCCAGTATTTATGCTGCAGTAGTTTATGTGTCGGGGGGCGAGGGTCAGTCTGTTACATCTGGAGTATTTCTCTTGTCTTATCCGGTGTCCTGTGTGTATTTAAATATGCTCTCTCTAATTCTCTCTTTCTCTCTTTCCGTCTTTCTCTCGGAGGACCTGAGCCCTAGGACCATGCCTCAGGACTACCTGGTATGATGACTCCTTGCTGTCCCCAGTCCACCTGGCCGTGCTGCTGCTCCAGTTTCAACTGTTCTGCCTGCGGCTATGGAACCCTGACCTGTTCACCGGACGTGCTTGTTGCACCCTCGACAACTACTATGATTATTATTATTTGACCATGCTGGTCATTTATGAACATTTTAACATTTTAACATTTTGACCATGTTCTGTTATAATATCCACCCTGCACAGCCAGAAGAGGACTGGCCACCCCTCATAGCCTGGTTCCTCTCTAGGTTTCTTCCTAGGTTTTTGGCCTTTCTAGGGAGTTTTTCCTAGGGAGTTTTTCCTAGCCACCGTGCTTCTTTCACATGCTTTGCTTGCTGTTTGGGGTTTTAGGCTGGGTTTCTGTACAGCACTTTGAGAATATCAGCTGATGTACGAAGGGCTATATAAAAATAAATTTGATTTGATTTGATTTGATTGATGAGCTGTTCGGACGAGGGGGATTTCTCTCCCCTAAAACCCCTTTATGGAACAATAGATTGATCCCTATGTTTTTCCAGAATAGTAACTTTAGACCATGGTCTGATAAGGGGATCACTCTTCTGGAACACTGTTATGAGGAGGGAGTTCTTATGTCTTTTGAACAGCTGAAACAGAAATACCACTTGTCTAACAGGGACTTATTTAGCTACCTACAACTACGAAACTTTATTAGGGTGACTCTCAAGGGACAATGGAACCTACCTAAGATGTCACCTATTGAACAATTCTGCCATGCAGACCAACCACTACTCAAGACCATTTCCCGTGTTTACGATGCTCTAATGTCAGTACTAACACTGCCTGAGCTAGATAAACCCCGACTTAGATGGGAAAAAGATCTGGGTATTGATCTTGATGAGGGCCTATGGAGTGACCTATGCAGGGATGGTGTTACATCCACATTGAACTCCAGATACAGATTGATCCAGTTTAATTTCCTCCATCAGCTCTATATCACCCCATCTAGACTGCACAAGTTCAAACCTGATATCTCCTCCCTATGTTTTAGATGTGGCTCAGATGAAGGAACATTCCTCCATTCCACTTGGCAGTGTTCAAAGCTGCATGGTTTCTGGCAGGGGGTATGCGATACCATGTCCTCAATCCACGGGGTTGCATTCCCTTTAGACCCCGAGGTCTGCCTACTGGGTAACTATACTAACACCAATCTTAGGCAAAGTCATACTATAAAGCTAACAGAAATATTGCTAGCGATTGCCAAGAAATGTATTGCCAAGAAATGGAAGTCGGATTCCCCCCTGCCAGTGGCAATGTGGCTATTGGAAGTTAATAGTTGTATCCCACTGGAGAAAATCACTTACTGCTTGAGGAATAAGTTAAAGACATTTTACAGAATTTGGCAACCTTTTATTGACTATATGGAGAATCTCCCCCCACACCACATTGATTGAATCTCTATATAATTCTTATATAATGTTTCACACGTAATGTATAATATGTAGCTTACAGCAGGTGACCATATAAATCAATGTCTCATTATTATTATTAATATTTATTTTATTATGATTTATGTATCATGTATGATTTTTATGTATTATGTATGCCCGTATATATAATTTTTATTTTTTATTACGCTCGTCTGTTACCGTCACTTTGTCCTTTGTTGTCTAACATATTTTGACTTTTGTTTTGAATGTTCTTAATTGGAAAATGCAAAAATAATTTTTTTTTTTTTTTTTTTTTAAAAACCATTCACAGAGACAAACTGATATCTTTCCGACTGATAAGATCTACACCAGGCCAGAACTTGTCCGTGTAGACCAATTTGGGTTTCCAATCACTCCAAAAGAATCTGGTGATCGATGGTATCCAAAGCAGCACTAATGTCTAGGAGCACGAGGACAGATGCAGAGCCTCGGTCTGACGCCATTAAAAGGTAATTTACCACCTTCACAAGTGCAGTCTCAGTGTCACGACTTCCGCCGAAGTCGGTCCTTCTCCTTGTTCGGGCAGTGTTCGGCGGTCGACGTCACCGGCCTTCTAGCTATCGCCGATCCATTTTTCATTGTCCATTTATTTTGTCTTTGTCTTACACACCTGGTTTCAATTCCCCAATTACTTGTTCATTATTTAAACCTCTGTTCCCCCATGTTTGTTTGTATGTAATACGGTCCGTTATTGTGGGCTCGCATTATTGTGTTGTATTTGTTTGTATTTTGAGTAAATACATTTTTTACTCATATCTGCTGTCCTGTGCCTGACTCCTCCACACCAGCTCACACAGACTTTATTACACTCAGTGCTATGATAGGGTCTAAAACCAGACTGAAGCATTTCGTATACATTGTTTGTCTTCAGGAAGGCAGTGAGTTGCTGCGCAACAGCATTTTCAATTTTTTTTGAGAGGAATGGGAGATTCGATATAGGACGATAGTTTTTTATATTTTCTGGGTCAAGGTTTGGCTTTTTCAAGAGAGGCTTTATTACTGCCACTTTTAGTGAGTTTGGTGCACATCCGGTGGATAGAGAGCCGTTTACTATGTTCAACATAGGAGTGCCAAGCACAGGAAGCAGCTCTTTCAGTAGTTTAGTTGGAATAGGGTCCAGTATGCAACTTGAAGGTTTAGAGGCCAAGATTATTTTCATCATTGTGTCAAGAGATATAGTACTAAAACACTTGAGTGTCTCCCTTGATCCTAAGTCCTGGCAGAGTTGTGCAGACTCAGGACAACTGAGCTTTGGAGGAATACGCAGATTTAAAGAGGAGTCTGTAATTTGCTTTCTAATGATCATGATCTTTTCTTCAAAGAAGTTCATGAATTTATTACTGCTGAAGTGAAAGCCATCCTCTCTTGGGGAATGCTGCTTTTTAGTTAGCTTTGCGACAGTATCAAAAATACATTTCGGATTGTTCTTATTTTCCTCAATTAAGTTGGAAAAATAGGATGATCGAGCAGCAGTGAGGGCTCTTCGATACTGCACGGTACTGTCTTTCCAAGCTAGTCGGAAGACTTCCAGTTTGGTGTGGCGCCATTTCCGTTCCAATTTTCTGGAAGCTTGCTTCAGAGCTTGGGTGTTTTCCGTATACCAGGGAGCTAGTTTCTTTCAAATATTTTTAGTTTTTAGGGGTGTGACTGCATCTAGGGTATTGCGCAAGGTTAAATTGAGTTCCTCAGTTAGGTGGTTAACTGATTTTTGTCATCTGATGTCCTTGGGTAGGCAGAGGGAGTCTGGAAGGGCATCAAGGAATCTTTGGGTTGTCTGAGAATTTATAGCACGACTTTTGATGATCCTTGGTTGGGGTCTGATTTTCCCACATGGGTCTTTCCTGTTTTTTTGCAGCGGTACTGGGGAATTTATCCTATTCCTCCTATTCCTACAATGACGGTCTACACCGGCCAAACCCGGACGACGCTGGGCCAATTGCACGCAGCCCTATGGGATTCCCAATCACGGCCGGTTGTGATACAGTCTGTGATACAACCTGTATGCACTGCCTGGGTTTGAGCCACGCGGAGTGGGCGGTGGTGCGCCCTACTGGATGCCTGTTTTGTGTGGTGTTCTCAGAACGCCGGCGCCTGGCGCGATTGGAGGCCATGCACGAGTGGGTCGGCTAGGCTCGGGCTCAGGCTGGGGACACCCTCCCTCAGGAGTGGTGTGCCAGTTTGCTGTTAGTCCCTCTATTGGGCCCAGTACCCCTCCCAGGAAGCATGGCCGGAGCCACCACAGGCAGAGCCCATTTGCTGCCAGTCCTGGACGGGGGCAGGAGTCGGACCGCTGGGACCACCTTGAACGGCGGGCACATGCCCTGCGTCAGGAGGTTGATAGCTTCGATGGCGACGACAGCTGTTCCCTGTTGGCCAGTGATAGGCTGTTCCTGGGGGATGATGCTGGCACTGTTCACCACCTTGAGCGGTGCTACCACACTGACAGGCCATCAGAAGCTGGCAATGGGGCTTCATCACCCCCAGCGGCTCTAGAGGCTATGAGGAGCCTACTCACTCGGGTAGCCACGGGCACTGGACATCAAACTGGTGGACAGTGATGACTCTCCATCTGTCCCCATCTCTGCTGAGTTCCGCGAGGCCTTGCAGGAGAACTGGGCCTCTGCCATTGGGCGCTTCCGACTCACAGCAGAGACTGGACCATGGAGTTATGTTGCCCTGTGTGGGCACTGGCTGCCTATATGGAGCGAACACGGTCAGTGAGAACAACAGACCAGCTCTTTGTCTGCTATGGTGAGAGAGTTCTGGGGGCTGGGCTATCAAAGCAGAGGCTCTCTCACTGGATCGTGGACATGATTACGACAGCATACCGCCTGGCTGGGATCTGTGGTGGCACATTCAACACGAGGTGTGGCTGCGTCCTGGGCTCTATTGAGAGGAGTGCCCCTCGCTGAAATCTGTGCTGTTGCCAGCTGGGCTTCCTCTTGCACCATTGCGGTTGGTTCAGAGGTCCTGGGTGTCACCTCCCCTTCCGGGGACTGTGCCGGGACCCCCCTTCCACATTGATGGCCCCTGCGTCTTGGTTCCATGCTGGGACTTCGCCGCAAGCTGGCCAGGTCCCTCTAGCACCAACTAAATCTGGTACGGGTATACCAATATATTGGAGTGATCCAATATAGTTAAACATAACAAAGGTTACGTATGGCCCACTCTTTGATCACTTTGAGGATGTGAGCTAGCCTAGCTTCTTCCTGAGGTGTCATGGTGCCATCTTGGGTTTCCGAGGAGGCCATGGTCGGAAGTTCTTTCTCTGTTGTTTCTTGGTCTGTTTCGGTGCTTCCCTTGCTTTTTTGTTGTCTAGTAGGCATATCACCAATCTTGGCTACAGTGTAGTAATAAGTATGGGTGTAGTTATCAAGTTTTTGATGAGTTTGTAAAACATTTATCGGGAGTTTCTTCCTAGCTTCGCTGCATCATGTGACCCCCGCTCATTAATGTCTTAATCGAAATTACGGATTGCCTGTTATCCGCTCATAGACCCCATATGCCATATTTTGTACATCTCAATTTTTAGCTTTTGTAGGTTTTTACAGCCTCCCTACCTAGGGCCGTGAGTTCGGATATGCAAAAAACACATTTCTAACAGGACAAATTTAAGCACCCACCAAATGATACATTATTATATTGAATTATTATTATAATTATTATTATGTTATTACCCCTGAAGAAAGGATTATGACACAAGAGAAGAGGAACACCATTCTCTGGAGACAGACATTGCATATAGAGCAAAAACACGTTAACACTTGTCAGGGAAAAATTACATACGGTTATATATTTAACTAAGAGTAAGACTGACCTGCTAATGTTGAGTTTTTTGGTGTCCACTCTAGCTTCCTGCAGTTAGTCTGGGCATCTGGTTAAGGAAATGGGTTTTGCTAGGGATACCTTGAGCTGACAATGACTTGGTGATAAAATTCTAAAAGCTGGCATTCTATAGACAAGATGTTTGTGTGTGACCCGAGATAGAGATGGCCTAGAAGACTTTAGAACAATGTCTCATTGTCTCATCTTCCTGACATCTGGGAGACTAAGCCTGGTTGGAAGTAAAACAACATCCCGTGCAGATAACCAGGAGATGGACCAAGGTGGCTTATGGGAACAGTAGAAATGACTGACTGAGCTTTTAGGGCCTATATAAGATCGCTGTTTTTTCATGATCAGTTAAGCTCTCGGCAACACAACCTAGAGTGTGCTGTCGACGGTTCCATTATTGCAATAATTAATCGATGTTGAATAAAGATGATTGTTTGAATAATTGTCCAAGTCTCTCTCAGTACTGAAATTTCCACTACACACTTTAAACCAACCCACAGGTTGAGTTAAGAACAGTAGTCCAGCAAGGTCTCACTGTCTAAGCCTTGTGGCAGCTCTTATTGAGAACTAATTCAGTTACAGGAAAAGAACTCAGCAATGGCCATGCCACAGAATACACCAACACAAATGACAGAAATAAATGAAGCATTCATTAAATGCTATCTTCTGGTTTACAGTAAGTGTGTTACGGGCAGAGGCTGTTAATGTATTTCCGTTCAGAAGTGTTTGCGAGGCCTTTCTGATGCAGTCTAGTTAAAAGGTTGTTTATTAGCTTGGTGAGGTCAGAGCTTGTAACTTGACCTCAAGACAAGTCAAAAGTCAAATGTCTTCATGTTTTACTATGTGGTGTTGAAGAGGTTTTTAAAAAAACTGATTAAGAATAACTGGTAAAGAATTAAATTCCATTTACTTTGAGAAGAATTCAAATGTTCATGTTAGAAGTGTCTCTCCATCTTGGCCTCAGGCCTGTTAAATGTTAGGCAAACATCACCAAAGCGGGGTTGGGTCCCTTCTCTAAAGAGAGGATGTCAAGGTGTGCGCTACTGGTGGAGAAGTCAGGTGCAGGAGAGCAGAGAGTTGTGAACAGGCGCACATTTTATTTAGGCAGAGGCAATAAAACAGACAGACGTCACTGCGTCAAAACCTCCAGCCAAAGGTAAAAGTGCAAGGCGCGAAACAGTCACAAAAATGATCAAATGTTTTACAGTAAACATCCTTCGTGGAAAAACCACGGAATAACAGGGGAAAACCCAGCCTGGCGCGTACACACGAAGCACGTAACAAAAACCAATTTCACACAAAGACATGGGGGGGGGGGGAACAGAGGAATAAATACATGCGGTGTGATTGGGAATGTAAACCAGGTGTGCAGGGACAAGACAAAACAAATGGAACAATGAAAAATGGAGCGGCGATGGCTAGAAAGTCGGTGACGTCGACCGCCGAACGCCGCCCGAACAAGGAGAGGAGCCGACTTCAGCGGAAGTCGTGACAGTACCCCCCCTTGATGAGCGGCTCCAGCGTCACGCCGACACTGGCCTCGGGGATGACCCGGAGGGCGAAGCGCAGGGCGATCCGGCCGGCAACGGTGGAACCCCCGCAGCAGTTCAGGGTCCAACACATCCGCCACCGGAACCCAGCACCTCTTCTCCGGACCGTACCCCTCCCACTCCACGAGGTACGAACGGAGTATGCCGGGGCCCCCTCGATGTCCAGAGGGGGCGGAGGAACCTCCCACACCTCAGATTCCTGGAGTGGACCAACCACCACCGGGCTGAGGAGAGACACATGGAACGAGGGGTTAATACGGTAATCTGCGGGAAGCTGTAACCTGTAACACACCTCGTTCACTCTCCTCAGGACTTTGAATGGCCCCACAAACTGCGGGCCCAGCTTCCGGCAGGGCAGGCGGAGGGGCAGGTTTCGGGTCAAGCGCCAGACCCGGTCCCAAGGTGCGAACACTGGGGCCTCAATGCGGTGACGGTCTGCGCCCACTTTCTGGCGCAGCACGGCGCGCTGAAGGTGGACATGGGCGGTGTCCCATGTTTCCTCCGCGCGCCGGAACCAGTCGTCCACCGCAGGAGCCTTGGTCTGACTCTAATGCCAAGGAGCCAGAACCGGCTGATACCCCAATACACACTGGAAGGGGGTGAGGTTAGTGGAGGAGTGGTGGAGCGAGTTCTGGGCCATCTTTGCCCAGGGCACGAACGCTGCCCACTCCCCCGGCCGGTCCTGGCAATAGGACCTCAGAAACCTACCCACATCCTGGTTTACTCTCTCCACCTGCCCGTTACTTTCGGGGTGAAAACCTGAGATAAGGCTGACCGAGACCCCCAGACGTTCCATGAACGCCTTCCAGACCCTCGATGTGGGGGACCCCGATCAGACACTATATCCTCAGGCACCCCGTAGTGCCGGAAGACATGTGTAAACAAGGCCTCCACAGTCTGTAGGGCCGTAGGGAGACTGGGCAAAGGGAGGAGACGACAGGACTTAGAAAAACGATCCACAACTACCAGGATCGCGGTGTTACCCTGTGAGGGAGGAAGATCGGTCAGGAAATCTAGCGACAGGTGCAACCACGGCCATGGTGGAACAGGTGAGGGTTGTAACTTACCTCTGGGCAGGTGCCTAGGAGCCATGCACTGGGCGCACAGCGAGCAGGAGGAAACATAAACCCTCATGTCCTTAGCCAAGGTAGGCCACCAGTACCTCCCGCTCAAACAGCGCACTATCCGACCCATGCCAGGATGACCAGAGGAGGGTGACGTGTGGGCCCAATAGATCAACTGGTGACGAACAGCAGACGGGACATACAGACGCCCAGCGGGACACTGGACGGGAGTGGGCTCTGCACGTAACACCTGCTCAATGTCTGCGTCCAGCTCCCACACTACGGGCGCCACCAGGCAGGAGGCGGGGAGTATGGGAGTGGGATCCATGGGCCGCTCCTCTGTGTCATACAGCCAGGACAATGCGTCTGCCTTCACGTTCTGGGAGCCTGGTCTGTAGGAAAGGGTGAATACAAAACGGGTGAAAAACATGGTACACCTTGCCTGGCGAGGGTTCAGTCTCCTCGCTGCCCGGATGTACTCCAGATTGCGGTGGTCAATCCAGATGAGAAAAGGGTGTTTAGCCCCCTCAAGCCAATGTCTCCACACCTTCAAGGCCTTGACGACAGCCAACAGCTCCCGGTCCCCCACGTCATAGTTTCGCTCTGCCAGGCTGAGCTTCTTCGAGAAGAAGGCACGGGGCGGAGCTTCGGTGGCGTACCCGAATGCTGAGAGAGCATAGCTCCTATCCCAGCCTCGGACATGTCCACCTCCACTATGAACGCCAAAGAGGGATCCAGATGGGCCAGCACGGGAGCCGAGGTAAGAAGAGCCCTCAGGTGACCAAAAGCCCTGTCCGCCTCAGCTGACCACTGCAAACGTAACAGTCCCCCCTTCAGCAGTGAGGTAATGGGATCCGCTACCTGACCAATACCCCGGAAAAACCTTCGGTAGTAGTTGGCAAACCCTAAGAACCGCTGCACCTCCTTTACCGTGGTGGGAGTCGGCCAATTACGCACGGCTGAAATGCGGTCACTCTCCATCTCCACCCCTGAGGTGGAAATGCGATACCCTAGGAAGGAGACGGACTGCTGGAAGAACATGCATTTCTCAGCCTTGACATACAGGTCATGCTCCAACAGGCGACCAAGCACCTTGCGCACCATGGACACATGCTCGGCACGTGTAGCGGAGTACATCAGAATGTCATCAATATACACCACTACACCCTGCCCGTGCAGGTCCCTGAAAATCTTGTCTACAAAGGCTTGGAAGACTGATGGCGCATTCATCAACCCGTATGGCATGACTAGTTACTCATAGTGCCCTGAGGTGGTACTGAAAGCCGTCTTCCACTCGTCTCCCTCCCGGATACGCACCAGGTTGTAAGCGCTCCTGAGATCTAGTTTGTTGAAGAAGCGCGTCCCGTGCATTGACTCAATCGCTGTGGCTATGAGCGGTAGCGGGTAACTATACCTCACAGTGATCTGGTTCAGACCCCGATAGACAATACACGGGCGCAGACCTCCCTCTTGCTTCTTCACAAAAAAGAAACTCGAGGAGGCGGATGAAGTGGAGGACCGAATGTACCCCTGACGCAGGGATTCGGAGACATATGTTTCCATAGCCTCCGTCTCCGCCTGTGAGAGGGGATACACGTGACTCCTGGGAAGTGCAGCGTCTACCAGGAGATTTATCGCACAATCACCCCGTCGATGGGGTGGTAATTGAGTTGCCTTCTTTTTGGAGAAGGCGAGGGCCAAATCGGCATATTCAGGGGGAATGCGCACGGTGGAGACCTGGTCTGGACTTTCCACCGTAGTAGCACCAACGGAAACCCCTAAACACCTCCCCGAGCACTCTCGCGACCACCCCGTGAGAGCCCTCTGTGGCCAAGAAACAGTGGGGTCATGACAAGCTAACCAGGGTAGGCCTAGCACCATGAGGAACTCAGGAGAGTCAATAAGGAAGAGACTACTTCTCTCCTTGTGCCCCCCTGCGTCATCATGCCCAGAGGAGCGGTGGCCTCCCTAATCAACCCTGACCCTAATGGTCGACTATCTAAGGCGTGAACGGGGAAGGGCACGGCCACGGGAACAATGGGGATCCCTAGACTATGGGCGAACGATCTATCTATACAATTCTCAGCCGCACCTGAATCGACGAGCGCCTTATGCTGGGAATGCGGGGAAAACTCAGGAAAAGTGACAAACACAAACATACGTGCAACAGAGGGCTCTGGGTGAGAATGGTGCCGGCTCACCTGGGGTGACGCCAGAGCGCCCTGCCTGCTGCCTCGATTCCCAGAGGAACCAACCCGGCACCAACCGGCAGTGTGACCTCTGCGGCCACAGATGGTGCACGAGCTGGAACCCCCTCCGGTCTCCCTGCGCACTGCCCCTCCCAGCTCCATGTGTATCAGAGAGGGGGTGCATGGGGATGGAACCAACAGACCCCGATCTGAACGTCCGCGGGTAGCCAGCAGGTTATACAGCCGGATGGACAGGTCCACCAGCTGGTCGAACGTGAGGGTGGTGTCTCTGCAGGCAAAATGCCCGACGGATGTCCTCGCACAGACTGCAGCGATAATGGTCGATCAGGGCCCTGTCGTTCCATCCCGCGCCGGCAGCCAGGGTCCAAAACTCCAGAGCGAACTCCTGGGCGCTCCTCGTCCCCTGCCTCAGATGGAAGAGGCGTTCACCCGCCACTATACTCTCGGGCGGGTGGTCGAAGATTGCCCGGAAGCGGCGTGTGAACTCCTCAAACTGGTCCAACGCCGCATCTCCCTCTCTTCACACGTCGTTGACCCACTCCAGGGCTTTCCCGGTGAGGCACGAGACGAGGGCGGACACCCTCTCACGGCCCGAAGGAGCCGGGTGGACGGTTGCCAGGTATAAGTCCAGCTGCAACAGGAACTCCTGGCAGTTCACAGCCGTCCCATCATATTCCTGGTGAAGGGAGAGACGAATCTCACTGGGACCAGTAGAAGGAGGGGCGCGTAGTGGAGACCCTGGTTGTGCTGGTGGAGGTGCTGGGAGAACTCCCTGTTTCTCCCAGCGGTCCATTGTCTGGACAACGCGGTCCATGGCGGTGCCAAGATGGTGGAGCATTGCTACGTGCTCCCGGACGCGCTCCTCCACCCCTATACCCGGGGTACCTGCTCCTGCTGACTCCATACGTTTTGTCTGGAATTCTGTAGGGGGTGCGTACTGGCGGCAGAGAAGTCAGGCGCAGGAGAGCAAAAACTGATTTACAACGGCGCAGTTAAATAAATAAAACCACCGTTAACAGAACAATAAAACAATGGGTAAACAAAACCCGTTACACACCAGCATAATGTGCACAAGCACTACAGTAAACAATTCCGGACAAGGACATGGGGGGAACAGAGGGTAAATACACAACATGTAATGATGGAATTGAAACCAGGTGTGTGTGAAGACAAGACAAAACAAATGGAAAATGAATCGATGATGGCTAGAAGACCGGCGACGCCGACCACCGAACACCGCCCGAACAAGGAGAGGAAACAACTTCGCAGAAGTCGTGACAGAAACATTATATAAGGGTTATATAGAGATTCAATCAATGTGATGTGAGGGGAGATTCTCCATATAGTCAATAAAAGGTTGCCAAATTCTGTAAAATGTCTCTAACTTATTCCTCAAGCAGTAAGGGATTTTCTGCAGTGGGATACAACTATTGCAACTGGCAGGACGGAATCTGATTTCCATTTCAAGGCAATACATTTCTTGGAAATCGCTAGCAATATTTCTGTTAGCTTTATAGTATGGCTTTGCCTAAGATTGGAGTTAGTAAAGTTACCCAGTAGACAGACCTCCGGGTCTAAAGGGAATGCAACCCCGTGGATTGAGGATATGGTATTGCATACCCCCTGCCAGAAACCGTGTCATTTTGAACACTGCCAAGTGGAATGGAGGAATGTTCCTTCATCTGAGCCACATCTAAAACATAGGGAGGACATATCAGGGTTGAACTTGTGCAGTCTAGATGGGGTGATATAGAGCTGACAGAGGAAATTAAACTGGATCAGTCTGTATCTGGAGTTCAATGTGAATGTAACACCATCCCTGCATAGGTCACTCCATAGACCCTCATCAAAATCAATACCCAGATCTTTTTCCCATCTAAGTCGGGGTTTATCTAGCTCAGGCAGTGTTAGTCCTGACATAAGAGCATCGTAAACATGGGAAATGGTCTTGAATAGTGGTTGGTCTGCGTGGCAGAGTTGTTCAATAGGTGACATCTTAGGTAGGTTCCATTGTCCCTTGAGAGTCACCCTAATAAAGTTTTGTAGTTGTAGGTAGCTAAAGAAGTCCCTGTTAGGCAAGTGGTATTTCTGTTTCAGCTGTTCAAAAGACATAAGAACTCCCTCCTCATAACAATGTTCCAGAAGAGTGATACCCTTATCAGACCATGGTCTAAAGTTACTATTCTGGAAAAACATAGGAATCAATCTATTGTTCGATAAAGGGGTTTTAGGGGAAAGGAATCCCTCTCATCCGAACAGCTCATGCAGTTTGCACCATGCCAGGACAGAATGTATGATTAAAGGGTTGTCTGTGATGGTTTTTATATATTTTCTCTCCCATTTGTAAAACAATTCTGCCCCAGTTGCATCATTTACCTCAAACTTTTCAATGTTCAACCATGAGGGAGAGGGACCATTGTCAAACCTCTGAGCCAGAAACCTAGACTGTGCAGTCCAGTAGTACATTCTAAAATTGGGGAGGTTTAAGCCCCCTTGACCGTAATCAAGGGTCAGTTTATCCAGGCCAACCCTAGGGGTTTTGACGTGCCAGATAAACCATCTGGTCAGCTTGTCGAGAGAGGAAAAGAATGCTGCGGGCACAGGGATAGGAAGAGATTGAAACAAATATAGAAATCTGGGCAGGACATTAATTTTAATTACATTTATTCTACCCAGTAGAGTGAGAGGCAAGTCCATCTATTTAAAAAGTTCACCCTCCACCTTTTGCAACAAGCTGGCCAGATTGAGTTTATATAGGTTGTTCAGGTTACCATCCACCATTATGCCCAAATATGTGAAGCCCATAGGCGACCATCTAAAAGGAAACTTGTGCTTGATGGTATGGTGGTCAAAGACAGACAACGGTAAGATTTCGCTTAAATCAAAATTGACCTTATATCCAGAGAAAGAACTATAACACTGTAGTAGGATCTGCAAGTGAGAGAGGAAATGTTCTGGGTTTGTTAAAAATAAGATAAGGTCGTCCGCAAAGAGTGATAACTTATGGGTCTGTGGGCCCACCTCAAAGCCATGTATGTCAGGACACGTTCTGATAGCCTCAGCCAACAGTTCGATGGCGAGGGCAAAGAGGTGGGGGCTAATTGGGCAACCTTGTCTGTTCCCCCTATAGAGAGGGAAAGAGGAGGAAGTAATCCCATTGGTAGCAATCCTAGCTTTAGGAGATTTGTAGAGTGATTTTATCAAATTTACAGACACAGTACCTAAACCAAACTTTTCCAAGATGCGAAAGAGGTATGGCCATTCAACCCTATCAAAGGCCTTTTCAGCGTCGAGGGAGACTGCAAAACTAGGTATTTTGTTTTTGTTAGCAAGGTGAATTATATCAAAGAACCTTCTGAGATTATTGGAGGACAGTTATTAATTATGAAGCCAGTCTGATCTGGGTTGACCAACAGGGGAAGACATGACTCCAGTCTCTTAGATAGCATCTTGGTGACCAGTTTACAATCTGTGTTAAGGAGAGAGATTGGTCTATAGGAGGCGCACTTTAGCGGGTTTTTCTCTTTCTTGTGAATTACAGTAATCACTGCTTGAGCGAAAGACTCTGGAAAGCAGTTGTCTTCCCCGGCTTTTTTAAGTACCTCCATAAGGTAGGGGACCAACAGCTCCCTAAATTCTTTATAGAACTCTGGAGGGAAGCCATCCTCCCCAGGAGATTTATTAGAAGGTAAGGATTTAATGGCCTCCAACAATTCAGGAACTGAGAACTGTTCACTCAGGTGCTCTCTGTCTTCCTCTGACAGGCATGGGAGGTTGAGAGAGGAGAGGAAGGAGTCGATCTCTGATAGATCATCACTTGATTGGGAAGTGTAGAGGTCTTCGTAGTATTTCTTAAAAGTATCATTAATTTCAGTAGGGTCGAAAGATATCCCATTAGTAAGAGTTTCTATAGCATTAATTGTCCTCTTACTTTCCTCTGCTTTCAGTTGCCATGCCAATACTTTGTGTGCTTTCTCTCCAAGCTCGTAATAACACTGTTTTGATTTAGTGATAGCCCTCTCATCTTGATATGTGTTCAGAATATTATATTTCAGTTTTTTATTTAACAAAAGCCTGTATAGATCTTTAGTCGGGCCTCTTTGGTAGGTTTTCCCTAGCTCCGAGATTTCAGATTCAAGGACATTCAGTTCCGCACCGTGTTTTCTCTTCAGCCCTTTAGTATAGGAAATGGTCTGTCCCCTCAGATAGGCTTTCAATGTGTCCCAAAGAATGAAACTGTCAGGAGCGGAGGGTTTGATTGTCAAAGTAAAAATATTCATCTGCTCTTTGATGAATGCAAAAAATTCAGGTTGCTTCAGGAATGCAGAATTTAGTCTCCATCTATATGCTTCATTTACCTTGGTTGGAATGGAGATTGATAATACCAGAGGAGAATGGTCACTAAGCAATCTGGGGAGATACTCGATATCTAACACTCTATGAAACAGTTGGGTCGATAGTAAAAAGTTATCTATGCGTGTGTGTGTGAATAAAAAGAGTAGTCCCTATCCTGTGGGTGCAACTGTCTCCAGATGTCTAGCAAATTAAGATCTTTCATGAATGACATGGTGAGCTTGCCGGCTTTGGTAAGAAGTGAGGGTTTATCATAGGACCTATCAAGAACTGTATCTAAACAAAAATGTAAATCTCCTCCAACCACTAGCCATCCTGGTGGAGCTTGAGCAGCCTGAAGGAAGACATTCTGAATAAACATTTGGTCATCGAAGTAAGGAGCATAAATATTCAATAGGGTCCAAGACTCCGAAAACATATGCCCTTGCACCAAAACAAACCTGCCCGAGGGATCAGAGATGGTATTGTTGACGCAGAAGGGGATGTGTCTACTTATCAAAATTGCAGTTCCTCTTGCTTTGGAGTTAAAAGAGGACGCGGAAACTTGTCCTACCCATTCCCTCTTCAATTTCTTGTGTTCACTGGCTGTAAGATGTGTTTCTTGTAAAAACACAATGTCAGCCTTTAATTTCTTAACCTGTTAGGGCTAGGGGGCAGCATTGACACGGCTGGATAAAAAACATACCCGATTTAATCTGGTTACCACTCCTACTCAGTAACTAGAATATGCATATACTTATTACATATGGATAGAAAACACCCTAAATTTTCTAAAACTGTTTGAATGGTGTCTGTGAGTATAACAGAACTCAAATGGCAGGTCAAAACCTGAGAGATTCCTTTACAGGAAGTGGCCTGTCTGACCATTTCTGGAACTTCTTTGCCATCTCTATCATTTACTAAGGATCTCTGCTCTAACGTGACACTTCCCACGTCGTCCATAGGCTCTCAGAGCCCGGGAAAAAAGAGAATGTCGTCATTCCAGCCCCAGGCTGAAACACATTATCGCCTTTCTCAAGTGGCCCATCAAGAGACACTAGCTTATGCGCGTGACCCCGACCGCCCCCGCCTTTGGGATTTTTTCCTCTGTTTGCCGAAAAGGAGATTCCCTGTCGGAATTTTATCGCTTTTCTACGAGAAAAATGACGTAAAAATTGATTTTAAACAGCGGTTGACATGCTTCGACGTACGGCAATGGAATACTTTGAATTTTATTGTCAGGAATTGCGCCAAGCGCGCGACACTTCTTTACTATTTCGGATAGTGTCTGGAACGCACGAACAAAACGCCGCTATTCGGATATAACGATGGATTATTTTGGACCAAACCAACATTTGTTATTGAAGTAGACGTCCTGGGTGTGCATTCTGACGAAGACAACAAAAGGTAATGACATTTTTATAATAGTAAATATGATTATGGTGAGTGCTAAACTTGCCGGGTGTCTAAATAGCGAGCCCGTGATGCCTGGGCTATGTACTTAGAATATTGCAAAATGTGCTTTCACCAAAAAGCTATTTTAAAATCGGACATATCGAGTGCATAGAGGAGGTCTGTATCTATAATTCTTAAAATAATTGTTATGCTTTTTGTGAACGTTTATCGTGAGTAATTTAGTAAAATGTTAGCGAATTCCCCGTAAGTTTGCGGGGGGTATGCTAGTTCTGAACGTCACATGCTAATGTAAAAAGCTGGTTTTTGATATAAATATGAACTTGATTGAACAAAACATGCATGTATTGTATAACATAATGTCCTAGGGTTGTCATCTGATGAAGATCATCAAAGGTGAGTGCTGCATTTAGCTGTCTTCTGGGTTTTGGTGATATTATATGCTGGCTTGAAAAATGGGTGTCTGATTATTTCTGGCTTGGTACTCTGCTGACATAATCTAATGTTTTGCTTTCGTTGTAAAGCCTTTTTGAAATCGGACAGTGTGGTTAGATTAACGAGAGTCTTATCTTAAAATGGCTGTAAAATAGTCATATGTTTGAGAAATTGAAGTAATATGATTTTGAAGATTTTGAAAATCGCGCCACAGGATGGCAGTGGCTGTTACGTAGGTGGGACGAATTCGTCCCGCCGGTCCCATTTAAGGTATGTATAGACTCTTTTCCTCTTAATCGGGCTGTTAAGACCTTTTACGTTGAATGGGACATATTTTAGTGGATTAAGCATAGGTTGGGTTTCAAATATGTAACCGAATGGAAATCTCTCAAATGTAAATAGTCAGGAAATGTTTCAACTTTAGTTTGAACACTGAAGTGACCTATGTGTCTCTTTAGGAAGGAAACAACAATAAACATAGAAGAAAAAAAACAGAAACCCCACCCACCCCGATTGTCAGACTAAAACCACAATCCCAACAATCAAACATGAATACACTTGTAGAGATACGTTGTTGCTCGCTTTCCATCTTGCTCTTACTAGCTTAACCTTGGCGTAAACTAAAACCTGTGAGCTCTCTAAGTTGAAAAAAAACGTTGCGAATAGACATTTATGGCTGAATATTTACTGCCCACAGTAAGGGCTGCTTGAGTCTCTTTTCAGGAGAGGAGAAACATAAATGGGGGGAAAGCAGTGGGCCTAAGCCCAGTAATTTGCTTCGCCCAGTGGATATTGACTATACTAAAATATACTCTCCTGTAAATGTAATAGAACTCACCCCGGTGAAAAAACTCTTAGTTGAAAATGTACAAATCAATTATAGCGACCGGATAGCGGGGTAAACGGATCCAAATTCCAAGAAGATATCAGCAGTTCAGTCCCAGGACAGCACGGATAAGAAAAAACAAAAAAACTGCATCTTATCCCTCAGAGAGACCATCCTGGTTCAGACGCGGTTCAGTTCTTTGAGAAAAGTGAACACTTCTCCCGGGGTGTTGAAGAGATGGCTTCGGCCTTTGTACTGAACTTTCATCCGCGCAGGGTGGATGAGGTAGCCGGTGATGTTATTCTCCTTCAGTGCTTTGGCGGCAGGTCTGAACTGCTTGCGACGTCTGGCGAGATCCGCGCTCATATCCGGGAAAAGGCTGACCCTCTTGCCATCGATAGTGATGTCCCCTTTGGCTCTTGCGAGTTGCAGTATCTTCTCTCTGTCCTGGAAACGGAGGAACCTGATCAGGACGGCCCGTAGGAGCTCATCTGGCCGGGGTTTCGGCGCTGATGTTCTGTGGGCGCGTTCGATTTCCAACGGCTTGGTGAAGTTGATTATGCCTAAGACATCAGGGATCCATTGAGTGAAGAAACGGACCGGGTCACGGCCCTAGCTGTCCTCTTTCAATCCCACCACACGGATATTGCTACGTCTGTTCTGGTTCTCCATCTGGTCTACCTTGTTTTTGAGGTAGGCATTGCCCTTCTGCAGTTGTATCAGAACCTGGTCATGTCGAGTGATGGTATCTTCAACTGTGCTAATGCGCAACTCAGCCTCAGTCATTCTCAAAAGGAGATCATTCATGGAGGATTTCAGGTCGTCAATGGAAGAATGGAGTTCAGCCGATTTCTTGTCAATTTTCAGAGAAAGACTTTTGTTACCATCCTGAATTTCCCGAAGGAGAGTAGCCAGCGAGCCTTCCGACAGCAACAGTCTGGATCTGTCGTCTGAGTTATCAGGGCTAATGCTAATCTTGCTAGCTGTAGCGTTATCGATATCGTGGGGATCAACGACGTTTTGGTCGTCCTTCTTGCCTCTTGGTCGGAGGTCCATGGCTCTTTGGGAAGGTAAGTACTTGACAATTTATCAGCTGATGTTAGAATATTGTTTCAACGTTGTTATTTAGGTAATAATGGAATAACTTTGAAGAGCTCGGTTTGTCAACGTCTGCTCAGCTCCGCGGCATCACGTGCTCCCCGTAAAGATATAATTTAATCGTATTATTATATGTAGAAGACAGCGATGGGTAAGAAGAAGCCTACATAACCAAACCATAAAGTAAAATTTAACATCCATATATGGCCAGCTACAGTATGTAAACTTTAACATTGATTTATCCTGCAATAGATGTCGTTCAATTGGTAACATACATGTTTGTCTTCTTCTAATGCGTCTTAAGGGGAAAGTAATCTAAACGTAACAGAATGTAATCAGATTATGTTGCTGAGTTTGGGTAATCCAAAAGTTACATTACTGATTACAAGTTTGGACAGGTAACTAGTAATTGTTACAGATTACATTTATAAAGTAACCTACCCAACCCTGCCTGTACTGACTTCGCCTTCTGGATGATAACGGGGTGAACAGGCCTTGGCTCGGGTAGTTGATGTCCTTGATGACCTTTTTGGCCTTCCTGTGACATTGGGTGCTGTAGGTGTCCTGGAGGGCAGGCAGTGTGCTCCCGGGGAGGCGTTGGGCAGACCGTACCACCCTCTGAAGAGCCCTGCGGTTGCGGGCGGTGCAGTTGCCATACCAGGCGGTGACACAGCCCGACACAATTGTGCATCTGTAAAAGTTTCTCAGGGTCATACGGGTCAAGCCGAATTTCTTCAGCCTCCTGAGGTTGAAGATGCGCTGTTCTTCACCACACTGTCTGTCTGGGTGGACCACAGATGCCACGCTTATGGTTATGTTGCAGCAGTGTGTAGGAGGGGATTCTTAGATGTGATAAGTGTGCAGGAGGGCATGTGACAAAGGAATGTGTAGTATTGGTGAAAGAAGCGGTATGTGTTGCTGGGGATCAGATGTGTCCGGAGCAAGAGAGGCAGGTTGAAGTTGCCAGAGTCAGTGAAGAAAGTAAAGGAAGATGGATCATGTGTGAGGGATCCTAAGAGGCTCCCGGTGAGAAGTAGACTTTTGCCAGCACAGTGATAGGTCTACGCATGAAATGTGCTTCAGTAAGGTTGGCTTTTTAGCATTCATTGCCATGGTGATCAACAGTACCACAGGAATGGAACATATGTCACAGAAAATAGGAGTAAGTCACAGAAAATAAGAGTTGTGGTGGCAGCTGCAGAGAAGGACTTGGGATTACGAGATTTACATTTACATTTACAATTTAGTAATTTAGCAGACAATCTTATCCAGAGTGACTTATAGTTAGACTGCAGAAGAGTTACAGGGTGTGTTGAATGGTAGTGTCCCATCCTCCCAGGTTGTGGGCCTGGTGTAGGATCAGATAGGGTAAAAATAGTGAAATGAGGGGTTGGTTTTTAACGAGTGTAGGGTTAGGTGGCAGGGTAAGTTTTTCCTTTTCCCTTTTGCCATTTTTGTATTACAAAGTATAATGGATTTATGGGTCAATATCACTAAAAGTGTTATTTTTTGTCCTCAAGATAAATCATTCAAAATTGTATATAAACAATATACACTCGATCAAATTTCAAAAGGATCCTTATGTGTGTATGCCTTCATGATAATAGAAGCATAATGACAGACTTCAAACTATTTCAGTGGAAGGAGGCAATTTTTCAATGTCCCAAGTGCTGCTCAATCAACTTCAACGAGAATAATTAGGAATAAAATTATACATTTAAAAAAAAAAAAAATCATTAAATGTTATCTTTTTATGTTAAATCATGCACTTTTTAAAAAAAGAATATTGACTATTTTCTGTACGTCCTCAAAGTTGTTGTCCACCCTGTACCATTGTGGTTACTGTCACTTTAACCTCTCTGGGCTAGGCGGGACGAATTCGTCCCACCTACGTAACAGCCAGTTGAATCCTGTGGCGCGATTTTCAAAACGTTTGAAATGCTATTACTTCAATTTCTCAAACATATGACTATTTTACAGCTATTTAAAGACAAGACTCTCGTTAATCTAACCACACTGTCCGATTTCAAAAAGGCTTTACAACGAAAGCAAAACATTAGATTATGTCAGCAGAGTACCAAGCCAGAAATAATCAGACACCCATTTTTCAAGCTAGCATATAATGTCACAAAAACCCAGAAGACAGCTAAATGCAGCACTAACCTTTGATGATCTTCATCAGATGACAACCCTAGGACATTATGTTATACAATACATGCATGTTTTGTTCAATCAAGTTCATATTTATATCAAAAATCAGCTTTTTACATTAGCACGTGACGTTCAGAACTAGCATACCCCCGCAAACTTCCGGGGAATTCACTAACAATTTTCTAAATTACTCACGATAAACGTTCACAAAAAGCATAACAATTATTTTAAGAATTATAGATACAGAACTCCTCTATGCACTCGATATGTCCGATTTTAAAATAGCTTTTTGGTGAAAGCACATTTTGCAATATTCTAAGTACATAGCCCAGGCATCACGGGCTAGCTATTTAGACACCCGGCAAGTTTAGCACTCACCAATATCAGGTTTACTATTATAAAAGTTTGATTACCTTTTGTTGTCTTCGTCAGAATGCACTCCCAGGACTGCTACTTCAATAACAAATGTTGGTTTGGTCCAAAATAATCCATCGTTATATCCGAATAGCGGCGTGTTGTTCGTGAGTCCCAGACACTATCTGAAATGGTAAATCTGGGTCGCGCGCATGGCGCAATTCGTGACAAAAAAAATCTAAATATTCCATTACCGTACTTCGAAGCATGTCAACCACTGTTTAAAATCCATTTTTATGCCATTTTTCTCGTAAAAAAGCGATAATATTCCGACCGGGAATGTCCATTTAGCTAAACAGAGGAAAGTAAACAAAGCTTTCGGTCGACGCGGGCACGAGCCTGAGTCTCACAGTAGTGTAACCAGCCACTACCCAAACGTGCTACTTTTTTTCAGCCAGAGCCTGCAAAGCCACGATTCAACTTTTTACCGCCTTCTGAGACCCTATGGCAGCCGTAGGAAGTGTCACGGGACAGCTAAGATCCTCACTCTTCAATAAACAGAGACAAGAAGAACGACACCTTGTCAGACAGGCCACTTCCTGCATGAAACCTTCTCAGTTTTTTGCCTGCCAAATGAGTTCTGTTATACTCACAGACATCATTCAAACAGTTTTAGAAACTTTAGGGTGTTTTCTATCCATATGTAATAAGTATATGCATATTCTAGTTATTGGGTAGGAGTGGTAACCAGATTAAATCGGGTACGTTTTTTATCCGGCGGTGTAAATACTGCCCCCTAGCCCTAACAGGTTTTAAGAAATATCTATTTTCTACAATGACATCACAAACAGAAATTACATTTACATTACATTTTAGTCATTTAGCAGACGCTCTTATCCAGAGCGACTTACAGTAGTGAATGCATACATTTCATTTCATACATTTTTTTTTTTTTTTCCTGTGCTGGCCCCCCGTGGGAATCGAACCCACAACCCTGGTGTTGCAAACACCATGCTCTACCAACTGAGCTACAGCGAAATAATGTCACTTCCTTGGCGGGAAAACAACTGTAGGTAACCAGGTGAGTATCTAGATTTCATACTATTACATTTTCATCATTATACTGTATGTTGGTGATGTGATGTGGGAAAGCATAACATGTCCACCCTGTTAAGCAAAAATACAAAAGACGTTAATTGAATTTCATAATTTCAAAATATATTTGTCAGACAATGCAAATTCCTTTTCAAGTGGCAGCCATTTATCCTAGCTTCATCACATCACTTGGAGCATAGTTGCTAATTTTAGCTCAAAATGTCCACCCTGTTATTGTCCACCCTGTTATCCATGTACACGTAACAGGGTGGACATGCACTCAACTGGGTGGACAAATGGATATCTTGCAGTAATGTATTTCAAAATGTGTTTTTGTTCATAAATTGTGTTACATAATTACAGTATATATATAAGAATAAATAAATATCCATTAAATCAGGTCTTTCTGAAGGAATGGCACCTCCTCTTAGTGCAGCTGAAAGACAGCGGCAATACAGTGAACGACGTAATGCTGACTCAGAAAGAAGGAGAGAGTATCTAGAGAAAGAGAGGGAGAAATGGAGGAAAGATAAAGAGACAGGGAAGAAGAAGAAGGCAATAGCTGAACTCAGTGACAGAGTGCAGTCTGCAGAAAGGAAGAAATGGAGAGATTCAAAAAGGATACTCGGAGCCAGGGCCAAGGCTAGTGCGTTGCTGCAGTCGGCAGAGGTAACCCTCCTTCCTCCCCATACACACATACATACATTTTTCTTGTACAGTAGCTGGTTGAGTATTGAAATGTATAAGGTGTTTGTTACTCTTTATATCTTATCATATGCTATCTCTTCTCACCTCAGATGCCTGCCTTAGATGCCATTAAAGGAACTATGAAGATTAATCAGGTTATCAGTGTCTCACCAGGCCAGATAAAATACAGGGACACTACTTGTCTGTGCAAGAAGAATAGTGGCATGTTGGACTGTCCTTGTTTTCAGCTCAAAGAGGCAACTCTGGGTGACCCTGCAGCATCTAACCAGCTCCCTGCATCTCAATACAAGGCTGATACCACATAGCGACCTGGCACCATTGAACTTAATCACGTAGGGGAGTGGTGTGTTGTCATTTATGACCATGAAGGATACCCTGGCATCATCATGGATGTAGACGAACATGACATTAAGGTATGATATTATGATATGTTAAAGATGCCATGAATTCGCATACACCACTGTTACCGATATATTATGAGGTCAGACTCTTTGCCGTATTAGTCTCAAACATTTGTTGGGTTACAGCAGTGTCAAGGGAATTTGTTCATCACATTCTAGCATCCAACCACTCAGCTACAACTCAAGGATTTGTCTTCAAGCTATAACACTTCTCGACTCATCTGCTTTCTTCCATCAGATGGGATGGAGGAAAGCAAAATGCTTAGACCAGCTCAGATGAAAAAAGGAGTTGTGTTATCAAGTAAAGCCACTTTGGGTTATAGAGACTTGTCACTTTGAGCCATTTAGACAGCATATGCTTCAATTGGCATTTAACAGGGAAACATACAACTCTCTCTTTTCACTGACATTCTATGTCACTTGTAGCTTTGAACATTCCGTAGATTTGTTAACATAGCAGTCAGTTATACTTGCCAAGTCACCACCGCATTGATATACATTTCATTATACTGTATTTTGTTTTCCTATCCGGAATGTCATTCTTGGCCATATTCAATGTAAAGTGTTTGTCATGGCATAATGTTGACTTTTCAAACATCTTCAGTTGTTTCTTTGACTTTTTCCTTTTTTGTGGTTTGGTAGAACAGTATGTTTTCATTTTATTGTAAGTACATTTATTGTAAGTTACTGAGTACATTTTAGAAATAGATTTTGCACATACTCTACTGTAACTCTCATCAATTGTTTAGTTTTATTGTGTCAATAAAGATGATTCTTGTTAAATGTCATTTGTTTTTCAAAGTTGTATACTCAGGAGTCAGATTGAGGGGGAAATTCCTGCCACTATGTCTAGGGGCAGTGTATAGTCTAGTACAAATACTGAGTTTTACATTCAGGCAAATAATGTAGTTTAACTTCAATCCATGATATACAGGAATGAAGGCAACACTGAGTGAAATATACATTTCTAGTCCCACTGTTGTACACAAGGTGTCACACTCTGCTAAGATACAAAATCAGAGAAATCAGTACCAATTGATGAGGAATAGTATACCCTTTTTTTCACACCATCTGAACTGTATGTACTGTACTGGCTCAGATATTTTCACATTGTCATTCACAGCATGGTTCCAGAAACTATAGTGGACACGCAATCAAGCAAAAACAGTATGGCTTGGTTTGGTAGACATTTTCTAAAGCTTTTCTTCACTTTGAAAGTGTGGAGTAGGTTGTGTGTAGATCTTTCTTTTTAGATGATGCTGTCTTTCTACACAGCTGTATAGTGGTCTGCATTAGTTCTAGCCAAGTGATTCTTATTACCAAGGCATCTGCTTGCAAAACAAAACGCTTCATCCATGGTGTTGTTTGAATCTTAGAAACCTGCCGCCTCTAGCATAATTTAACCAGATTCTCTCCCTCTGCCAACATTTTCAGAACTGTAACGCTACCAAACAGATTCCATGCCCAGGTTGATATTTCCATTTTTCTGATTCAGACAGAATCATTAACATTGCTATGGCTGATCTGATCGAATCTGGCCCTGTGCAAAACACTTGTTTAAAAAAATAAATAATTATGCAAATCAAAATCATAGTCCGCATTAAAGTTGTAAACTAGCTCTGTGGTAACTTTCACTTATGTAATTCTTGATGTTGCTTTATTGTTATGCAGAGCGGCTTAATTACTCAGCCCGCCGAATGACAAGAGGGAGTCAACCTCCTCTGCTCTTTTTTCGTCTGCTAATGGATTTATCTGACAATTTGTTCTGCTTGATGTTAATGGCTTTTCCCTCGGCATGTAAAATTGAGGCACTGTTAAGTTAACCAAAACCCCCAGAGAATTGATCATAGATAAGCCTTAACTTTATCCATCATCAAGCAGTGCCATCCCTCTGCTTAAAAAGTCACACCAGCGGAGTACTCTGAGATTACTATGAAGGAGTTTGCTGATCCCATGGATTTAGGCCCCTTATGCCCATAGCAACTGTACCAGAGTCAGTTTTGGGGTGCAGCTCACAACTTGTTAGATATTTTTTATTTAGGAGAGGGTATGGGTTTTAATTTGAACACAGGGAATTGGAAGAACCAACCCCAAATCAGTTTTGAAGGGCTACAAATGACTCCACCAAGTCCATGACCAAAGAGAGGATCACCTGAACCAATGCCCACCTGACAGACCTTCTCATTACCCCTCATCTGTTTGGATGTGCGGAGTGGCTCTTGTTCTAACACCCGTTTGGCCTCAAGGTCTCTGCTTTGGCTGTAAATGGAAATAAACAGCCACTAATGGAGAGGAAAATTGCCTGTCAGTCGCTAACCGTCGCTGTCAGTACAGCGAGGGAGCATGCTAAGCTACCCAACGTGGGAAGAATAGCAATGTAAGCACCAATCAATACGATCCAAAGACAAACAGTGATACATTTGCAATGTGTGACAGCTTGTCAGTAGCATGTGTACCTTTAGTCATTCCAAATGACTGAACACCATTCGGTGTATGGAACTTGCTCGTTTTTCCGTCTAATTGGCCGACAAGCGATTCAGTGCAACATTCAGTGTTTTTCTCTTGATGAACATTGACTTTGATACTTGCACGCAGCCCACACAGCTTACCTCACTTACTGGCGATCTCAAAGGTCAAATAGGGGGTGCTTATATTTGTCCTGTTTCACTGCGTGTACAAGTGGGTAACCTGTACGAGTGTGAGGTGTGTAATGAAAATGTTTTTTTGCATATCCCACCTCCCCCTGAGACACCTTCGGAGAGTGGGCTCACAGCCAAGGATCAGCCATGATTGATGGTGACCCTGGAACAATTAGGGTTAAGTGCCTTGCTCAAGGGCAGATTGACAGATTTTTCACCTTGTCGGTTTACAACTATTCACTTTGTCTTGTTTCGACCTAACAGCCTTTGGTTACTGGCCCAACACTCAAACCGCTATTCTACCTGCTGCCCTATCTGAAAGGTTTCCAACACGTCTAGACTGGAGTCAGCTTCAGTGCTGTGTGGGAAGAGCTGCCTGATCCATTTCTTAATGTTCAACGCAGCTCACACTCACCATAGAAATATTCATGCATTATCTTTGTACATAAATACAATGCAAATCCCTGAGGTAACCCGTGTGTGTGTGTGTGTGTGTGTGTGTGTGTGTGTGTGTGTGTGTGTGTGTGTGTGTGTGTGTGTGTGTGTGTGTGTGTGTGCGCGTGCGCGCATGTTTATGTGTATTGGTTTATATCACCCTGTGTGTGGGTAGTCAAACTTATTGGATGTGCACTGGTTAAAAGAACCACAACAAAGAGTAGGGCAATCCTCCTGTCTGCTGCGGTGAATGAAGGCTCTGACTGCTCCAATGATGAAGGACGACCCTGACCGTATCTGGCATTGAAATAACAGTCCTCTGACCCACACTCTCCCCACTGCTACCCCAACACCACAATCAATACCTACTCCCAGGTAGATCTTTGAAGCTCCAGACCCCAATAAAAATAAAAAAACAGATCCACACTCAATGATTTGAAGTATTCAATTTAAAAAAAACAACATTTATTCTATCTCTAGTAGAGGACAAATGTTTCAACCCTCTCAACCTTCATCAGTGTTGAGCAACATATTTCTGCAAAATTCCATTTCAATAATTAGAGCTAGGTGGTTATTGATTTGTATGATGCTGACTGGTGGTGTGAAAAGAAAAGCAAGAACTAGAAAATAAAAACATTTGGGGGTTACCAAGGTTATTGCAGTAAGTAGGAAGCCGAGAGTCAGTTTGATTTCCCTCTTAAGAACTAACTGCAACACGAGGCCTTTAAATATCTTCACAACTTTTTTTACTCTCTAACCACCCAGCTATTATAGTGACAATAAGGGACAGCAAACTTGTATCTGTTCTTAAAAGTTCACATTCTTTGTGCGTCTAGGCTTCCAGATCCTTTCATCTAACTGGTTACCAGGGTAACACAGGCTCAATAAAGCTCCTATGTGGGTGGGAGAGAAACATCTCTCACTGTCAGAAGTATTAGAGGTAAGAAAACAACAGCCATGGAGACAGATTTAGAAATATGTGGGATGGGAGAGGTCCTATGCATTTATCTGGGTGAGATTAAAGCAGGAGATAAAGCTGCTGAAACTCAAATTTCATACAGGTTGTTTTTTAAAATGTATTTGCTGTCTATGTGAATTGAATTTTGATGAAATCATTGGAATGGAAGTTGCCACAATAAAGTGGGAGCTTCTGAATGTTACTGAATAGTCAACAACTAGTTTACTGACTATATAAAATCTACTTCCTGATTATCTTTGTCATTTGGATGGAACACCCTTTGTCCTTTGATAATGTACCATCAGCAAGTAGTCTCATTCTGTTGCATCTTAGAAAAGGGAATGTGCCATTTAAAAACGTTCATCTATTTGCGTTCGACAATGACCCAATTAACTTCAGCTACCTACCCTTATCAACTTCAACTACATGTTGAATCGATCCAGCCATCTTGGCAGGTTAAGGCCACGGTATTCTCCTGCCTAGTGGCTCCTTTCATAGACAAAGTTCACTCTTGACTGGATCTTCATTTCAGATTACCATCTATGTAAGGGATGGAAAATAGTTTCCATAGTAACATGCCTCACCTTAAGATAGTGCCACAATAATACACATGTAGCTATAATAACTGATGTCCTTCTGTGCATTGGGTATCAGTTATTGTTCTCAACGTTGTGTAGCATCATATAACAACGCGAGACGTTGCATAGCATCTCATTGCATTATGATGTCACATCGTAGGCTAGCTTTGTTGCGGATCACATCACTTGACATCACAACCTATTATGTTATTTCTCAACCCTGGCCCTGGGGACCCACAAGGGGTGCACATCATAAAATATTCTGTCTCACATGAATTTACTTTTTGAATAGGCTAGCACCCATTCAGCACTCAAGTGACACACTGACTCTAAGGGGTACTCAAAAAATCTGTGAATATTTGAAATGCTAACAGGGGAGCCTCAATAATGTTTTAATGTTGATGTAGAGTGCCCTTATTTACTTTGGGAGTTCCTAGCAGCCCTGTAATTCGAGCCCTCTAGTGATGTGTATTATTTTCAAATTTGAACAAATCCACTGAGTAGCTACTGAGGTAGCTAGCATTTTCATTCAACATTGTTATTTTTGTTCTATGGTTTCATTTTCTCTCATCGCCAGAGGCTCAAGGATGTAACCAATGTCATATCCCCTTCTGTGGCGTCCCATATCCACCAAATAAAGAAGATGTACCTATTTGAGATAAAGACTTGCTTCACTGAGCCATTTGAAATCCATGGAAACTGCCTCTTCTTCTTTGAATTTGGGGGGCGGCTACCAAAGAAGCAGCTACCCCCCACCCCCCCATATACAAAGAAATTGACAGAGATTGCAGAGTGTGTCTTTATTCGGCTGCTATATGATGCTGTAGCCGTTGTGACTGAAAGTACTCCAGTCTGACCCTGACGCTCCTTTCCCTAACACTCACTGCACCGGTGCATCTCAGCGTATGATTAGAATTCCCTTCGGAAATGAGGTCGGACAACCCTTTGGCGGAGTGTGGGCACTGTCGTCATGGAAACGACCAGTCTTGCCAGTGTGATGAGCCCCAGACAATGTTGTCTCACACTCCATGGCCATGTGCATCAGCCGTCATGGCAGTAGATACCTTAATCAGGGGCGTCAGTTGGCTATGGCAGGGTATGGCAGTCTCCATACCCTAGCTCAAAACCCCAAAAGTTAACATTGGAATGATTTTAGTAAAAAAAATCATGTTTTGCCTATCTCGATTCAAATGCAACCGCTGTTTAGCGTGTTGATTGGCTGGCTTTCGGACAATGAGGAGCATTGCTCGCAGAGCAACTACCAGCCTGCAGCCTTTTCTCTCACTTTTAGAAAGCAGAGACAGGGCTAGTTTGCTTTGCCAGTCAGCCGTTTAGGCAGTGTGACAATTGCTTTGAATTTGATGACGGCATTTGAACTCAAGCCTTGTTGTAATCTGATAGCCAGGGGTTAATTGAATTGGGAATTGGGAGGTGGGGGAGCCCTCCTTTTTGGTGACAGTTCAAAAGCTATTTTGTTGCTATTAAAATATAGGTTGTTAAAGGCCTAATTGATATTTTAATTCATTCGCCCAGTAGGCTAGTACAATTTTGGTTTACTTGAATGTATTGGTATGAAAATAAACACAACTGAACAACTTGCTATTTAGAGCATTTCCCCAAAATACATTTACATTCCTGTCTTTGGTTTCAAAGAGAGTAACACGTGTAGGCTATAACAAGTGTGCATTGTCATGCAGTGACAGAATGAGCATTGAGATAATGCAAATAATTCATGATTACTTAGTTGGGCTAACTTTTTTTTACTTGTTGTTGGAGGCCTATTTCATCATCATCCTTTGTCTGCATCCCTAATCCCTACCTGTAGCCTACCTGCCTCTGGTATAATGCATTTCCACCTCTCACTCAGTCTTGTCCATCTTCCTGAATTAAAATGAGATATTCTAACAGATCCATCTTGCTGGCAAAACATAATTAAATATTTCTAAGTTATTTAGCTATAGTGTGGCTGTAGGGCTGTTTCTTAATATAATGAGCATCCAGATGGCCCGGGAAAAATTTGTGCGAGCTGGCTACTACAGTATGTGCAATATCAATATTTTCCACAAGTAAATTAGTCCATTTATGATGAGGATGAGTAGTGGTTGACATTGTACATGCCATTCCACAGACCTTTAAACCTAATATTGCGGTAATAATTCATGGCTGCTGTCATTTATATTTTCTTCCTGTTATCCAAATATAATTTTAGAATTGTTTAATTTTGTAGAAATGCAGTAAATGAGCTTGGAGGGGAGGTTTAGCTGAACTGATGTAATTAAAACGTATGCTTGGGATGGGGAAGAATCACATGGGGAAAATGGGCACTGTTAGTAAAAGTAAATAAATAAAACAAATATTACTTTTTGGTAATAATTACTGCTCTGCTTTTAATCTGTTAAATATATTTTAGGGTCTGTATATGATCGAAAGATATGCGTCATCGTTTCTGTGTCAGGTATGCGTAGATTCTGACTCAACACCCGCTGCACTTGTACGGCCTTGCCAGCCTCTCTTGTCTGCTTCCATGGTAACAAAGGAAGTTGTTTGAAATGAGTAACATGAATAGAGCAGTGGGCATGACAGGTACTGATAACAAACAAGAGCATAATCACAAGCATAATTCATATTTCCCAGGACAATGACAGACGAGTGACTGTAATTAAATGTAATTTATGAGTTATGATCCTGTCAGGCCGACTACTTCTGGTCTCAGAACAAAATAGAACTCTTTCCTAAGAAACTGAACAATGGCCGCTGTGAATGGCCGCTGTGAATGCAGCTGGAGTTGAATTCCAGCTATAGCCTCAAGACAATCTCACATCAACATTGTACAGTTGAAGTTGGATGTTTACATACACCTTAGCCAAGTACATTTAAACTCAGTATTTCACAATTCCTGACATTTAATCCAAGTAAAAATTCCCTGTCTTAGGTCAGTTTCGATCACCACTTTATTTTAAGAATGTGAAATGTCAGAATAATAGTAGAGAGAATGAATTATTTCAGCTTTTATTTTTTTCATTACATTCCCAGTGGGTCAAAAGTTTACATACACTCAATTAGTATTTGGTAGCATTGCCTTTAAATTGTTTAACTTGGGTCAAACATTTCGGGTAGCCTTCCACAAGCTTCCCACAATAAGTTGGGTGAATTTTGGCCCATTCCTCCTGACAGAACTGGTGTAACTGAGTCAGGTTTGTAGGCCACCTTGCTCGCACACACGCTTTTTCAGTTCTGCCCACAAATGTTCTATGGGATTGAGGTCAGGGCTTTGTGATGGCCACTCCAATACCTTGACTTTGTTGTCCTTAAGCCATTTTGCCACAACTTTGGAAGTATGCTTTGTGTCATTGTCCATTTGGAAGACCCATTTGCAACCAAGCTTTAACTTCCTGACTGATGTCTTGAGATGTTGCTTCAATATATCCACATCATTTTCCTTCCTCGTGAAGCCATCTATTTTGTGAAGTGCACCAGTCCCTCCTGCAGCAAAGCAACCCCACAACATGATGCTGCCCCTCCCGTGCATCACGGTTGGGATGGTGTTCTTCGGCTTGCAAGCATCCCCCTTTTTCCTCCAAACATAACGATGTTCGTTATGGCCAAACAGTTCTATTTTTGTTTCATCAGACCAGAGGACATTTCTCCAAAAACTACGATCTTTGTCCCCATGCGCAGTTGCAAACCGTAGTTAGTTTCTTTTATGGCGGTTTTGGAGCAGTGGCTTCTTCCTTGCTGAGCAGCCTTTCAGGTTATGTTGATATAGGACTCATTTTACTGTGGATATAGATACTTTTGTACCTGTTTCCTCCAGCATCTTCACAAGGTCCTTTGCTGTTGTTCTGGGATTGATTTGCACTTTTCGCACCAAAGCACGTTCATCTCTAGGAGACAGAACGCATCTCCTTCCTGAGCGGTATGACGGCTGCGTGGCCCCATGGTGTTTATACTTGCACACTATTGTTTGTACAGATGAATGTGGTACCTTCAGGCGTTTAGAAATTGCTCCCAAGGATGAACCAGACTTGTGGAGGTCTACAATTATTTTCTGAGGTCTTGGCTGATTTCTTTTGATTTTCCCATGATGTCAAGCAAAGAGGCACTGAGTTTGAAGGTAGGCCTGGAAATGGATCCACAGGTACACCTACAATTGACTCAAATGATGTCAATTAGCCTATCAGAAGCTTCTAAAGCCATGGCATAATTTTCTGTCATTTTCCAAGCTGTTTAAAGGCACAGTCAACTTAGTGTATGTAAACTTCTGACCCACTGGAATTATGATAGAGTGAATTATAAGTGAAATAATCTGTCTGCAAACAATTGAGCCTGTAATCGAACCCACAAATGCTGATGCTCCAGATACTCAACTAGTCTAAAGAAGGCCAGTTTTATTGCTTCTTTAATCAGAACGACAGTTTTCAGCTGTGCTAACATAATTGCAAAAGGGTTTTCTAATGATCAATTAGCCTTTTAAATGATAAACGTGGATTAGTTAACACAACGTGCCATTGGAAGACAAGAGTGATGGTTGCTGATAATGGGCCTCTGTCCGCCTCTGTAGATATTCCATAAAACACCTGCCGTTTCCAGCTACAATAGCCATTTACAACATTAACAATGTCTGCACTGTATTTCTGATCAATTTGATGTTATTTTAATGGACAATTTTTTTCTGCTTTTCATTCAAAAACAAGGACATTTCCAAGTGACCCCAAACTTTTGAATGGTAGTGTATATATATTGTTTTGTAAATGTCAAGACACGTGCTATAGGTCAGTACAGCAACCGCTAAGGGCAGTGAAACTCTATGGGTTGGTTTTAGACCATACTCATCCTGGTATGCCACCCTATTTCAATGCTACCTGTCACCTAGGCTATACAGGCCAGTGTCCCCATCACTACCCTTGGTAGTAGAAGAAGCAAAAGCAACAGACTGGTAATCATAGCAGTATCAGTAGTACTGGCAGAACCTCCACCTTCTCCTGCCGGCATACAGTAAAGGCCTTTCCTCTGCATTAAGTCTGCATAATCCTGACAAAAACAGTTTCCGAAAGGATCTGTCTCTCACCCCACATTCATTGGGAGGGAAGGGATCATTGTAAAAGGTTATTCATGACACCAAGGCCCAAGTGCCACGGCTTCCATTACGTTATGACTGAAAGGGGAGTGCTGCACATTGTTATTTAAATAATGAATGCATACGGCCTGCCTCATCAATAAGTCATGCGCCAGCTGTTTCGGAAGGAGGACGAGTGGGATTTGATTTGTCACTCCTGCCACAGTAAGGCATTGTAATAATTGATCATTGTTATTACAGATGAGTTGTACTCCAGGCAAAAAGTTTATTTTTATTTTCAGCTTCTAGTAAATTCAGTTCATATTGTCTTATTGCCCACATTACATCCACTGACTGAGAAGCTTTGTGTTCATATTGCATTGCACCATGGGGAGTCAAAACTGTGGTGTGGACTCTCAAGGCCTCAATCTCACCCACACCATACATTATGATGCCACTATTTCAATAATGAGGGCTGTTTCTGGATGAGACCCCTGGCCATTCTTCTCATTAATGTGCTGCATTCTGTCCAACGTCCTCAGGTTTTTATAAGCAACCTCACCACTGCACAACACAAACAAATACTGTTGCAGTACTAGCCTGCTATGTTTGTGAAGCTTTGTTATAGCTGTAGTTACATAGGTACAGTATGTGGCTAACAGCAGTGACAAGTGGCCCTACACTACTGCTCCTTACATGTATTTTCCTTCACCGTGTGTATTTGTTCCCCTATATATGAGTTTGTATGTGTGAGTGAGTGTTAATGTATGACTGCTGAAATAGATAAAAGGCAACCGCTTGTCTGCTCCTGCTGCAATTGTGCTTTTGCAACACCTTTTGCCCTCAGAACAGCCTCAATTCATTGGGGCATGGACTCTACAGTTAAATAAAAATAAATAAAATAAATACAAGGTGTCGAAAGCATTCCACAGGGATGCTGGCCTATGTTGACTCCAATGCTTCCCACAGTTGTGCCAAGTTGGCTGGATGTTCTTTAGGTGGTGGAACATTCTTGATACACACAGGAAACTGTGGAGCATGAAAGTTGCAGTTCTTGAAACACTCAAATCAGTGCACCTGGCACCTAGTATAAATCATTTGTCTTGCCCATTCACCCTCTGAATGACACACATACACAATCCATGTCTCAATTGTCTGAAGGCTTAAAAATCCTTCTTTAACCTGTCTCCTCCCCTTCATCTACACTGATTGAAGTGGATTTAAGGTGACATCAATAAGGGGAATATGGAGGCGAAAGAAACGCACACCTGTTTAGGCGAGGTTCTGGCTGGTAGAGTAGAATGCTTGAAAAATTGAAGGCCAGCCGCACACTCTTGGAGCTCAGATGTAATAATTTAATAACCTAATATCCAACGTTTCCACAGACAAGCTGTCTTCATCAGGGTATCAATAAGGGATCATAGCTTTCACATGGAAAGAGCAGGTGTTTCTAATGTTTTATACACTCAGTGTATATCAAGGTTTTTCAGAAAAAGACAGCCTGGCTCAACTTAACAGAGAACCTCATCAAGAAATGCAGCCGAGATTAGGCTATTATTTATTAAAGTTGATAGATTCCGAATGTTTTCACGAAAGGCCCCGTATCGTTCTTTAGCCTTGTGTATAGAGGACAAGCCATGCTAGCAGAGCACTCGAGGTACCATGGAAAAGCAGCATTGAGTTGGAACAGACCTCAGGACCATAGGACTTTTTCACACACTTGGGTGCATCCATTGGTCAAGAAGCACGATTTTGCTAACGTTAAAGATTACACAATTAACGCTCCAAATGTTATTCGAATTTTATTTAAATAGAAAGTGACAGTATACTGTTCTGGTCTCACTTCGCTTTGTCAGTGTTCTTGAAGAAAGTTGTTTTTGAAGTTTAGTTTTAACTTCCGTTATTAATATAACGTCACTGACAATATATGATTAATTTAGGTTTGAGAGGGACCATGTTTTTTTTCTCCAGTTTAAATTGGGCATTCTTTTCAACATTAAACTTTGAAGTGTTAAGCTGTTGATAACATCCACTAAATAGATAGAATAGCTAGGGACAATTTCATAATATCTGATTTGATCAATTCTGTCCAAAAGCCTAAGTAGGCCAGAGAGGTATCTTGTGTGACAAATACAGAGGAGTTAACTTTTATAATGAAAATGTTGCGGAATGATGCAACATATTCAAAATAAACACAGAGCTTATTAGAGCTGGGTTTCAACTTTAATTACAGTGCAAGGCTGAGGACACGCCAACGACCACAGCCCCCTTGGGCGGAAATAATGTGGAGGTCAGCCTGATCTCCCCCAGCAAACACGCTATTTCAGCATTTCAGCATGGCAGACCATTGAACATTCAAGCACTCAAAAGCCACACAGTCTTGCATGCTCCGAAATGAGAGTACATTTTATGTAATTCAAGTTTTTTTTAATGACAAATCAAACATTAGATTAAACATAAACACAACCTTGAAGGTGAGAACTCTTCAGTGGAGTTTCCCTGCAGTGTTCTTGTTGACAAAGTGTAGAGTTTTTATCTGTGGTTCTGTTGCTACCCTGTCAGAATATGGGTCTCTTTTCACATCTGGCACATTAAGAGACCACTGACTGATTTCTCCCAGGAGAAAAACAACAACAAACAGTGTCAGGCTCCGTTGTTTACCAGTGGGGCTATCATATGACAGCGTTAGAGCATGGATGTCCAAATGTACTCATCTGAATTAATAAACTTTGCAACACGATTTGTTTGAGTTGTTGTTTTTGTTTAAAAAATGTTTCACAGTCTTTAGGCAAGCAGATGGCTTCATTCCTGAGTTAAATCAGCCAGCTATAGTTTCCGCCTGGATGGGCCAGTCCAGAACACATGATGCTGAGACTGATTAGGCACTTTGACGGACAGGCAGTGATATCAATGTAGTCGCAGCAACACTGAGATTGTATCTGGAGGACAAACATCCCTGGGGCCTAAAGGATCATGTTATGTACAGTACCTCAGCTAGAAAAGATGCCAATCTGTGCTGTGATGATTGAAGACAGAATTGAGTAATGTGCAGGATTAGTAACTGGAAAACAGTCAGCGTGAAGAGAAACAGGGGGTTGTTGTCCTGCATGTTCACATTTCCAACAGTGGGGACTTTTTTTCCCTTCTCTGTTGCCAAGGAAACTGGGGGAGTTTGTTCTGCCAGACTTGACATCACATGAGGGCCAGCAGCTCAGGGCATACAGGCCAGGAGTTTCTCATTATCCAGAGGTATGTGCTTGAATTCCTGGATGTGCTTTTTGGCCTGGAACACTCAGGGACATTGAAAGGACAGCACAGACAAAAGTAAACAAGAATGTAAACATTTGTTTGAACCAGACACCCAATGTTTGTTGAATGCTTTTTAGGGCAGGCACTGTCTTTGCTCTGCAAAAATAAATGGATTAGGCATCTCCTCACTTTTGTTATGTCTCTGCGGTTTTGAAAAATTCAATATATCGTGGTGCTATCATAAAAACTGGAATATAAAAATCATTTTTTGAAGATTAAAGAGATACCACATACATTTCCAGATGAGGAATCAGCTCTTATAATTAGTCAGTATGTCATTGAAAAAGGTATCATCACACTGTTCTATTGTTTCACAGTTACATACATGTTTAACACAGCATACAAGCCTCAAAACTATGTCAGTAAACAAGGATAATGTTTACAGGCTTTCACTTCTAAAAAATCCTTGTTTTGATGATGTGAAAGCAGCATTTTAATCTCCAGTGCTAGCCTCGCCTCATTCTCTGTGTGAGTTTAGAGCCAGTAACCGCAGGGTGGATGGCAGTTGTCTCCCCCTGCAGCCCGGGCTTCCTGCCGTGAAGGCCTGGAGAACCAACACATGGCAGCTCATCTCAATGACAAACAGGAGCCTCGGCACGTTGGCCTCTTCAAAGCCTTTCACAACCTGGACATTTTGCATTTCAACTTTGTTGGGTCTAACCTGTCTAAGTATAGATGCCTTTGTTAGCACTTATGGAGACAGAACTACATTTTAATACTTGACGGATCAGAATACATTGATCAATGAACCCGTTTATCTGTTTCTGAACTGTCTGAGGGATGGTCAATCATTTACATTGAAAAATATTCCTGGCTGAGTGAATGGTACCGTAAGATAGTTGCTAAGCGACGCTAGTCAATTTCAATGACAGTGTCATCCTGAAGCGTCTCTCTGACAGCATAATGAAATGGCTTCATACTTTCTCCTGAGACTGTATTTACATAATTTGGAAGGGATACACAATCACACTGTAACTTGATAATACATTTCCACTCAGTTATTATTTATGCGTACAAATAAGCCCCTTTCAGGTAGATTTAGGGGAAAAACAAACAGATTTCCCTTTGATAAATTTAAACAGAAGTTTATTCAAGAGCTCCTGTGATATGGAATGTTATCTGTAGAGACTAGAACGTCTCTGCTGTAACCAGGAAGACAAGGAGTGGAATGTTATCTGTAGAGACTAGAACGTCTCTGCTGTAACCAGGAAGACAAGGAGTGGAATGTTATCTGTAGAGTCTAGAACGTCTCTGCTGTAACCAGGAAGACAAGGAGTGGAATGCTATCTGTAGAGACTGGTACAACAGACTAGAACGTCTCTGCTGTAACCAGGAAGACAAGGAGTGGAATGTTATCTGTAGAGACTAGAACGTCTCTGCTGTAACCAGGAAGACAAGGAGTGGAATGTTATCCAATTTGTAAGTCGCTCTGGATAAGAGCGTCTGCTAAATGACTTAAATGTAAATGTAAATGATATAAAGGCGCTTGCACACTGCCCAGACTTTGGCCAACAAATGCCAAACAACATCAATGTCTGATTGTTGTGCTATACTTCTCTGTGTTAGTTGGCTTTTGTAGGCAAACGTTTTGTCCGATTCAATATGCTCAATAGGCATTTGTTGGAGTAAAAAATCTGCCCAAAGACCATGATTTAGTGTGCCCCATGTGTGGAAAAACAAACCATCAGCAACTTGTTGGGTAGTGCATCTAGCTTTACAACATGCTAAAAGAAGACAGTCAAGCCACGCTAAAACGCATTGAGATGAGGGATTATAAGTGGTTGTAAATGCAGTCAAAAATCAAATGTCCAATGCCACTCAAGATAATGATAATCACCCTCATCATCATTATCATTATATTATGGTGAAAGAGCGGGTCTCCAGCTTTTAACCTAGACTGGCTAGATGGCTTAGACGCGAAGCTCTTTATGTCTATTGCTGTCGTTAGTAAAGGTGAATCTGTAGATGAATCAATCCCCTCTCAAAACCTGGGAGAACACTCAAGCTTTAGACTCACATCTCTGTGGAGAACAAACAAATTGTCATGAGAGTAAAGGGCGAGCCAAGCAGAGCAGGCAGGGCCAACGGCAGCTATAGGGCCGAGGCCCCGATACTGCTTGGTTGTCACTAGTTACCACAGCCACAAAGTCAAAATTGTAAGGTTAGTGTTAGGCATACGGTTAGCAGCCAGTGTGCTTAACGTTAGGGGTAGGTTAAAATCAGATAAAAAAATGTTTTTTTTGTAGAAATAGGCGGTTTAATTGTGACTTTGTGGCTGTGGTAACTAGTGACGACCCTGCTGCTCTGAACCTATCTAGCCTGAACAGAAAAATGAAGAAATATCAGAACAAGCAGAGTGTTCATTGACTCTATGTACGTACATAGGGCAGCAGTCTCTATGGTGCAGGGTAGACAGCTAGTAACAGTGACAAAGGTTCAGGGCAGGGTATTGGGCGGAGGCCGGCTGGTGGTTTGATGCACCTGTACTGTCTCCGCCTTCTAGAAGTTAGCGGGGTGAACAGGCCGTGGCTCAATTACACAGTGTGTGAAAAGTTATCCAATCGTGTCTGTCCCAAGAATGCTGAATGTTCCTGACACAAATACACATTTTGCTGGCTTTTCAAAAGCACACTTATTTGCTGTGTTGCGGGGTCGTTTTGTCCTCAAAACAATGACATGTCATTTTTCCATCTTGCTGTGGTTGTGAGGACAGCATCTAAATCCTTTCACTTTCACAGCACCACTGTCTGTCTCTCTCTCTTTCACTTCTCTTTTCATTTCATTCTCTGCCATTTATTTGATATATTTATTGGGCTTTTAATTTAAACAGTTGTTTACAGTGTGGTCAAAAACAAACAACAATGTAATGTAATTTAAGTTGATCATGGCTTGTGCCCTTCATTTATTTTTGGTATTTTTTTGTTGGGCGACAAACTAGCCTGTTTCATTTTTATTTCACTTCACTTCATTTCAACTAACTTGAGCTGTTTTGATTGCTTGTGATGGCAGATTTGTTATGCTTATGACAGCATATTTTATGCTATATGGCATCGGGTTCAAATAGTGTTACCCTATGCTTTCACAGAGACCTGGAGGTTTTTCATGGACCATCTGTGGATCAGTGTTCAGTCTGAAAGGAGACCAACTTCATTTCCCCTAAGACCAAACTGTCAACACCTCTCCCCTGAAAGGGTTTGTGACTGTGGATAATGACCCAGGATGAATAATTTGACCGAAGAAATAAAAGAGTATAATGTTAAAAAAGTGGATTTTAACTTAAAATGTGTTTTTCTGTGTGTGTGTGTGTGTGTGTGTGTGTGTGTGTGTGTGTGTGTGTGTGGTGTGTGTGTGTGTGTGTGTGTGTGTGTGTGTGTGTGTGTGTGTGTGTGTGTGTGTGTGTGTGTGTGTGTGTGTGTGTGTGTGTGAGAGAGAGAGAGAGAGACAGAGAGAGAGGGTGTGTGATTGGCTGCATGCATCATCAATAACAATTCCATTTGTGCTGAGTGTGCCTACCAGGGGTAAATGTAATATAGTAAAGTACATTCAGAAAACTCTTGTTTGTATAATATGTTACATTTCTTATGGTATGTATTAATTGGTGGATGTCCATCATCCATTTCGTATGATATTTTATGAATTGCAATTTTTACGATATGATACAAATTGCAATTCGTACAATATGTTGCGAATTTGCACAATGTATGATATGTTGTGAATTCCAATTTGTTGTAGTGAACATTATCTAGGTGGCTAGATGGCTAGATGGCTAACGCTAATGTTAGCTAGGTGGCTAATGTTAGCTAGGCTAGGTTTTAGGTCTAGGGTTTAAGGTTAGGTTTAAGGTTAGGGTTAAGGTTAAGATTAGGAGTTTGGTTAAATGGTTAATGTTAGGATTAGGGGAATTTATTTTACATGCTAAGTAGTTGCAAAGTTGCTAAAAAGTCTTAAGTAGTTGCCAACTTTGAGTTGCTAGACGTTCGCATCAGATCTTTGCAATGTTACGAAGATGGAAAAAAACTGCTCTTTAAATATTTTTTAGATGTCCGTCAAAGGAGAGAGTAACACAGAGATTCTTCACAATTTTATTTGAGCCGACTGTACTACCAACGAAATGTATTGTCTGATCCGACAGCAGATCCCTTTGTTTCTTGGGACCTTGAACTAGCATCTTTGTTTTGTTTGAGCTTCAAAAGTAAAACATTTGCCGCCATCCACTTCCTTATGTCTGAAACACAGGCTTCCAGGGTAGGCAATTTTGGAGCTTCACCATGTTTCATCGAAATGTACAGCTGTGTGTTGTCTGCATAGCAGTGAAAGTTGTCATTGTGTTTCTGAATGATATCACCAAGAGGTAGCCTATACACTGAGTGTACAAAACATTAAAAACATCTGCTCTTTACATGACATAGACTGACCAGGTGAATCCAGGTAAAAGCTATGATCCCTTATTGATGTCACTTGTTAAAGCCACTTCAATTAGTGTAGATGAAGGGGGAGGAGACAGGGTATCCCTTTTCTGCAGTCAATGACCAAAATCGCCCTCTTTTGCCTCATGGGTGGAATATTATAAATATTTTTCATATTTTCATAATTTATAAAGATGATTTATTTTTATAACAAAAAACAGGTGTTTGTATTTCAAACAGTTTTGTTATATTTCAGTCTTCTGTGATGTATATAAAGTGTAGTATTGCAGTAAATTAAATAATACTTTTAAGCCTTGAAAAAAATGAGATATGGATTGTGTATGTGTGCCGTTCAGAGGGTGAATGGGCAAGACAACATATTTAAGTGCCTTTGAACAGGGCATGGTAGTAGGTGCCAGTCACACCAGTTTGTGTCAAGAATTCCAAAGCTGGCCTCCCGAGCTGTGCAGCGGTCTAAGGCACTGCATCGCAGTGCTAGAGGTGTCACTAAAGACCTGGGTTTGATCCCGGGCTGTATCCCAACCGGGCTGGGGCTGTATCCCAACGTCGTCCGGGTTAGGGGAGGGTTTGGCCATGGAGCTTTACTGGCTCATCACTCTCTAGCGACTCCTTGTGGTGGAACGGGCGCCGGCAGGCTGACCTGGTCGTCAGTTGAACGGTGTTTCCTCCGACACATAGGTGCAGCTGGCTTCCAGGTTAAGCAGGCAGGTGTTAAGAAGCATTGTTTGGCGGGTCATGTTTTGGAGGATGCATGACTCGACCTTCACCTCCCGAGCCCATTGAGGAGCAGCAACGATGAGACAAGATCGAAATTGGGGAGAAAAAGGGGGTACATTTAAAAACAATAATAATAAAACATTTTAATAAAAATAAAGAATTCCATAGCTGATGGGTTTTTCACGCTCAACAGTTTCCCGTGTGTATCAAGAATGGTCCATCACCCAAAGGAATTGTTGGAGTCAAAATGGGCCAGCGTCACTGTGGAACGCATTCAGCACCATGCCCCGACGAATTGAGGCTGTTCTGAGGGCAAAAGGGGGAGGCAAGAACTTGTCTGTGTAAACCAATTAAGGTTTACAATCTCTCCAAAAGAATGTGGTGATTGATCATGTCGAAAGTGGCAGTAAGGTCTAGGAGCACGAGGACATACGCAGAGCCTTTTAATGTTCTGACACCATTATAAGGTAATTTACCACCTTCACGTGTGTGGTCTCAGTACTATGATGGGGTCTAAAACCACGGCTCATTAGCAGCTCATTAGGCAGAATTAGGTGATCGCCTATGGCGGCAGATTGACGAGGGCAGCATTTTCTGAACTAAACTGACCAAGACCCACCAACAATACATAAAACCTCACATAATTTTCCCCCAAAACAATGACAATTTTTCTGATGAATGCCCATCTATGTGGTAAGCCTATTGTTTGTAAAACACCAAAAAAAGGCATCTGGTCTGGACCAGCCATGATTTGGCCCAAACATAGACCTCTATAAATTACGTGTTTTCAACTTTCATTCAGAAGCCAAAATGAGCCTGATTTCAACATCTGGAAAATACCTATTTTCAATGTCTGGAAAAAATATATTTTCAACATCCGGGAAAATAACATTCAGAACTGAAAATGAACCTGATTTCCACTTCCGGAAAATACGTATTTTTCAACGTCCAGAAAAGAGACTTTTCAATGTCCTGGAAAATATGTATTTTAAATGTCTCTAAAATACTTATTTTTACCTTTCATTCAGAAACTAAATTGAACCTCACTTCAAGTCTGGAAACACGTATTTTAGACGTCTTTTTAATGTAATTCTGTTTAATGGGACTATTCTAGTTCAAATCAAATCAAATTGTATTGGTCACATACACATATTTAGCAGATGTTATTGTGGGTGTAGCGTAATGCCTGTGTTCCTAGCTCCAACAGTGCAGTAGTATCTAACAATTCACAACAAGGCAGACAAGGCAGACTAACCGCCTTCTGCCTGACCTGCATCCTATCTCATTGTGGAGCTAGAGGAGTTAGAGCCCTGTCTATGTTGATGGATAAGATGAGAGCACCCCTCCATCTAGGATGGAGTCCGTCACTCCTCAGCAGATCAGGCTTGGTCCTGTTTGTGGGTGAGTCCCAGAAAGAGGGCCATTTATCTACAAATTCAATCTGCCTGTACCCCTGCATTGGGAACACGGTAGTAAACCCTGGGAAAAGTGTCTGAATAGGAGTGTGCAGTGTTATGAAGCCTGGGCATGGATGGAAATGGAATGGTACCTGATTAGAAGAAGTGCACAGCATTGAATAAGCCTTTGAATGGGTGAAGGCATTTACAGTGACATACAGGTTTTACACTAACATTATAGTAACATGTTGTTACACAGTACTTCAGTTATTGCATGGCAATTACATAATTATGCAGTTGATCAGTTTGTGATACAATGATGGCTTTAATAATGATAACGCTGTAGCCATGACTTGGAATGTGATGCCATTCTGGTTTACATGGCCTTGTTTGGGATGTCCTGCTGGCTGTTGTGACTTGGTGGTTTTGTTGTATCTCATGTAATTTTATTCAAGTCAACAACCTTCTGCATCTCCATGATTCTTTCAACTCACTGCCAAGTCGGAGCTGCACAGACAACATCACCATGGCAACATCATTTTGAAGCCTTTCCCCCCACACACACTACCAACGTTAGTCTGATAACATGCATTTATTCCCTGGTAAGGAGTGCACTGCCTTTGTTAGAGGATGCAGACACAACTGATTTGAAATGTGGGCTAAAAGATTGCAAAGTGGTGCACAGCAGACGTACACTGAGTATACAAAACATTTAAAACACCTGCTCTTTCCATGACATAGACTGACCAGGAGAATCCAGGTGAAAGCTATGGTACCTTATTGATGCCACTAGTTAAATCCACTTCAATAGTGTAGTTGAAAGGAAGGAGACAGGTTAAAGAAGGATTTTTAAGCCTTGAGACAATTGAGACATGGATTGTGTATTTGTGCCATTCAGAGGGTGAATGGGCAAGACAAATGATTGAAGTGCCTTTGAACGTGGTATTGGTACCAGGCACACCCGTTTGTGTCATGAACTGCAATGCTGATGGGTTTTTCAGGCTCAACAGTTTCAGTTGTGTATAAAGAATTGTCCAACACCCAAAGGACATCCAGCCAACTTGACACAACTGTGGGAAGCATTGGAGTCAACACGGGCCAGAATCCTGTGGAACGCTTATGGTGGCAAAATTGCAAGATTATGTTATAATACTTTTATTGCATCAAATGGTTGTTTTATTCAACAGAATAGAGTATTCTTAACTATTGTGTGTGTGTTCTACTGAGGATGGGCCTCTGGGAGATAACATTGACAGGAGATTTACAATGTCTTTTGGGTGATAAAACCTAAAGAGCTTTCCAGAGCATGAGTTAATGTTTCTGTTCTATACCGTACCAGGGAGAGAAAGTTCCAGTTTGGAGTCGGAAGGACAGACACTGGTCTCGATACAAAGAAAACTGTTGACACAGCAGATACTGTCTGCTATGTATTATACTGTAGGCATCTTTCATACAAATCTTAACCTTGTGACCCATTCTATATATCTGTTGTTCGTCATGTAGGTTGAAAGGGGTGTATCTTGGCTATAAAATACCTTCGTACATTTGTCTCGGGGCTCTCAATTAATCATTTGACCATGAATCGTTGACCAGCCATCACTATTGCAAAGCTCTCACTAATAAAGATTCAGTTTAAGTATAACTCTGACTTGTGTGATAAGTTTGTCTCTCCTCATTTGATAATACAGAAATTAACCTGTTAGGGCTAGGGGGCAGCATTGACACGGCTGGATAAAAAACATACCCGATTTAATCTGGTTACCACTCCTACCCAGTAACTAGAATATGCATATACTTATTACATATGGATAGAAAACACCCTACATTTTCTAAAACTGTTTGAATGGTGTCTGTGAGTATAACAGAACTCAAATGGCAGGTCAAAACCTGAGAGATTCCTTTACAGGAAGTGGCCTGTCTGACCATTTGTTGAACTTCTTTTCCATCTCTATCATTTACTAAGGATCTCTGCTCTAACGTGACACTTCCCACGTCGTCCATAGGCGCTCAGAGCCCGGGAAAAAACAGAATGTCGTCATTCCAGCCCCAGGCTGAAACACATTATCGCCTTTCTCAAGTGGCCGATCAAGGGACACTGGCTTATGCGCGTGACCCCGACCGCCCCCGCCTTTGGGATTTTTTCCTCTGTTTGCCGAAAAGGAGATTCCCTGTCGGAATATTATCGCTTTTCTACGAGAAAAATGTCGTAAAAATTGATTTTAAACAGCGGTTGACATGCTTCGAAGTACGGTAATGGAATACTTAGAATTTTATTGTCATGAATTGCGCCATGCGCGTGACACTTCTTTACTATTTCGGATAGTGTCTGGAACACACGAACAAAACGCCGCTATTCGGATATAACGATGGATTATTTTGGACCAAACCAACATTTGTTATTGAAGTTGCAGTCCTGGGTGTGTATTCTGACGAAGACAACAAAAGGTAATGAAACTTTTATAATAGTAAATATGATTATGGTGAGTGCTAAACTTGCCGGGTGTCTAAATTGCGAGCCCGTGATGCCTGGGCTATGTACTTAGAATATTGCAAAATGTGCTTTCACCAAAAAGCTATTTTAAAATCGGACATATCGAGTGCATAGAGGAGGTCTGTATCTATAATTCTTAAAATAATTGTTATGCTTTTTGTGAACGTTTATCGTGAGTAATTTAGTAAAATGTTAGCGAATTCCCCGGAAGTTTGCGGGGGGTATGCTAGTTCTGAACGTCACATGCTAATGTAAAAAGCTGGTTTTTGATATAAATATGAACTTCATTGAACAAAACATGCATGTATTGTATAACATAATGTCCTAGGGTTGTCATCTGATGAAGATCATCAAAGGTGAGTGCTGCATTTAGCTGTCTTCTGGGTTTTGGTGACATTATATGCTGGCTTGAAAAATGGGTGTCTGATTATTTCTGGCTTGGTACTCTGCTGACATAATCTAATGTTTTGCTTTCGTTGTAAAGCCTTTTTGAAATCGGACAGTGTGGTTAGATTAACGAGAGTCTTGTCTTTAAATGGCTGTAAAATAGTCAAATTTCTGAGAAATTGAAGTAATAGGATTTTTAAGGTTTTGAAAATTGCGCCACAGGATAGCAGTGGCTGTTACGTAGGTGGGACGAATTCGTCCCGCCTAGCCTAGAGTTTAACAACCACATGCTTTCAACACCTTGTAGAGTCCATGACCAGACAAATTGAGGTTGGTATACTCAGTGTACATGTAGTAGTGTCCTAGCCGTGTCTGAATCCTGGCTTAAACTCTGAAATCTTCATCCCTAACTACAACATCTTCAGACAAGATAGAACGGCCAAAGGGGCGGTGATGCAATCTACTGCAGAGATAGCCTGCAGAGTTCTGTCCTACTATCCAGGTCTATACCCAAACAATTTGAACTTCTACTTTTAAAAATCCACCTCTCTAAAAACAAGTCTCTCACCGTTACCGCCTGCTATAGACCACCCTCTGCCCCCAGCTGTGCTCTGGACACCATATGTGAACTGATTGCCCCCCATCTATCTTCAGAGCTCGTGCTGCTAGGTGATCTAAACTGGGACATGCTTAACACCCCAGCCATCCTACAATCTAAGCTTGATGCCCTCAATCTCACACAAATTATCAATGAACCTACCAGGTACCACCCCAAAGCCGTAAACATGGGCACCCCACAATCACTGCCTCGTTGCCTGCATCCGTAATGGGTCAGCGGTCAAACGACCTCCAGTCATCACTGTCAAACGCTCCCTGAAACACTTCAGCGAGCAAGCCTTTCTAATCGACCTGGCCCGGGTATCCTGGAAGGATATTGACCTCATCCCGTCAGTAGAGGATGCCTGGTTATTTTTTTTAAATGCCTTCCTCTCCATCTTAAAAAAGCATGCCCCATTCAATAAATTTAGAACCAGGAACAGATATAGCCCTTGGTTCTCTCCAGACCTGACTGCCCTTAACCAACACAAAAACATCCTGTGGCGTTCTGCATTAGCATCGAACAGACCCCGTGATATGCAACTTTTCAGGGAAGTTAGAAACCAATATACACAGGCAGCTAGCTTTTTCAAGCAGACATTTGCTTCCTGCAACACAAACTCAAAAAAGTTCTGGGACACTGTAAAGTCCATGGAGAATAAGAAACCTCCTCCCAGCTGCCCACTGCACTGAGGATAGGAAACTCTGTCACCGCCGATAAATCCACTATAATTGAGAATTTCAATAAGCATTTTTCTACGGCTGGCCATGCTTTCCACCTGGCTACCCCTACTGCGGTCAACAGCACTGCACCCCCTACAGCTACTCGCCCAAGCCTTCTCCATTTCTCCTTCTCCCAAATCCAGTCAGCTGATGTTCTGAAAGAGCTGCAAAATCTGGACCCCTACAAATCAGCCGGGCTAGACAATCTGGACCCTTTCTTTCTAAAATGATCTGCCGAAATTGTTGCAACCCCTATTACTAGCCTGTTTAACCTCTCTTTCGTGTCATCTGAGATTCCCAAAGATTGGAAAGCAGCTGCGGTCATCCCCCTCTTCAAAGGGGGGACACTCTTGACCCAAACTGCTACAGACCTATATCTATCCTACCCTGCCTTTCTAAGGTCTTCGAAAGCCAAGTCAACAAACAGATTACCGACCATTTCGAATCCCACCGTACCTTCTCCGCTATGCAATCTGGTTTCAGAGCTGGTCATGGGTTCACCTCAGCCACGCTCAAGATCCTAAACGATATCGTAACCGCCGTCGATAAGAAACAATACTGTGCTGCCGTATTCATTGACCTGGCCAAGGCTTTCGACTCTGTCAATCACCACATCCTCATCGGCAGACTCAGTAGCCTTGGTTTCTCAAATGATTGCCTCGCCTGGTTCTCCAACTACTTCTCTGATAGAGTTCAATGTGTCAAATCGGATGGCCTGTTGTCTGGGCCTCTGGCAGTCTCTATGGGGGTGCCACAGGGTTCAATTCTTGGGCCAACTCTTTTCTCTGTATACATCAATGATGTCGCTCTTGCTGCTGGTGAGTCTCTGATCCACCTCTACGCAGCCGATACCATTCTGTATACTTCTGGCCCTTCTTTGGACACTGTGTTAACAACCCTCCAGGCGAGCTTCAATGCCATACAACTCTCCTTCCATGGCCTCCAACTGCTCTTAAATACAAGTAAAACTAAATGCATGCTCTTCAACCAATCGCTGCCCGCACCTGCCCGCCCGTCCAGCATCACTACTCTGGACAGTTCTGACTTAGAATATGTGGACAACTACAAATACCTAGGTGTCTGGTTAGACTGTAAACTCTCCTTCCAGACTCACATCAACATCTCCAATCCAAAGTTAAATCTAGAATTGGCTTCCTATTTCGCAACAAAGCATCCTTCACTCATGCTGCCAAACAAACCCTCGTAAAACTGACCATGCTACCGATCCTCGACTTCGGCGATGTCATATACAAAATAGCCTCCAATACCCTACTCAATAAACTGGACGCAGTCTATCACAGTGCCATCCGTTTTGTCACCAAAGCCCCATATACTACCCACCACTGCGACCTGTACGCTCTCGTTGGCTGGAACTCGCTTCATACTCGTTGCCAAACCCACTGGCTCCAGGTCATCTACAAGACCCTGCTAGGTAAAGTCCCCCCATATCTCAGCTCACTGGTCACCATAGCAGCACCCACCTGTAGCACGCGCTCCAGCAGGTATATCTCTCTGGTCACACCCAAAGCCAATTCCTCCTTTGGCCGTCTCTCCTTCCAGTTCTCTGCTGCCAATGACTGGAACGAACTACAAAAATCTCTGAAACTGGAAACACTTATCTCCCTCACTAGCTTCAAGCACCAGCTGTCAGAGCAGCTCACAGATCACTGCACCTGTACATAGCCCATCTATAATTTAGCCTAAACAACTACCTCTTCCCCTACTGTATTTATTTATTTATTTTGCTCCTTTGCACCCCATTATTTCTATTTCTACTTTGCACTTTCTTCCACTACAAATCTACCATTCCAGTGTTTTACTTGCTATATTGTATTTACTTTGCCACCATGGCCTTTTTTGCGTTTACCTCCCTTATTTCACCTCATTTTCTCACATTGTATATAGACTTATTTTTCTACTGTATTATTGACTGTATGTTTGTTTTACTCCATGTGTAACTCTGTGTTGTTGTATGTGTAGAACTGCTTTGCTTTATCTTGGCCAGGTCGCAATTGTAAATGAGAACTTGTTCTCAACTTGCCTACCTGGTTAAATAAAGGTGAAATATATATATATATTTTTTTAAGTAGTCTAGGCTCTTGTACATGTAGTAGTCTAGGCTCTTGTACATGAAGTAGTCTAGGCTCTTGTACATGTAGTAGTCTAGGCTCTTGTACATGAAGTAGTCTAGGCTTTTGTACATGAAGTAGTCTAGGCTCTTGTACATGAAGTAGTCTAGGCTCTTGTACATGTAGTAGTCTAGGCTCTTGTACATGTAGTAGTCTAGGCTCTTGTACATGTAGTAGTCTAGGCTCTTGTACATGTAGTAGTCTAGGCTCTTTTAATTACTCCTCTGAATGGAATAATTAATGTTCTGAATTGGCTGAGTTCAAATGAAAAACCCACACTCTGCCACCCACATTACAAGACAGTAAAAACACTTCACCATGCCACCCTCACTACGTTAGACATGATTGACACTAAGACATGTAGCCACGATGACGGTAAGACTTGTGACCATGCGATGGCGGCTGCCTGGGAAGGTTTACACTTCACACCTGCAGTAATGACTGTCTGCCTGTCTCCCACTCCCGATGAGATAAGCGCAAGCAGTGGGAGGCTCATCTAAATCCTGTGAAATCCAATCAGCTCTGAAAGACACACTGAATGAAGCTTGGAAGCTAAACTGTCACCGTTAAACACGCGTTAAACGAGTCTTGGCATCCAATCTGCCAATGGAGGGATCGTCAAACCATGAGAGAGTTGTCATTGTGTGCCATAGGTCCTGGGTTTGGAGAGGCACTTATTAGTTTCCCACTAATCTGAACAGTGGAGATGATTTATAGGGTGGAAATTCTTCTAAGTGTATTAGTCAGGTGTGTGGCATGCCTGACACTCTAGATTGTGTTCATCTCTTTGTCCATCTCTATTTCATTCTTGTCATTCTTCCTATTATGTCTAACTCTCAAGTCTTCCAAGGCGTGGAAAGCATGAACCTGTTGAGCCCTGTAGATTCACAAGAACTAACATGTACTAAGTAGGCCTGTTACATACTGTAATGGCATTTTCATTATTACTTAGGTTTTGAAAGGGGCATAGACAAGATCCCTTCCAAATAAAGCAATGTTACCTTTGGGAAACAGACCTGCTGTCTCAGTCATTATCTGACCCCTGGTAAGGTTCCATTCCTATCTGATACAACAGCAGATATGTTGATATGCTGCTCAGGCACCATCTGATCCCCTGCCGATAATTCAGTCTGTCAACAAACCACTCTGAACCCAAAATGACAGCCGTGATTTGTACCGTTTGGTTGAATGTTCTCTCTCTCTCATACTTTCTTGCTTTCTCTCTCTTTCACTCGTTCTCCCTCTCCCTCTCCCATGTCATGAGTGAGTCATGTGTTCTAAAAACACTGGGATGGATAAATGGAGAGAAGAGACTGAGTGGCTGAATAGGTCTGTCATTGCCAGGATGGAGATGCATATTTTACAGGCCGGCCTCATGTTATATTCATCCCAAATTCATCCAGCTCATTGTCCTGCTGCACACATCCACTCTGGGTTGGAGTGGCTTTCCTTTCCTGTTGTCTCTGATTCATCTGTGAATGAGAGACGGAGAGATATTCAACTGTGTATTCAACACATTTAACAATGTGCCCGTCTGTGTCTAATGACTTGAGACTGATAGAAATGAAAGCAGTATTATGAAGCAATAGAGCTGAATACTCTAGATGAGGTGCGGTGGGCCTGGAGTGGCTGGTAGTGAATCATTGGTATATTATGAGGTGTAATGCATGTACAAGTGCACAATTGGGGCTGGACAAAGTGCATTGCTGTTGGATGCTGTGCACCATGGGACTCTTTATTGAGGTTGTACACAGGTCTGCTAGCCTCTTGCAGTGAGAAAGTATTCATTCTCTTTAGCTTTTAAGATATATTTTACCCCTCTGACTCTGAAGTGTGTTTTCATGAGGCTCTATGGCTCAGTTTACATAGACAGCAGAATCATCCTGACCTTTTTTTTTCACTAACTGGTCTTTTGACCAATCAGGATAGCTTTGAAAAGATTTGATGTGAAAACATCTGATGTGATTGGTCAAAAGACCAATTAGTGGAAGAAATATCAGAATTAGGCTGCCTGTGTAAAAGCAGCCTATATGTGACTGACTACCTACCCTGACATTTCGTGCAGAGATAACCACAGAATTAAAGCACATTCTCAGCTAGGAATAACATTGTCCAAGTAATAGGAATGAACAAGCCAAAATCTGACTGAATAATACATATAAAGCCATATAACCCCTACAGTCGTGGCCAAAAGTTTTGAGAATGACACAAATATTAATTTTCACAAAGTCTGCTGCCTCAGTTTGTATGATGGCAATTTGCATATACTCCAGAATGTTATGAAGAGTGATCAGATAAATTGCAATTAATTGCAAAGTCCCTCTTTGCCATGCAAATGAACTGAATCCCCCAAAAACATTTCCACTGCATTTCAGCCCTGCCACAAAAGGACTAGCTGACATAATGTCAGTGATTCTCTCGTTAACACAGGTGTGAGTGTTGATGAGGACAAGGCTGGAGATCACTCTGTCATGCTGATTGAGTTCAAATAACAGACTGGAAGCTTCAAAAGGAGGGTGGTGCTTGGAATCATTGTTCTTCCTCTGTCAACCATGGTTACCTGCAAGGAAACATGTGCCATCATCATTGCTTTGCACAAAAAGGGCTTCACAGGCAAGGATATTGCTGCCAGTAAGATTGAACCTAAATCAACCATTTATCGGATCATCAAGAACTTCAAGGAGAGCGGTTCAATTGTTGTGAAGAAGGCTTCAGGGCGCCCAAGAAAGTCCAGCAAGCGCCAAGACCATCTCCTAAAGATTCAGCTGCGGGATCGGGGCACCACCAGTACAGAGCTTGCTCAGGAATGGCAGCAGGCAGGTGTGAGTGCATCTGCACGCACAGTGAGGCAAAGACTTTTGGAGGATGGCCTGGTGTCAAGAAGGGCAGCAAAGAAGCCACTTCTCTCCAGGAAAAACATTAAGGACAGACTGATATTCTGCATAAGGTACAGGGATTGGACTGCTGAGGACTGGGATAAAGTCATTTTCTCTGATGAATCCCCTTTCCGATTGTTTGGGGCATCCGGAATAAAGCTTGTCCGGAGAAGACAAGGTGAGCGCTACCATCAGTCCTGTGTCATGCCAACAGTAAAGCATCCTGAGACCATTCATGTGTGGGGTTGCTTCTCAGCCAAGGGAGTGGCTTCACTCACAATTTTGCCTAAGAACACAGCCATGAATAAAGAATGGTACCAACACATCCTCCAAGAGCAACTTCTCCCAACCATCCAGGAACAGTTTGGTGACGAACAATGCCTTTTCCAGCATGATGTAGCACCTTGCCATAAGGTAAAACATGAATATTTTGGGTCCATGGCCAGGAAACTCTCCAGACCTTAATCCCATTGAGAACTTGTGGTCAATCCTCAAGAGGCGGGTGGACAAACAAAAACCCACAAATTCTGACAAACTCCAAGCATTGATTATGCAAGAATGGGCTGCCATCAGTCAGGATGCGGCCCAGAAGTTAATTGACAGCATGCCAGGACGGATTGCAGAGGTCTTGAAAAAGAAGGGTCAACACTGCAAATATTGACTCTTTGCATCAACTTCATGTAATTGTCAATAAAAGCCTTTGACACTTATGAAACGCTTGTAATTATACTTCAGTATTCCATAGTAACATCTGACAAAAATATTTAAAGACACTAAAGCAGCAAACTTTGTGGAAATTAATATTTGTGTCATTCTCAAAACTTTTGGCCACGACTGTACATTAGTCATTAGGATCCTGAAAAGTACTGTTTTATTAGTGTCTGCGAATAAATCTGAAGGAAGAATGAGAAATTCCAAGCAATTGTATTACGTTAGTTTCCGATTGCTTTTGAGAATAAAATGTTAAGTCACTTTTGAAGTGAAAACTTGAGGTGTTTTGATCTTGTTCATTATAGCTATAATGTACCGTGGGGAATTTCTATCCTCTTTCCACCCACTGCTTTGACTCTTCCTGGCACATCCATCGAAGTGTGGGAGGATGTCATGCCTGGAAACAGTCAACTTTGAATACGGTTGGAAGAATCTTTTGAAAAATGTAGTTATATGCAAGTGTTCCTCAATCCGTTCCTCTGGGAACCATAGATGTTGCTCATTGTTGTTCTATCCCAGCTTTAGCACAACTGATTCAACTAATCAAGGGATTGATGATTAGTTGACAAGCTGAATCAGATGTGCTGGCGTTGGAATCATTTTACAAAAATGTGCACAGGCTGGGGGTCCACATGCATGAGCACGGACATACATTCTCAGTCTCTCCATCTCTCTTTCATTCACCTCTCTTCTGTCAGTATAAGTCTTTCCTTCTCCCCCTCTCTTCTCTTCTATACCTCTGACTTCCACCTTTACATCTCACATGCAGTGGCGATTTTAGCATGTAAACCTTGGTGGAGGAAAAAAAAGAAAATGTGGGATGCATGCCAGCAAAGCCACAACACAACACTAAACCATACATTAATTGCACTATACCACTGCTACACCTGGCTATCAGTGGATCCGTGTCTGGTTTGCGAAACAGTTCATTCAGCCTCATTTACTGCCTTTTAAAAAAACATAGCTGACATGGCTGACTTGCTAAAACATATGTAGTTTCTACTGGCAACTGATATTGTACAAATTATGGCATAAGGGGACATTAATGAGCGAGCTAGGACGGCGTAGTCAATATAGCTGTTTGTTCAGCACTTTTGAAATGTACAGCCACAGAATTCAGAACATGAACCATTCTTACAGTGTTCTCCCTGTACACCAAGTCAGAACCGTAGGATAAATAAAGGGGACATATACAGTAAGCACACAATGAAAGCTCTTACAATATCCAATGATTATATTTCTCAGAAACAGGTTAAAAACGGCCCCATTATTACATGTGCATCACCAAGTCAGAACAGTAGGCGAAATTAAGAGGTGAAAATAGACCAAATTATTACGGTGAGGCACATGGGCTACTAACGGCTTACTACACAACATACACTTAGTATTACTTTCTTAGCTACAGAATTCATATCTCCCTGGAACATTACATAATTTATGCAGCAGCATTCAATACATTTTCAATACTCACCGTTGTGATGTGCTCACTTGAACAGGAAGGTGATGCGGCAGACCTTCGTGGGCAAATTTTGTCATGCTTCATTGACAGCATGGCCAATGTTGAATGTTTATCATTTTAAACTAGGAAAAGAGACACTTAATCTTAGACTTGGGACCACACAGCCACAGCCACTCCACTGAATAGCAGGCTAATGATTGCTTTGCAATGCTTGCAGTTAGCCACTGATTTCTTCCAAATCACAAATTGTTGAATTTGGATTTCCAATTTGTTGTGTAATGTTTATGTCCAATGGCCGATGAGCACCGATACATTTTATCTATAATTTCTCTTCATTATTTCTCTTCATATTACAAAGATTAAAAAGAATTTGCCAGTAGATTGTCGACTTGATTCATGATGATGACTGCTAGCTAAGATTGGTCATGGTCATCAGTCCAATCAAAGCTACTGTAGATATAACGTGATTTGGCATCATTTTATCTGTGGCCAATGACCATGAGTCTTCTTGGATGGAAATTAATGTAACTCTATGGCAGCACCCAAGGGGCTAGAAATGTCGAGGTCTACCCTTAGACTTGGCGGTGACGTAGTGTCCCCATGAGTAACAGAACACTGAGCCAATCACGGCGCAACGCTCCGTATTTTCTGCTGGCTTGCCCCACCACCACAGAAAGAGCTAGGCTGAAACACCTGCATTTTGGAGGTGCCTTACTCAAGAAAACAAAAAAGAGACCATATTTGTATGCGGCTTTATTAACTCAATGATATATATATATATATATATTTTACATTGTTTGCAAATTGATATGTGACACGTATTTGCTAAAAATGTGGGGCTCAAAATCTGGGTTTGGTGGATGCCAGGAGAAAGCTACCTGCCCCAATTCCTGCTGTCAACTGTAAAGTTTGGTGCAGGAGGAATAATGGTCTGGGGCTGTTTTTTATGGTTCGGGCTTAGGCCCCTTAGTTCCAGTGAAGGGAAATCTTAGTGTTACGCATACAATGACATTCTAGATGATTCTGTGCTTCCAACTTTGTGGCAACAGTTTGGGGAAGGTCCTTTCCTCTTTCAGCATGACAATTCCCCCGTGCACAAAGAAGTCTATACAGAAATGGTTTGTTGAGATTGGTGTGGAAGAATTTGACTGGCCTGCACAGAGCCATGACCTCAACCCCATCGAACACCTTTGGGATGAATTGGAATCCCGACTGGGAGATAGGCCTAAACGCTGAATATCAGTGCCCAACCTTACCAATGCTCTTGTGAACAGAAGCAAGTCTCTGCAAACATGTTCCAACATCTAGTGTAAAGCCTTACCAGAAGATTGGAGGCTGTTATAGCAGCAAAAAGGGGACCAACTCCATTTTTATGCCCATGATTTTTGAATGAGATGTTCGACTAGCAGGTGCCCACATACTTTTGGTAATGTATCTCTCTGTAAGACAGATCAGGTGAAGGATGATAATGCCTGCGAGTGCTGCGCTGAAGGCCAGTTTGTTTGGTGTTTTACCTAATATTGAAAGTTGGGGTTGGGATTTGGGTATGGTTGCTTCTCCTAGATCAGCCTTTGGACATCTACCACTGAGCTTGTGTCAACAAGGACCCAAAAGAGGAAGGTGGGAGTTTATTTTGAGTTGTGTAAGCCTTTGCTCTCACACAGTATTCATATATATATAAGAACAACCATATATATATATATATATTTTTTTTCCTTCAATCGTTATCTGCCCCATTATTACGTAGCACCAGGAAATGACAATGGGCCTTTAATTAATTCCACTGAAACGGCAGTCTTTTTCTGACAGTTCTGATTTCCTTCCTATGGCAATCAGCTTAGCTTGTAATTGATACCTTGAGAGAGAAAGGAGAAGAGTCACGTGACGAAAGGAGAAGAGTCACGTGATGACTAAGCAAAGGAAGATAAACACTGCATCTCCTATAAACAAAAGCACAACAAAAAGCTCCAACAACCCAAACAAAAAATATATTAGACACGAAATGCAAGTATATAAAATATACATGCACATTAGTCAGAAAGCACTTTAGAGACATTTAATTTCCAAAAAACAATATTGAAATAAAGGTACTTCAAGAGTAAGATACTTTTCAGGCACTGCTTTATTCTCTCACAGTGTATTAAGTTTTCACAAAACAACACAGAAAGATTTGGAGAGAACAAGTATCATACATAGGTTAAAGATAGGATTAAATATTGCGGTTTGAATGACAAAATGTCAATAAAATCATGGATTTTCCATGTCAGTCAGTGTTATACAGAACAAACACAAAGAACATTCATGTTAACATATTCATGTTAACATTTTCATGTCTGAGGCTGTCTTGATTAAAAAAATATATATTATATACACTACTGTTCAAAAGTTTGGGGTCACTTAGAAATGTCCTTGTTTTTGAAAGAAAAGCTTTTTTTTTTAAAGAAAATAAAATTATGCTACAATGTAGAAAATAGTAAAAAATAAAAACCCTTGAATAAGTAGGTGTGTCTAAACTTTTGACTGGTACTGTATATTCAAATACTTTTCATTAAAATCCATATGGTTTGGTTTCAATACTTAAAAACCAAATGGTAGGTCCAGGTAGTCACACATATAGATTGGTGCTGGTTAAATGGTGATTTTAATGATTGGAGCAACACAGAGCGGTTTTTAGTGGAGACAATGAGCAATGAGCGGGATTTCCAACTACACAACTCCGATCACATGCTCTGGCTGGTAGGAAGGCCTAGGGTTGCAAAGGGAGGGGATATTACAGGAAACTTTTGAAGTTTACCAGTAAACTACCAGAATTCTGGAATCTTTTGAGTATTTTATGTAATCTATCAAATTACATCTAGTGGCCCTTTTGGGTACTTCAGATTATCACAGGTGTTTATAATTATTTCTGTCCCTCTGTGTGGCCTTATCACATGTAAAATATTTGAAATAATCAAACAAGACGATTTTAAAATAAAATAGAACGACCAAGCTGTAAAACATGATCCTAAATATAAACCATCAAATGAATATCATTGGTGTTTATATGAGGGTTTCAGCATGAAATATTTGAATATTTTTATTTTACAATGTCAATATGTATTTGTTGTAAATGTTTTGGTATCAAACTGGTTGCAGTTGTGAAAAAAGTCAACAATTGGAAGAGTTAATTGAAAATAATGCCATTGTTTATTAGATGCTTTTTAAATTAATGAGGCTATTTTCTCTTGAAACATATGGTGTCAAGAATGAAGGTAAGACCCAGATGCAGACCACGTTGAATAAACAATAGTTTAATGATCCAATAGGGGAAGGCAATAGACAGGTCAAGGCAGGCAGGGGTCAGTAAGCCAGAGGTGAGGCAACGGTACCGGATGGCAGGCAGGGTCAGGGTCAGGCAGAGTGGTCAGGTAGGCGGGCTCAGAGTCAGGACAGGCAAGGGTCAAAACCAGGAGGGTGAGAAAAGAGAGACTGGGAAAAAACAGGCACTGAGAAACAAAATGCTGGTTGACTTGACAAACAAGACGAACTGGCAACGGACAAACAGAACACAGGTATATATACACACAGGGGATAATGGGGAAGATGGGTGACACCTGGAGGGGGTGGAAACAATCCCAAGGACAGGTGAAACAGATCAGGGTGTGACAGTACCCCCTCTCCTGGAAACAGGAGACAAAGGGCTGTGAGACATGGGTTTGACTCTGGACACATGAAAGGTGGGATGTATACGAAGGGTACGGGGCAACAGAAGACGAACAGCAGAGGGGCTAATGATCTTGGAGATGGGGAACGGGCCAAAAAAACGGGGGGAGAGTTTGGGGGATTCCACCCGGAGGGGCAGATCCCAGGTGGATAGTCATACCTTCTGTCCGAGACGATACCGGGGAGCTGGGGCTCGATGGCGATCCGTTTGTCGTCGATATCTGGAGGTGGTCTTGAGGGCCGACCAGGCTCTCCTCCAGGTTCGACGACAGCGGTGGACAAACATCTGCCCATCTACCTCCTCTCCCTGCTCAGGGAAGAGCGGGGCCTGATATCCCAGGGAACACTCAAAACGGTGATAGGCCCATGCTGGTGGGGTTGGCGGAGACCAGACAGCGCAGAGTGGTCTCGAGGTCCTGGTTGGCTCGCTCTGACTGGCCGTTAGACTGGGGGTGGACCCCGGAGGACAGGCTGGCCGACGACCCAATGAGGTTGCAGAACACCTTCCAGAACCGGGACGAGAACTGAGGGCTGTGGTCGGAGACCATGGCCACGGGCAGTCCATGGATCCGGAAGATGTGCTGCACCATGAGCTGGGCCATCTCCTTGGCAGAGGGTGACTTGGGGAGAGAAATGAAGTGGGCGGCCTTGGAAAAGTGATCCACCGCGGTCAGGATGGCGGTGTTGCCATCAGACGGGGGGAGACCCATGACAAAGTCCAGGGAGATGTGAGACCAGGGGCGATGAGGGACGGGCAGAGGTTGGAGGCCAGTCGGAGCTTGTCGAGGGGTCTTGTTCCATGCACAGACCGTGCAGGCGGCAACGTCCGGAACCATAGTAGGCAACCAAAATCTTTGTTGCACGAAGGCCAGGGTCCGCCGGATGCCCGGGTGGCAGACAAGCCTCGAGGAATGGGCCAAATCCAGGACCGTGGGGCGGACAGCGTCAGGCACGAACATCTGGTTATCTGGGGCCCCCTCAGGGTTCGGCTGGGACCGCTGCGCCTCCCAGACCTGTTTCCCTATACCACAGTTGAGTGCCGTCAACAGGCACGAGGTGGCTCGGGCTCCGGGTTGGTAGTCGTGGGGTTATAGCAGCGAGATAGGGCATCCGCGTTGACGTTCCTGGACCCCGGCCGGTAAGAGAGGGAAAAGTTGAACCGGGTAAACAGCAGGGCCCATCTCGCCTGCCTGGAGTTGAGGCACTTGGCGGTGCGGAGATACTCCAGGTTTTTGTGGTCGGTCCACACAATGAATGGATGTTCTGCCCCTTCAAGCCAGTGCCTCCATTCCTCCAATGCCATCTTCACCGCGAGAAGCTCCCGATTCCCCACATCATAATTCCTCTCCATGGCGTTGAGGCAGTGGGAGAAGAAGGCACAGGGATGCAGCTTAAGGTCCAGGGCAGAACGTTGGGACAGGACAGTCCCCACTCCGACATTCGAAGCATCGACCTCCACCAGGATGAACCAGGATCGGAGCCGTGGTGAAGCGTTGTTTAACCTGTTAGGGCTAGGGGGCAGTATTGACACGGCTGGATAAAAAACGTAGCCGATTTAATCTGGTTACTACTCCTGCCCAGTAACTAGAATATGCATATAATTATTGGCTTTGGATAGAAAACTGTTTGAATGGTGTCTGTGAGTATAACAGAACTCATATGGCAGGCCAAAACCTGAGAAGATTCCATGCAGGAAGTGGCCTGTCTGACAATTTCTTGCCCTTCTTGATTATCTCTATCCATTACAGAGGATCTCTGCTGTTACGTGACACTTCCTACGGCTCCCATGGGCTCTCAGAAGGCGGCAAAAAGCTGAATCGTGGCTTTGCAGGCTCTGGCTGAAAAAAAGTAGCGCGTTTGGGTAGTGGCTGGTTACAGCACTGTGAGACTCAGGCGCGTGCCCGCGTCGACCGAATGCTTTGTTTTCTTTTGTCTGTTTACCTAAACGCAGATTCCCGGTCGGAATATTATCGCTTTTTTACGAGAAAAATTGCATAAAAATGGATTTTAAACAGCGGCTGACATGCTTCGAAGTACGGTAATGGAATATTTCGATAGTGTCTTGAACGCACGAACAAAACGCCGCTATTTGGATATAACGATGGATTATTTTGGACCAAACCAACATTTGTTATTGAAGTAGCAGTCCTGGGAGTGCATTCTGACGAAGAACATCAAAGGTAATCAAACTTTTGTAATAGTAAATCGGAGTTTGGTCAGGGCTAAACTTGGTGGGTGTCTAAATAGCTAGCCGTGATGGCTGGGCTATGTACTCAGAATATTGCAAAATGTGCTTTCACCGAAAAGCTATTTTAAAATCGGACACCTCGATTGCACAAAGGAGTTCTGTATCTATAATTCTTAAAATAATTGTTATGTTTTTTGTGAACGTTTATCGTGAGTAATTTAGTAAATTCACCGGAGGTTTGCGGGGGGTATGCTAGTTCTGAACGTCACATGCTAATGTAAAAAGCTGGTTTTTGATATAAATATGAACTTGATTGAACAAAACATGCATGTATTGTATAACATAATGTCCTAGGTGTGTCATCTGATGAAGATCATCAAAGGTGAGTGCTGCATTTAGCTGTCTTCTGGGTTTTTGTGACATTATATGCTAGCTTGAAAAATGGGTGTCTGATTATTTCTGGCTTGGTACTCTGCTGACATAATCTAATGTTTTGCTTTCGTTGTAACGCCTTTTTGAAATCGGACAGTGTGGTTAGATTAACGAGAGTCTTGTCTTTAAAATGGTGTAAAATAGTCATATGTTTGAGAAATTGAAGTAATAGCATTTCTAAGGTATTTGAAAATCGCGCCACGGGATTACACTGGCTGTTGCGTAGGTGGGACGAATTCGTCCCGCCTAGCCCTGAGAGGTTAAGGTCCCGGAACGCTCGGTCAGCAGCCGTGTACCATGTGAACGGAACCTTGGTGGAGGTGAGGGCAGGCAGGAGGGAGGCCAGGGTGCTGTAACCCCGGATAAAGCGGTGATAATAGTTGGCTAACCCCAGGAAATGTTGCAGCTGCACCCTGGATGTAGGCCGAGGCCAATCCACCACCACTTTCACCTTCTCGGGATCCATCTGGACACTCCCAGCGCTGATGATGTAGCCCAGAAAGGGAATGGTGGCGCGTTGGAACTCGCACGTTTTCGCCTTTACAAACAACTGCTTCTCCAGAAGATGCTGGAGAACCTGCCGGACATGGAGCATGTGTTCTTGGGGGGAGCGGGAGAAGACGAGGATGTCATCAAGGTAGACAAAGACGAACCGGTTCAGCATGTCGTGGAGAACATCATTCACCGGAGCCTGGAACACGGCAGGGGCATTGGTGAGGCCAAAGGGCATGACCAGATATTCGTAGTGGCCACTGGCCATGTTGAGGGCGGTCTTCCACACGTCCCCCTCTCGTATCCGCACCAGGTGGTAGGTGTTTCGTAGATCCAGCTTGGAGAAGATTGTGGCCCCCTGGAGCGTCTTGAAGGCCGAGGAAATTAGTGGTAGCGGAAAACGGTTCTTCACAGTGATGTCATTGAGTCCCCGGTAGTCAATGCACGGGCGCAGGGTCTTGTCCTTCTCCACGAAGAAGAACCCTTCCCCAGCGGTAGAGGAGGAGGAATGGCTAAATCCTGTAGCTAGGGAGTCCCCAATGTAGTTCTCCATAGCCTTGGTCTCTGGTCCCGACAGTGAGTATAGACGTCCCCGGGGCGGCGTGGTACTAGGGAGAAGGTGAAACCCACAGTCATAGGGGCAGTGCGGCAGAAGGGAAGTGGCCCGGGCCTTGCTGAACACCTCCCAGAGGTCCTGGTACTCCGCGGGAATGGCGGAGAGGTCCGGAGCCACCTCCGAGGAAGACGTCCTGGGGCAGGTTGCGCCGATTTCAGACAATGGGCATGGCAGAATGGACTCCAGCCCATGATAGCCCCCGTAGACCAGTTGATGAGTGGATTGTGTCGCTGGAGCCAGGAGAATCCCAACACCACAGGAATCTGGGGGGACTTGATGAGCAGGAACTGAATGGTCTCGCTGTGATTCCCTGACACACATAGATTGATGGGAGGGAGGGCTGGTATGGATGACCCTACCTATAGAGCGCCTGTCCAGTGCTCTAACATCGATGGGAATGGAGAGGGGCTGAGTGGGGATGTTCTGCTCGGATGCCAGTGTGGTGTCCAAAAATCTCTCATCAGCCCCAGAGTCAATGAGGACCTGGAGAGATTTGGACTGGTTCCCTCACAGCAGAATTACATGAAAAGGGGTACAAGTAAGGTAAGCAGCAACGTTCTCCATATGGCCCACCAGAGTACTCACTCCCTGGTGAGCCTGGTCCTTTGCCGGGCGCGAGGACACAAAATAACCAAAAGTCCCGCAATACAGACTTGTGCGCCTTGTGCTGATCCTGTGTTGCCATTCTGCTAGTGACAGCCCAGCTCTGCCTAGGTGCATGGGCTCGGGAAACAGTGCCTCAGCCCTCTTTGGTGACTCTCGAGGAAGGTTTGGAAACATCGGGTGCTCTCGGCCAAGGGACCGTTGGGGATTTCCGGGATGGCTCAGACGCGAGGTGGAATCCCTGGACGTGCGAGTGATGTCGAATTCCCTCTCCATCCGTCATTGCAGCAATCGCCCATCGATGCGGATGGTCAAAGCGATGAGGGAGTCAAGATCTGTGGGCAATTCTTGAGCCGCAAGCTCATCCTTAACCTCCTCCGAGACGCCGTGCAGGAACATGTCGAACAATGCGTCTGGGATCCACACACTCTCCGCTGCCAACGTGCAGAAGTCCACCGCATAGTCGGCCACTGTGCGGGTGTCCTGCCGTAGCTGAATTAGCTTCCAGGCAGCTTCTCTCCCGGAGAGCAGGTCACCAAAAACCTTCCTCACCTCCCCCACGAACCCCTCCAGGTTCACGTATATGGTCGGCTGCTGTTCCCATATGGCGATAGCCCAGGTGAGAGCCCTTCCAGACATCAGCGTGATGAGGTAGGCTATTCTGGAGCGATCCAAGGGAAGGAGAAGGGCTGAAGCTCAAAAATGAGGGCATACTGAGCTAAAAACACTGACAGGTGCTCGGCGCTCCATTAGAGCGTTCTGGGGGAGGTAACCGGGGCTCCCGGAAAGGTGGAGTGGTCGGTGGGGCGGCGCTGCTAACCGCCGAGTTACTGAGGGGCGGTGGGGTTACCACCGTGGCAGGCTGCCCCCCAGCCAACCCGTGGAATTGCTCCCGCAGCATGTCCAACTCCCGGTCATGGTACTCAGCCAACGTTTGGACCCCCTCCATCAGCCCAAGAAGCAACTCACCGTGTCTACCAATGGAGGCTCCTTGGGAGGAGATGACGTTGCGCATATGGCCCGGGTCTGCTTGGTCAGTCATGGCCAGTTCGTACTATCAAGAATGAAGGTAAGACCCAGATGCAGACCACGTTGAATAAACAATAGTTTAATGATCCAATAGGGGAAGGCAATAGACAGGTCAAGGCAGGCAGGGGTCAGTAAACCAGAGGTGAGGCAACGGTACCGGACGGCAGGCAGGCTCAGGGTCAGGAACAGCCAGAGTGGTCAGGCAGGCGGGCTCAGAGTCAGGACAGGCAAGGGTCAAAACCAGGAGGGCGAGAAAAGAGAGACTGGGGACAAAGCAGGCGCTGAGAAACAAAACGCTGTTTGACTTGACAAACAAGACGAACTGGCAACGGACAAACAGAACACAGGTTACACAGGGGATAATGGGGAAGATGGGAAACACCTGGAGGGGGGTGGAGACAATCACAAGGACAGGTGAAACAGATCAGGGTGTGACATATGGTATATCTACTAAACTCATGGACACAGATATAATAAATGAATATTAAATAAAACAAATTTAAGTTATCCAAGTATAAATTACCAAAGTTACGATAGATTGCCATAGATTTTCTGTTAATTACCAAAATTACAGAAGATTCCGGTAACTTTGGTAAATTACTGGTACCTTTGAAACCCTAGGTAGGCCTATGACCCAGAGTCTGGCCTTGTTCGACCCTGCTGCCTTCATCTGTGAGCTATTGCCTAGAAATATAGTACAGGTACAAACATTGGAGCTGTTCAAATATTGATGAGAAGAAGCAATTTTACTGGCTTCAAATTATTCACTGGCTTCAAAGTGCAAAGAACTACACCCTCCAGTCTTATCGTCAACAGTGCCAAGTAAAGACAATCAACAAACACTTTGACCTGTTTTCTCTGAAGTAAAAGGCTATTGCTCCTCTTTGCTAAACTCAATTTATTTTATAAGTACAGATACCCGATCCAGTAGACCAGGTTGAAAAACCCAAAGGCGGTGGGGAAGAATATCCGTGAGTAGGAATCGATCTTCGAGACTCGGACATGCATCCGGTTTTTGCGCCAGGCTCCAGAGCGACAGTCGTCAAAGCAGCTGGTGCAGCCCTTCCCATCCAAACACTCATAGGCGTAAACATCCTCGTCTTGGTAGGGGCCGATGTTATTCAGCTGGAGCAGTGGCGTCACTGGCCTAATGTTCACCATGCGGCTGTATTTCTGTAGGTAAATATTACAATCATGGTTCAGTAATTCATATCTTTCTGGGAATAAGCTTCAAGATAGGACTTTTATTTACCATTCACTTTAAATTGTATATATTGCACTTGTGTGGTTTTCTTTCTTTCACAAAATAGCTGCCAATGAGATATCTGAAGATCATAACCATATACTATAAATGCAATATTTCACATTTAAATTCATCACAGTGGCTGTGGGAATATGCTAAGAAGAACAGAGTGGTCTCTCCTCAGTGGGAAATTGGCCTTTTACACTGCATTTCATGGCGTTTGCATTTCGGAATAGACGACGTTGCCATTTGTACGGAGCTTACAGGGATTTCCTTTTCTCTGCTCAATATCACAGCAGACCCAGTTGAAGGGATGCGTGATCATTCACAGTGATGACACATGCCATCTCTGCATTCCCACTCCTCTGCCAGGTGTGTGTGTACTCTCCCAACAAACGTCTTTGCCTCACAAAGTCTTTCAAACCCAGGTAAATAATATTAAAGACCACAGGCACTCTGACGTTCTAAAGGAAATCTTAATCCCTTGGTTAATGCAAACAAAATAATACCTTGAGTTATAGGCAGCATCATGACTAACGAATAACGAATTTGACCTTGGAAACGGCAATGTTCAAAGTAATGATGTTAGTGTCAGAGAAAGAAGGTACTGCAGCTCCCTTTCTTCTTCCATTTGTTTGGTTGATGTATGCAGATTGACTCATTGTCAAGGTTATATGCTGTTACGCAGTATTTCACAGTTGATTACAAAAAAATGGTATGTGCATGTTCACACAACTTTCATGAAAATCCTGCATTTACATTACTGTAATTTGATTACTTGCCTTGTTTTTAAAACTGTAAAACTGATACATTCCCTTTAAAAATGTGCATCTTCAAATGAAATGGCAGAAGCTACTGGGAAGCAACAGTGGCATCTCTACCTGCTGAGAATGTGTGTCCTTATCCTTCTTGTTCTGCCTGTTGCTGGTGAAGTAGTGTAGAGTCACATTCTCCATCAGAGCAGCAAACGTGAAGATGAAGCAGACAGACACAAACAGGTCCATCGCCGTCACATAGGATACCTTGGGAAGTGACTTCCTTGAGATGGTGCTCAGCGTTGTCATTGTAAGCACTGTGGTGATTCCTGCACAGGAAGTCACAAAGACAGTTGAACGATTTAGCTGGTTGAACTGACTTTGTGTGTTCAACTGACTGAGGCTAAGGATTTAGCCGTTACAAAAGCTGTTCTTTAGTCTGACGTTATTAAGGACTGTAAGAAACTATAGAGGCTTGATCATACCTAAAGAGGTCCTGGCGGGGACAGCATCTTTGTTGATCCAGAAAGAGACCCATGACAGCACCACGATCATGCTACAGGGGATGTACGTCTGAATAGTAAAGTAGCCCATTCGCCGACTCAGGTCAAAAAATATTGTCAAGATAACATATTCACCTAGACATCAAGAGAGAAACATACACATGTAAAAGTGAACTTTTTTCGCATCATTTTGTAAAACTTTAAACCCACTCTCCTCAAACCAGAGGCAAATGTGCACTTTGAAAAAGGATGGATGTCATCCATATCCCTTACCTGACTGTGTATGTGCCACGTCTGATGTGTTTCGTAAACCGACGAAAGCAAACTGGTAGAGTCTCCAGTACCTTTGGTCGGCCACTTCCACAGAACGCTTTTGCCAACGGTACAGAATCTCATTTTTAGGATAGCCATCTAGAGAGGGGTGTACGGTTGAACACACACAACACACACACGTAACATTAAGAACCTCTCATTGTCCAGGCTTGTAGAAGCCACAAACCAGAACACAACAGTGAATCTCAGTTCCCCACAGAGGGCATACTATATGGCCAAGCAGGGCAGCATTCAGGATGGAATATGTCCTTTAACCATGGGATGCCCTTCAGTCTACGCTGGGGGTTAAGATCATGACAATGAGACATGAGACGCTGAAGCACAATGCAAGATGGATGGAGAATGTCACAGATAGAGCATTAATCAGTTTGGAGGGTGGGGCTGCATAATTCATTAGTCTGTCAGAGAATAGGACTTTGTGACCTCCTATCTCCCCTGGTGGAGGAGATGATAGATTATACAGGCTGAAGGGCCAACCTCAAGCAGATGGGCTTGTGGGGTGCTGTGACTCAGCTCCTAACGCTGGCCTGCTCTGACACCCTCTCTGGGCTGGCTACTGAAGCTGAAGTCGAAATGACGGATCAAAACGGGGAGAGTGTTTAAACCCCTACAGCTCGAAAACTCCAGCGGACACGAGTGCTCGTCCATAGGAAAGTTATGCAGCTTAAGGTAGCATTCCGCATTAATAGTCAACCTGACAAAAACAGAATTGTGACAAAGAAAAGTAAATTCTTTATGATGTTTTACAATGATTTTGTAATGTGTTTTTTCCTTCCAAACAGAGTTGATCATAACAATTACGAACTAAGTGTTTCCTTCTCCTTTATCTAAACATGGGAAAGCTAACAATGCCAGGGAAAGCTAACAATGCCAGGGAAAGCTAACAATGGCTTCAAGATCATGCTTTGAGAAATAGCGGGTGCCTAAAAGTGGGCTACAAGACAAAAGTACAGATGCACAAACTAGAGCTGAACATACAACGAGTATTAAACACAGAGTCCCCGAGAACACAGAATGGCAGCAGTCATACTCCTACCTCAGCGTGTACATCACTCTCCCGTTGTTCCACAATCGCAGCAGACTGTTTGGAGTGGTGAACCAGTGGGCGTCAGACTTTCTTCAATTCCGAAAGAAGGTGTCAGGAATCCAGATCTTTCCCACCATATTGCTGTTGAGCATCAGGACTTTCATGGAGCTGTTGAACTTGAGGCGACTGTCATACCACGTCTGGGCAAAGAAGATGTCTATGGTGTACTCCTGAAACAAGATGGACACATGGGTTAACCCTGCCATGAAACAGTTATTTTACGCAAATGTATTGTGCCACTGCCATGACTATCTACACTACATGGCCAGAAAGTATGTGGACACGCCTTCAAATTAGTGGATTCGGCTCTTTCAGCCCCACCTGTTGCTGACAGGTGTATAAAAATCGAGCACACATCCATGCAATCTCCGTAGACAAACATTGGCAGTAGAATGGCTCGTACTGAATAGCTCAGTGACTTTCAACGTGGCAGCGTCATAGGATGCCACCTTTCCATCAAGTCAGTTCGTCAAATTTCTGCCCTGCAAGAGTAGCCACGGTCAACTGTAAGTGCTGTTATTGTGAAGTGGAAACATCTAGGAGCAACAACGGCTAAGCCGCGAAGTGGTAGACCACACAAGCTCACAGAATGGGACTGCCGAATGCTGAAGCACGTTCTCTGTTGTATCACTCGCTCCCGAGTTCAAACTGCCTCTGGAAGCAACGTCAGCACAAGAACTGTTCGTCAGGAGCTTCATGAAATGGGTTTCCATGTGCGAGCAGCTGCATACAAGCGTCGGCTGGAGCCATTGGACTCTGGAGCAGTGGAAACTTATTTTCTGGAGTGATGAATCACGCTTCACCATCTGGCAGTCCGATGGACGAGTCTGGGTTTGGCGGATGCCAGGAGAATGTTACCTGCTCCAATGCATAGTGCCAATTGTAAAGTTTGGTAGAGGAGGAATAATGGCCTGGGATTGTTTTACATTGTTCGGGCTAGGCCCCACTAAAGCATACAATGACATTCTAGACGATTATGTGCTTCCAACTTTGTGACAACAGTTTGGGGAAGGCCCTTTCTTGTTTCAGCATGACAATGCCCCCGTGCAGAAAGCTAGGTCCATATAGAAATGGTTTGTCGAGATCGGTGTGGAAGAACTTGACTGGCCTGCACAGAGCCTTGACCTCAACCCCATCAAACACCTTTGGGATGAATTGGAACGCCGACTGCGAGCCAGTCATAATTGGCCAACATCAGTGCCCGAGTTCACTAATGCTCTTGTGGCTGAATGGAAGCAAGTCCACGCAGCAATGTTCAAACATCCAGTGGAAAAACTTCCCAGAAGACTGGAGGCTGTTATAGCAGCAAAGAGGGGACCAACTCCATATTAATGACCATGATTTTGGAATGAGAAGTTTGACGCGCGGGTGTCCACATACTTTTGGCCCTGTAGTGTATGTGCCACATGCTGGGTGATGTATTAGATTGTTGCTCTCCTGTAATTTTTATGTTTCAAAGAAGAGCATCGATGTACTGCATACTGTACAAACCCTCATTGAAGTGAAACAGCCTACTCACAACCACATGACAAGACAGATTGACAAATGTATGATCTTAATTTGACCAGTTTCTCACAGCAGAAAATGTATCCTGCAGCAACAGGAAATGTAAATTATTGTGTAGATTATAATTAATGGACATTTTTGTATGGGGTGATAATGTAAATTTTTTGTTAGGGCAAATCAAGTCTGAAATGTTCAAGTGGAAATCACAAACTTTAGAAGCCTTTTTTAACCTTGAATACATTACAAGTTTACATTAAGTATTTTGTTTGTTTATTGGATAGAGAGAGATAGAGGTGAAAGGTAGGCCAGTAACTGCTGAAAGTTGTCTGGATTCAAACCCATGCTGGCAGTGGTACATCGTACTATACACAGTGGCGACCCATCATTCAGGGCAGGTGGGGCAAAACATTGTTTTGTTGCCTGTTTTGCATGTTATTTTGGCATTAATACGTGTGACATATCAGTTTGCAAACAATGAAAAAATATATATATTTAGTTAGTAAAGCCTCATACAAACATGGTCTCTTTTGGCTTTATTGAGAAAGGCAGCTCCAAAATGCAGGTGTTTCACACTAGCTCAGTGCTTTCTGTGTTGGAGGGGCAGCCAGCAAAAAATACAGAGCGTAGGTGTTGGTAATCTTCTCTAGTTGAGCCGTGATTGGCTCAGTGTTCCGTCACTCATGGGGTCACCGCAAAATCTACAGGGAGAGATAGAAAGTTCAAGCCCCCTTGGCTGCTGCCATATATTTACATTAGATGTGCCCATAAAGAAGGCTCAAGTCACTGGCGACAGATAACATGATGTCAAATCACGTTATATCTACTGTAGCTTTGATTGGCCTGATCATGCTCACATCAAACTTTCTAAATCTTAGCTAGCAAGCTAGACAAGCAGTAATCGTCATGAATAACGCCGACAATCTACTGGCAAATCCTTTTCAATCCTGTCAAATGAAGAGAAATTATAGATAAAATGTATCGATGCTCATCGGCCATTTGACATAAACATTACGCAACAAGTTCAAAATTGCAAATTCAACACGAGTGGTTTGGAAGGAATCAGTGGCTAACTGCAAGCACTGCAAAGCAATCATTATTTTGCTTCCCCTGCCTGCTATTCGGTAGAGAGGGTTTGTGGTCCAAGTCTGGGTTTAAGGGTGTCTTTTCCAAGTTTAAAAGGATAAACATTCACACACAACACCATGGGCGTCAGGAACTCTGGCCTCTTTCTAGAACTTCGACCTGAAGATCACTGATTAATTTTTTACATTTATTTAACCTTTATGTAACTAGGCAAGTCAGTTAAGAACAAATTCTTATTTACAATGACGACCGAGGAACAGTGGGTTAACTGCCTTGTTCATGATTCATGTTTCAACATTGTATTTTTTTCAAGATCCCAGTTGTCTTGAAAGCCCCATTAATCCAGAGAATGACAAAATTTGATGACACATTTTTATGATAAACTTTGCCCACAAGAAGAACCACTACACCACCTTCATGTTCAAGTGAGCACAGCACAACAGTGAGTCCAAAATGTCTTGTATGCTGCTGCATAAATTATGTAATATGCCAGGGAGATATGTACACTGTAGCTAAGAAAGTAATACTAAGTATGTTGTGAAGTAAGCTGTTAGTAGCCCATGTGCCTCACCCTAATAAGTTGCCCCCTTTCCCCGTCATAACGTAGCCTACTATTCTGACTTGGTGGTGCACATGTAGCCTATAGCCTTTTTTTTTTAGAAATGTCACCATCGAATATTGTAAGAGCTTTCATTGTCTGTTCATATGCCCCCTTTATTTATTCTACGGTTCTGACTTGGTGTACAAAGAGAATACTGTAAGAACGGCCCATGTTCTGAGTTCTGTTGCTGTACATTTTAAAAGTGCTGAAAAAATAGTTAAATTGACTACGTCCGTCTTAGCTCGCTCATTAATGTCTTTATTGAAATTACGGATTGCTTCTTATCCGCTCATCGTTCCCTTATGCCATAGTTTGTTCATCTCAATTGTCAGGAGAAACAGCATTTGTTTAAGCAAGACAGCCATATCAGCTATGTTTTTTCAAAAGCCAGTAAATGAGGCTGAATGAACTGTTTTGCTGCCAGGCAAGGCACCGCTGATAGCCAGGCGTGGATTCACTCCATGGTGCTGAACAGAAAGCGCTGCTGTTGGGACAGATTTATGTATGGGATAGCAGTGGAGAAGGTGGAAAGTTATAAGTTCCTGGGCGTACACATCACAGAAAACTGAAATAGTCCACCCACACAGACAGTGTGGTGAAGAAGGCGCAACAGCTCCTCTTCAACCTCAGGAGGCTGAAGAAACGTGGCTTGTCACCCAAAACCCTGACAAAATTGTACAGATGCACAATCGAGAGCATGCTGTCAGGCTGTATTACAGCCTGGTACGGCAACTGCACCAACCTCAACCGCAAGGCTCTCCAGAGGGTGGTGCGGTCTGCACAACGCATCACCGGGGGCAAACTCCCTGCCATCCAGGACACCTACAGCACCCGATGTCACAGGAAGGCCAAAAAGATCATCAAGGACAACAACCACCCGAGCCACTGCCTGTTCACCCCGCTATCATCCAGAAGGCGAGGTCAGTACAGGTGCATCAAAGCTTGGACCGAGAGATTGAGAAACAGCTTCTATCTCAAGGCCATCAGACTGCTAAACAGCAATCATTACCTCAGAGAGGCATTGAGACATTGAGACCCAATCACAGGACACTTTAATAAATGGATCACTAGTCACTTTAAACAATGCCACTCTAAATAATGTCACTTAATAATGTCTACATATCTTACATTACTCATTTCACATGTACAGTTGAAGTCAGAAGTTTACATAAACTTAGGTTGGAGTCATTAAAACTCGTTTTTCAACCACTCCACAAATTTCTTGTTAACAAACTATCGTTTTGTTAAGTCAGTTAGGACATCTACTTTGTGCATGACACAAGTCATTTTTACAACAATTGTTTACAGACAGATTATTTCACTTACAATTCACTGTATCACAATTCCAGTGGGTCAGAAGTTTACATACAATAAGTTGACTGTGCCTTTAAACAGCTTGGAAAATTCCAGAAAATGATGTCATGGCTTTAGAAGCTTCTGATAGGCTAATTGACATCTTTTGAGTCAATTGGAGGTGTAGCTGTGGATGTATTTCAAGGCCTACCATCAAACTCAGTGCCTCTTTGCTTGACATCATGGGAAAATCAAAAGAAATCAGCCAAGACCTCAGAAAAAAAAGTGTAGACCTCCACAAGTCTGGTTCATCCTTGGGAGCAATTTCCAAATTCCTTACGGTACCACGTTCATCTGTACAAACAATAGTATGCAAGTATAAACACCATGGGACCACGCAGCCGTCATACCGCTTAGGAAGGAGACGTGTTCTGTCTCCTAGAGATGAACGTACTTTGGTGTGAAAAGTGCAAATCAATCCCAGAACAACAGCCAAGGACCCTCTGAAGATGCTGGAGGAAACAGGTACAAAAGTATCTATATCCACAGTAAAACGAGTCCTATATCGACATAACCTGAAAGGCCGCTCAGCAAGGAAGAAGCCACTGCTCCAAAACCGCCATAAAAAAGCCAGACTACGGTTTGCAACTGCACATGGCGACAAAGATCGTACTTTTTGGAGAAATGTCCTCTGGTCTGATGAAACAAAAATAGAACTTTTTGGCCATAATGACCATCGTTATGTTTAAAATGCAAATGAATTTATAACATTTTTGACATGCGTTTTTCTGGATATTTTTGTTGTTATTCTGTCTCTCACTGTTCAAATAAACCTACCATTAAAATTATAGACTGATCCTTTCTTTATCAGTGGGCAAACGTACAAAATCAGCAGGGGATTAAATACTTTTTTCCCCCACTGTATGTGATTGTGTCTCAATGTAATTCAAAGTAAGAATTGATTATTTTCAAATACAATCTCTTTTTAGGCTTAGTTGTATTCAATTTGCAGTGTTCACATTATTATAATTATGTTCCAGCCCCTTGATCATCCGCTCCGACAAAAATTGGCCCATGGCTGAATCTACTCGCCTACAACTGCTCTACAGTATAGCGTACCAGAAGCTCTCAAATAATGCAAGTATGAATGAGGCCCAAAGTCGGAACCACATTCTTCCTGTTTGTGTGAATGCTGCTATACATATACAGTACCGTTCAAAAGGTTGGGGTCACTTAAGACATTTTCTTGTCTTTGAAAGAAAAGCTAATTTTCTCGTCCATTAAAATAACATCAAATTGATCTGAAATACAGTGTTGACATTGTTAATGTTGTAAATGACTATTGTAGCTGGAAACGGCAGATTTTTTAATGGAATATCTACGTATGGGTACAGAGGCCCATTGTCAGCAACCATCACTCCTATGTTCCAATGGCACGTTGTGTTAGCTAATCCAAGTTTATAATTTTAAAAGGCTAATTGATCCTTAGAAAACCCTTTTGCAATTGTGCTGATTAAAGAAGTAATACAACTGGCCTTCTTTAGGCTAGTTGAGTATCTGGAGTATCAGCATTGGTGGGTTCGAATACGGGCTCAAAATGGCCAGAAACAAATACTTTCTTCTGAAACTCGTCAGTCTATTCTTGTTTTGAGAAATGAAGGCTATTCCATGCGAGAAATTGCCAAGAAACTGAAGATCTCATACAACGCTGTGTACTACTCCCTTCACAGAACAGCACAAACTGGCTCTAACCAGAATAGAAAGAGGAGTGGGAGGTCCCGTTGCACAACTGAGCAAGAGGACAAGTACATTAGAGTGTGTAGTTTGAGAAACAGATGCCTCACAAGTCCTCAACTGGCAGCTTCATTAAATAGTACCCGCAAAACAACAGTCTAAACGTCAACAGTGAGGAGGCAACTCCAAGATGCTGGCCTTCTAGGCAGAGTTCCTCTGTCCAGTGTCTGTAGTCTTTTGCCCATCTTAATATTTCCTTTTTATTGGCCAGTCTGAGATATGGCTTTTCCTTTGCAACTCTGCCTAGAAGGTCGCCTCTTCACTGTTGACGTTGAGACTGGTGTTTTGCAGGTACTATTTCATGAAGCTACCAGTTGAGGGGTCTGTTTCTCAAACTAGACACTGTAATGTACTTGTCCTCTTGCTCAGTTCTGCACCGGGGCCTCCCACTCGTCTTTCTATTCTGGTTAGAGCCAGTTTGCGCTGTTCTGTGAAGGGAGTAGTAGACAGCGTTGTGCGAGATCTTCAGTTTCTTGGCAAATTCTCGCATGGAATAAACTTCCTTTCTCAGAACAAGAATAGACAGACGAGCTTCAGAAGAAAGTTATTTGTTTCTGGCCATTTTGAGCCTGTAATCGAACCCACCAATGCTGATGCTCCAGATACTCAACTAGTCTAAAGAAGGCCAGTTTTATTGCTTCCTTAATCAGCACAACAGTTTTCAGCTGTGCTAATATAATTGCAAAAGGGTTTTCTAATGATCAATTAGCCTTTTAAAATGATAAACGTGGGTTAGCTAACACAACGTGGCATTGAAACGCAGGAGTGATGGTTGCTCATAATGGGCCTCTGTACGCCTATGTAGATATTCCATATAAAATCTGCCGTTTCCAGCTACAATAGTCATTTACAACATTAACAATGTCTACACTGTATTTCTGATCAATTTGATGTTATTTTAATGGGCAAAAAAATGTGCTTTTCTTTCAGACATGGACATTTCTAAATGACCCCAAACTTTTGAACGGTAGTGTACATTTCTAACTCAAGAAATCATTTAGGCTATTATGCTTAGAAGTTGAATATTAATTTTCTTTGATCCTTCCTGTCAGTGTATAAAATATTTTTTGTGAACTGAACTCCTAACAACGACCCAGAGCCTTGCGATCAATCATGATTTGGCTCAGTTGCATTCTAACCACCGTGTGTTATCAATCTGCTTAAATAACTTCACATTGGCCTGCACATAGCAAATACAGCCCATTGCCTTGGATTTTTATTTTAAGAATAACTGGTAATAAACTGGCAATGGGCCGAGTCCTGATTTTGAGATATGCTTGCAGATACAATTTATTCTACGTTGATATACACTCTGAAGATTACTGGTAAGCGCTAAACAATGCTGAGTAAGGTAATAATGAAATTATGAAGTATCACCAGCTTACATAATTATTGGGGAACTAAAATGTATTATTCAAAAAAAGAAAGCAGATTCCCACTGGCTGCTACTACTTGCCTCCAATGTCAGGGCGGAGTTTGTTGTCATAGCCCTGCAGCAATCGATTTAAGATCAAGGTGACATCACTCTCATAGACCTTGGGCGATAAAACACAGGTCTTGTTTATGGGGACGTCTTCATAGTCCTCATCCTCCTTTGTACTGGTTCCAAACGACGCCACACTGTGAAGAGAGGAGGGAGAGAAAATTATTGAGAGAGAGAGAGAGAGAGAGAGAGAGTTTGACTGCACATGGAACACTGGAATATCTTCACAGCAATCCATTCAGCCAGGTCTTTTGGCAGAAGAGCTGGACATGCATCTGAGGTAGAGTGGAGCTGGGGGTTGAGGGTTTACATGACACACACGTATTGTCAATCAGACTAGTGTCATTAAAACACGTTATAGGGTAAAAGGTGCAGTCTGTCCAGATGTACGGCTTCTCAACAAACAAAAAAAAATGATAAAGAAGGACAAAGAGCACACTTTGGAGCAGACAGTAGAGTCTTGAATGTCATTCAGGGAGAAGCTATAAAAGTAGATCTGGGAATTGTACATATCTTTCTTATACTGTGCCATCGGCAAGTACAGTATTCACACCCGTTTACTTTTTTGACATTAGTTGTGTTACAGCCTGAATTTCAAATGGATTTAATTTCGATTTTGTGTCACTGGCCTACACACAATACCCCATAATGTCAAAGTGGAATAACGTCTTCGAAATATTTACAAATTAATCTAAAATGCTAATCTGAAATGTCTTGAGTCAATAAGTATTCATCCCCAATTGTTATGGGAAGCCTAAATAAGCTCAGGAGTAAAAATGTGCTTAATCTATAAGAGTCTAAGCCCTGTCTAAGGCTGGGGGGGGGGGGGGGGGGGGGGTTAAGAAGATCATAGCAAGGCTCATTTTGCTACTTGATTTAGAATTTTACAACCCATTGAAGTATCAAAATAATATATCCGCAAAATATTTGATGAAAGTGTATTTTTGGCCTTTATGCTATTAGCCCAAATAAACATATTGAATAACAGATTCACAACATGGAACAACAGATAGTCCCCAAAACATCTAAAGGAAGTTTGTTCTGAAGTGTCTGTCCTATATCTGAGACATATAAGAAAGATCAGGAAACATATATATTTTTGAAAGTATTTAACCCCACATTTTTGGCACTAAACAGTCTCATATGCAGTATACTTCCATTAACTTGTTCAACTGGTACCGGGGGACCTTGTGAGGCCTGTGGACGTCATAAAGCAAAACAACTGACATGTACTGTACGTGTTCGTGAGTGTCTCACGTTTCCATAGAAGGGTCATATATGTAGCCCAAACTGTTCGGACGCTACAGACAGAAGTTGGCAGATTGGCTGTACCGACTTCAGATGAGTCCCAAGACGACCGTGGGCTAGAGCAAAACGGAGAACACCATTGTGTTTGTGAGAATCTCATCTTGTAGGCCAAACCGTTCGGACGCTACAGAGATGTCTCATGGTCTGACAAACACAGCTCTAGCTCTATCACCTTTCACCGCATATACGGAAGTGTTACATAGGCGGATGAGGTGGATTGAGACGCATCCAATGCAAAAAAACAGATATCTCTCTAGCTTAAACTGACAGATGTGTGAATATTTTGCATTTTGCATTATGCTAATTCGATTTTTAGAAGGGCCCATATTGGTAGATGGGTAAAAACAAAAAGCAGACATTGAATATCCCTTTGAGCATGGTGAAGTTAATAATTACACTTTGGATGGTGTATCAATACATCCAGTCACTACAAAGATACAGGCGTCCTTCCTAACTCAGTTGCCGAAGAGGAAGGAAACCGCTCAGGGATTTCATCATGGTGACTTTAAAACTTTAAAACTTTAAAACTGAGTTACAGAGTTTAATGGCTGTGATAGGAGAAAACTGAGGATGGATCAATCACATTGCAGTTACTCCACAATACTAACCTGAATGACAGATTGAAAACCTAAATAGTGTCCTAAAGTAAAACTGCTAAAAATGTAGGACAAAGAAATTAACTTTATGTTCTGAATATAAAGCGTTATGTTTGGGGCAAATCCAACACATCACTGAGGACCACTCTTCATATTTTCAAGCATGGTGGTGGCTGCATCATGTTGTGGGTATCCTTGTCATTGGCAAGGACTAGGGAGTAAAATAATAATAATAATAAATAAATAGGGAATAGAGCTAAGCACACGCAAAGTCCTAGAGAAAACTTGGTTCAGTCTGCTTTCCAACAGACAATGGGAGTCAAATTCACCTTTCAGTAGGACAATAACCTGAAAAAAAGGCTAAATAATAACAATGGAGTTGCTTACCAAGATGACATTGAATGTTCTTAAGTGGCCAAATTACAGTTTTGACTTAAATCGGCTTCAAAATCTATGGCTAGACTTAAAAATGGCTGTCTATTAATGATCAACAACCAATTTTACAGAGCTTGAAGATTTTTTTAAAGAATAATGTGCAAATTTTGGACAATCCAGGTGTGCAAAGCTCTTAAATACTTACCGACAAAGACTCACAGCTGTAATCGCTGCCCAAGGGGATTCTAACATGTATTGACTCAGAGGGTTGAATACTTATGTATATAAGATATTTCATTTTCAATACATTTGCATTTTGTAATTATGGGGTATTGTGTGTAGATGGGTGAGAAAACAAACCTATTTACTCCATTTTGAATTCAGGCAGTAACACAACAAAATGTGGAATAAGTCAAGGGGTATGAGTACTGTCTGAAGACAATGAGATATGAGATTCCAACCTATTTTCACACACTCAAAAAGACTGCCAAAAGTTTGATAAATGCCCAATGTATTATCACTATGCTTCAAACATCTAAAAGCAAAACCAAATTCCAATTGAAAAATCATTTTTTTTTGGTTTAGTTGTCACCTAAATGTGTTATCTGTCATGCCCTGATCTGTTTCACCTGTCCTTGTGCTTGTCTCCACCCCCTCCAGGTGTTGCCCATCTTCCCCACGTATCCTCTGGGAATTTATACCTGTGTTTTCTGTCTGTCTGGGCCAGGTCATCTTGTTTGTTCAAGCCAACCAGCGTTTTGTGTCTCAGCTCATGCTTTTTCCAGTTTCTTGTCTTCCTGGTTTTTGACATTTGCCTGTCCTGACCCTGTACCCACCCGCCTGCCGTCCTGTAACTTTGCGCCACCTCTGGATTATCGACCCCTGCCTGCCTTGACCTGTCGTTTGCCTGTCCCAGTTGTTACAATAAACATTTACTTTACACAGTCTGCACTTGGGTCTTACCTTGATTCCTGGTAGTTATCACTGCACTTTCAACAATTTAAAACCACAACAAAGTTCAAATGGGAAAACAATGTCAGATATTTAGTTTATTTATAACAATGTGTTATCACTGTTTTTCATCTAATAGTACAACCAAATGACCTGGATTGCAGTTGAGATTACATTAAAGCACATAGTGCAAGTGATCAATGCCGTTTGAGATTGTGTAGATAATTATAGCAATTGTGAAGATTTCCACAGACCTGTGACCCTGAACATGATCGCTTTCTATGATTACATACGAAGACATTTATTGTTACAGTAACCTCAATGTGGCCATGGAGGTGTTACACATTTTTAAGGTTGAATAAATGCTGTTACATTAGTTTGTAAGATAGCTATTTACTGTCTTACAAAAGTAACAGAATATCAACTTTTGAAAGAGATGTTTCTTTCCAGTTAGTCTACAAATTAATAATGATTTGTCTCCATTTCAACCAAAAATCTAAGTTAAAGAATGGGACTAAATCAAATTATATCAAACTTTAAATGCACTTTTAATACAGTTTGATTTCAGATATTTGATTGAGATGGAGATGTGAATCCAACATATGTATTGTTAAGTTGTAGATTACATTTTAAATAAACTAAAGCTTGAAACCCTAGGCCTATATGTATTGTCTCGTTTTAGTTGAATCATGGGCTGAATTTGAACAATAGCTCTTAATGACTTCCCAAAAGCTATGTAGACCGAAATAGCATCATTGATGATATATGATTGGTAAAGTAAGGTTACATTTCATTTGCTCTGTTGAACCTACCCTTTGGAATGACTTCGATAGCAACAGTGAATCTGTAATGGCGTGTGTGTAGGTGGCAGGGAAGTCAGGCGCAGGAGAATCGAACTTAGTATAAATGGAGTAGTTTAATAGCGTTTAAGCTATTGAGGTGTAGGGGGCAGTATTATCGCGGCCGGATGAAAAACGTACCTAAATTAAACTGGTTACTACTCTTTCCCAGAAACGAAAATATGTATATTATTAGTAGATTTGGATAGAAAACACTCTGAAGTTTCTAAAACTGTTTGAATGGTGTCTGTGAGTATAACAGAACTCATATGGCAGGCAAAAACCTGAGAAAAATTCAACCAGGAAGTGGAGGATCTGAGAATTGTAGTTCTTTCTAGTCCCTATCGAAACTACAGTATTTGTGGGGTCACGTTGCACTTCCTAAGGCTTCCATTGGCTGTCAAAAGCCTTCAGAAAGTGGTTTGAGCATTCTCCTGTCACTGGGCAGAGTATAGGAGCTCGGTTACTGAGTGGACTGCCTGGGGACAAAGAGATTGGATATGCGCAATCCCGTGAGCACGCTGTTCCTTCTTTTACTCCTTGAATGAATACGCTCTTGTCCGGTTGGAATATTATCGCAATTTTACGTTAAAAATACCATAAAAATTGATTTTAAACAGCGTTTGACATGCTTCTAAGTACGGTAATGGAACATTTTGACTTTTTGTGTCTCGAATTGCGCTCGCGCGTTTGCCTTTGGATAGTGACCTGAACGCACGAACAAAACGGAGGTATTTGGACATAAATATGGATTATTTAGAACAAAAACGACATTTCTTGTGGAAGTAGCAGTCCTGGGAGTGCATTCTGACGAAGATCAGCAAAGGTAAGAGCATATTTCTAATACTAATTCTGAGTTTAGGTTGCTCCGAACTTGGCGGGTGTCTGTATAGCTATCTGTGATGGCGAGCTATGTACTCAGAATATTGAAAAATGTGCTTTCTCCGTAAAGCTATTTTAAAATCTGACACAGCGGTTGCATAATTGTTATGTATTTTGTCAACGTTTATGATGAGTATTTTTGTAAATTCACTGGAAGTTTTTGGTGGGAATACATTTTCTGAACATCACGCGCCAATGTAAAATGCTGTTTTTGGATATAAATATGAACTTGATCGAACAAAACATTCATGTATTGTGTAACATGATGTCCTAGGAGTGTCATCTGATGAAGATCGTCAAAGGTTATTGCTTCATTTTGCTGTGTTTTGGGTTTTATTGACACATGTCCTTGCTTGGAAAATGGCTGTGTGGTTATTTTGGTCTATGTACTCTCCTAACATAATCTAATGTTTTGCTTTCGCTGTAAAGCCTTTTTGAAATTGGATAATGTGGTTGGATTAAGGAGAAGTGTATCTTTAAAATGGTGTAAAATAGTCGTATGTTTCAGAAATTGAAATTATTGGATCTTTGAGGTTTTGTATTTCGCGCCACGCCGTTCCATTGGATATTGGCTAGGCGTTCCGCTTGGTTAAAATCCTGGATGGAAGACTGAAGGGATAGCTGTAGATAGAGCAACTCCCCAGTAGGAGATGCTGCCCAGCCTATTGTTTTTTTCTTATAGTGGATATTACGTTAAAGATCCGACGTTGTATCAAAGGTACAAATTCAACATATTTTAAACAAGGTTTGTCTAAGTTGAAAATTGATTACCATGACGACATAATCCTGTGTTTGAAATTTTACCCTCAAAACAACAGTTGATTACTTTTTTCAAATCCAATGTATTTTCCACTGTCACAACTTCCGCCGAAGTTGGTCCCTCTCCTTGTTCCGGCGGCGTTCGGCGGTCGACGTCACCGGCCTTCTAGCCATCGCCGATCCACTTTTCATTTTCCATTTGTTTTGTCCTTGTCTTACACACCTGGTTTCATTCCCCCAATTACTTGTTCATTATTTAACCCTCTGTTCCCCCATGTTTGTTTGTGAGTGATTGTTTGTATGTAATACGGTCCGTTATTGTGGGCTAGATTATTGCGTTGTATTATTGATTCTTTGAGTAAATTACGTTTATTACTCATATCTGCTGTCCTGCACATGACTCCTCTACACCAGCTACACACAGGCTTATTACATCCACGTAGATTCCACGTCACAATACGTTGACAAATTACATTGAAACAACATTGATTTAACCAGTTTGTGCCCAGTAGGAACTTAGTAAATCCTCCATAAATCCAATTATATAATATATAATATAAACCTGTCAAATAATGCCTTTGAATTTTTTTATGGATTTGTCCCACATCATGTTTTATGTGAGCTCATAAATCTAGCACGTCACTTTAATTAAGCAAATTGTATGGTAGCATATTGTTGAGGGCTGCAATAATGTGGGGTGAGAATTTAGTGTCACAACCAAAACACAGGTCTAGGTTCAGCTTACTCTACCACAGTGTCCCTGGGTTAATGGTTGTGCAGACTTTTGATCCAGTAGCACAAACCCACTGGTGAAGGTTTCGATGGGAAGTTGAATAGTTGAAAGTGTGTTGGTGCTGGACTGGAACAGGACCAGGGTTGGTGACTACTGCTACAGGCCTATTGATTGATCCATTGATTGGAGCCAATTTAACAGAGCTGTAACACCCAGAACTGACCCTAGACCAGCACTAAGGAGCAACCTTGTCTTGAAACTTCCATTTCAGTAGCGGCAGCTGAAGGCCCATCAGTATTAGCCTAACCCTCCAGCTGGATGCCAGAAAAGATGAGGAAAACAGGTCTGGGAAAACAGGTCTGGATGCTCATGGGAACCCTAGGGATTAATACATCAGTGGCCAGGGTCATTGTACTGGAAAACAGTGAGTGAGTTGAATCAATATAACTCACTAGTACAAGCAAATACGAAAACCCCAACCATCAGACATTATTAAGGACAAATACACTGTGCTGATCAAAGCCATGCAATGTTGATGCAAACTACTGTAGCTGAACCAATCTAATGCAAGCCCACTGGGCAAAAACTGGTTGAATCAATGTTGTTTCCAAGTCATTTCAACCCAAAAAATCTATGTGATGACATTACAGCAACGTGGAAATCTGATTGGATTTGCTAAAAGTCATTAAAAAAAAATCATTTTTTTTTTACAAATCCAATGACATGTTGACATGTTTTGTTAATTTCACGTTGAATTCCCGTTAGTTGAAAACTCAACCAAATGTAAATAAAAACTAGAACATTAACTGACATATGTGCCCAGTGGGAAGTGAGAGATACAATTATGCCTAAAAGATGTTTGAAGTTTCATGGTTGTTATCAATAAGAGGGACAGAGCCAACAGTAGTGCCATAATACCTCATTATATTCATTCATTCATTTACTCATCCATTAATCCATGCATTCCTTCACTAAATTCACAGATAACTGTTATACATACTGTGTGCTTTAACCTTGAGTTGAATTAGTTTATGGCCAACAGTGATATATTTGACAATTCGTTTTAAGGATCAAACTCATAAATCATATATCTTGCTCTTGGAGTGACAGATGATATTGCCATGAAGACACTCAGATTAAGGTCCATCTTGCAGCATGTATGTGAAATCTGCTCTATAGGCAAGAATATAGCCTACATGAAACATACTAAACAAAATGCACAGTATCTCACCTTTTATACTCTAAGCTAAACAATTACATTTTCTATGTGAAGTACTGTAGATGGTGAACATTCTGATGCTGAGGCTTAGAATAACGTTTGCTGCTTGAAAAATGAATGAATATTGCGCGTTTCATTTAGAATGAAAAAGATTAGATGCAGTAGCCTGATTTAAGTGACATTGCCTGCTGAAATACAAGGAAATACTGTATGCTCCCTACATGCTATAAAGGTAGGATATTACGCGGGGAATCCTTTACACTAAACAAATTAGGCTACACTAGGTTTGCCGTTCTATGCGTCTAAAGGAACAATATTGCAAGAAATTGGGTAGGCCTAGATTGTGTCTGGACAGTGACAACAGTGCACGAATCATTTGGCATAGATGTAGCAGCTAATTAAAAACCTCCAGTAGGCCTATCATCTTCAACTCTTACACCCTTGTTTATTACGATAAAGGTCCAGTCACCGACTGCCCTAATTCAGAACCACCGAAAGCTCTTTGGTCATGCATATTCTCTCTACTCCAGTTCAAACTTACCAGACATCGAGAAGAGCGAGCAACATCCACGCATTCATCGCTTTGTCTTTGACATGTTGCACCAGAAGCTTCGCACATATTGCGGAAATCCCACAGTTCATTGCCCGAAAAAAATAATAATAATAGGAACTAGGTCTGGAAAATAATAAAAACGCAATTGTTCCCCATTCGTTATTAACGGGTATAGGTAGGGTTACAGATGTTTCCGAATTGGTGGTAAATTCTGCTAATCGATGCATTTGAGTGATGCACACATTATCTTTCTGGTGTTGTGCTCCAGTAAGGTGGGCGATGATAGGCTAGACTCCTGTAGTATGACTTGAGAGAGTCTGCGTAGCCTACTCTTTTCCAGATGAAAAGGTCTTCCGCGAGTGCTGCACCAGTGGTTCTTTTACGCTCATCTTGAATCTCTAACCCGCTGACATGGCCGCATAGCCTACTAACTGATCTGCACTAATTAAAACATTTCAACAACAAAAAATGTTTTGGGAATAAAAAAGAAAAAATACTACACAGTCTAAATACAGTTGAAGTCGGAAGTTTACATACACCTTAGCCAAATACATTTGAACTTTTCACAATTCCTGACATTTAATCCTAGTAACAATTCCCTGTCTTAGGTTAGTTACGATCACCACTTTATTTTAAGAATGTGAAATGTCAGAATAATAGTAGAGAATTATTTATTTTAGCTTTTATTTCTTTCATCACATTCCCAGTGGGTCAGAAGTTTACATACACTCAATTAGTATTTGTGCATTGCCTTTACATTGTTTAACTTGGGTCAAACGTTTCAGATAGCCTTCCACAAGCTTCCCACAATAAGTTGGGTGAATTTTGGCCCATTCCTCCTGACAGAGCTGGTGCAACTGAGTCAGGTTTGTAGGCCTCCTTGCTCACACACGCTTTTTCAGTTCTGCCCACACATTTTCTATAGGATTGAGGTCAGGGTTTGTGATGACCACTCCAATACCTTGACTTTGTTGTCCTTAAGCCATTTTGCCACAACTTTGGAAGTATGCTTGGGGTCATTGTCCATTTGGAAGACCCATTTGCGACCAAGCTTTAATTTCCTGACTGATGTCTTGAGATGTTGCTTCAATATATCCACATCATTTTCCTCCCTCATGATGCCATCTATTTTGTGAAGTGCACCAGTCCCTCCTGCAGCAAAGCACCCTCAACATGATGCTGCCACCCCCGTGCTTCACGGCTGGGACGGTGTTCTTTGGCTTGCAAGCCTCACCCTTTTTCCTTCAAACATAACGATGGTTGTTATGGCCAAACAGTTCTATTTTTGTTTCATCAGACCAGAGGACATTTCTCCAAAAAGTACGATCTTTGTCCCCATGTGCAGTTGCAAACCGTAGTCTGGCTTTTCTATGGCGGTTTTGGAGCAGTGGCTTCTTCCTTGCTGAGTGGCCTTTCAGGTTATGTCAATATAGGTCTCATTTTTACTGTGGATATAGATATTTTTATACCTGTTTCCTCCAGTATTTTCACAACGCCCTTTGCTGTTGTTTGCACTTTTTGCACCAAAGTACGTTCATCTCTAGGAGACAGAATGCGTCTCCTTTCTGAGTGGTATGACGGCTGCGTGGTCCCATGGTGTTTATGCTTGCATACTATTGTTTGTACAGATGAACGTGGTACCTTCAGGCGTTTGGAAATTGCTCCAAAGGATGAGCCAGACTTGTGGAGGTCTACAATTTTTTTTCTGAGATCTTGGCTGATTTCTTTTGATTTTCCGATGATGTCAAGCAAAGAGACACTGAGTTTGAAGGTAGGCCTTGAAATACATCCACAGGTACACCTCCAGCTGACTCAAATTATGTCAGTTAGCCTATCAGAAGCTTCTAAAGCCATTTCTGGAATTTTCCTAGCTGTTTAAAGGCACAGTCGACTTAGTGTTTGTAAACTTCTGACCCACTGGAGTTGTGATACAGTGATTTAAATGTGAAATAATCTGTCTGTAAACAATTGTTGGAAAAATGACTTGTGTCATGCACAAAGTAGATGTCTTAACCGACTTGCCAAAATTATAGTTTGTTAACAAGACATTTGTGGAGTGGTTGAAAAACTAGTTTTAATGACTTCAACCTAAGTGTATGTAAACTTCCAACTTCAACTGTGTATGCTTCAACAACGATATGCATAGAAGTATCAGTAGTAGGTGTATCAGTAGGCTATGTTCCAACCCTGCCATGACTTAGCTAGCCTATATTGACTTCGAAGATACAGCTCCTTCAAATTATTTCTATAAACACAATGTATATAGTGACTTGCGAGCCTATATCTTTCAATGTTTCCACAGTTCAAACAATGCTATTTAACAACTTTCCATCAAAGTTACCACAACCCCAGAACCCAACCTAAAGGATTATGTTCTCACAAACCAACCTATGGATAATTAATAACTCTACTTCAATGTTCCCATAAACCAACTTACTGTAAATTACTCTACTTCAATGTTCCCACAACCCCGCCAAGCTGATGGCTATCCCTATGCGGCACTTTGCCACGGGCCAGAGTAAAAGGTCAGATGTTGATTAAACAAACAAGTTGTATTAGCAGCGATCAGCGATTCAGCACCACTGAAGTGGACAGCGACTTTTTGAGGGGCAGCCATTCAGCCTGGGTGCCAGTATGTTTCTACTTTCTTGCCAACTCCTTATGGAATTGTCATGCCAAACAATGACTGACAAGGAGTAAGCAAGATACCAGAAACAATTATTGGACCAGGCTACAGCCATCCCCAGTAGAATCCCTGAAAATGGAGGAAGGCCAGCCTAACCAGGCAGTGATTAGCCTAGAAGCCTGGAACCGGGAGGCTCACCTATCTGTTCAGCCTTTTTCAGTCATATTGACTTTTTTTTTAAAACAAACCTTAGAATTGTTAATAATAGGGAATAGATTGTAAGCAAGAATGTACCTCTCCATTTCTTTGAAATCCTAGCCTACAACACAAGCAATAGTAATGATACATCTGCCTTAAAGCACATTTTCCACTGGTTACATTGGACAGTATCCAACAGATATTTAACCATGCCAGTCAATTGTGAACCAGTTCATTAATGATAGGCTATGCCACAAATCTTGCATTATTCATCAGACTTCAGACAGTAACCTAATATTACTGTGGTTTTCTCTGCCAATATCACGCCCTGATCTGTTTCACCTGTCCCTGTGATTGTCTCTACCCTCTCCAGGTGTCGCTTATTTTCCCCAGTGTATTTATCCCTGTGTTTCCTGTCTCTCTTCCAAGTCAACCAGCGTTTTTCCCGTTCTCCTGCTTTTTGCTATTTTCCTTTTTCTATTCCTCCCGGTTTTGACCCTTGCCTGTTTCTAGACTCTGTACACGCCTGTCTGACCATTTTGCCTGCATTGACCATGAGCCTGTCTGCCACTCTGTACCTCTTGGACTCTGATCTGGTTTTGACCTTTTTGCCTGTCCACGACCGTTCTCTTGCCTACTCCTTTTGGATTAATAAACATTGTAAGACTCCAACCATCTACCTCCTGTATCTGGGTCTCGCCTTCTGTCATGATAGCCAATCCCAGTGATGAATAATAGGTGCTGCTGAGGCAGGGGAGAGTAAACGCTAGTCAAATTAGTATGCAGCCAGACGCACTCCAGAAGGTGTCAGTGCAATAACATGAATAGAACCATAGAATTAGGAATAGGATCTCTATGGATAGAACTGCATGTCACCATGGTAATGCCACTCATTAGCATTCCAAACGACTCTGAGTCTCTCTACGCCAAACAAATCTACTGATGTCTGGCCAACAGGTACATGTACTTCTACACTAGGCCCCCTGGGTATAGACAAATAAAAGGGGAGCAGGAGGGTGTCCTGACCCCAGCCTATTAAAATGTCAGCTGGCATGTTATCCGTTCTCCTTTTCTGTTTACGTGCCTCTATACAGTGATTTCCTATAGAAAATCAGATCTGCTTTTGAAATGGTTCTGACACCAATGGTCCAATGAGATGCATGTTCTAACAAAAAACCATCCATCTTAATGCATGTCTAATTTCCTTTGAGGATGACCCTGAAAGGGAGGCCATGATAAATAAAAGGCTGAACGAGTCCTCTGAAGATAAGAGGAAGACCGAAGAGTAGCTGACATCACCATGGCTGTCTTAGGAGGACTATTCTATACCCACTCAGCAGTCAAAGTGAAGCCTCTCTGTTGGATGATTGACTTTTTGCCTCTCACCTGTCTTATTTTATGAAATGATCCTATGATAATCCAGACACGCAATCCCAACTCAAAGGGGGTGTTCACTTACTTTCAGACCTATCCTCTGTTGCTAGGCAACTGTATCAACACCCTGATCAGCTTGACTGGTGTACCTTTAAAAGGGAATCTCACATCTCCTGTTTTTTCCTTCACTGTTTCCTCTTTTTCTCTGTTCACCAGAGCTGTCTTTCTGTGAACCCGTTAGGAGACCTGTGAGAGAAGACTTCATTCAAATATAATACTTTATGCTTTCTATACCAGGATAGCCAAGCCTCACATGCAAACACCAACGCAGTCCAATTCCATTCATTCTCAACTTCAGGGTAAAATGGCTGACAGCCATGTATTCGGGAAGACCGTGATGAAGTCTGCATTTCTGCAACTCCTAACGCCCATCTCCAGAGAGGAAATATTAAATATTATTTCTGAACAAAACTTCAGACTACCTTGATTTCTAATAGGCTCCTTTAGAGGGGCAAGAAGTAGATGGGTGAAAGCTGAGAAGGAGAAAATTGTGAAGTGGGAGAGTAGGGTGGAGGAAGCGACTGATAGTACAAGGCAAGAGGGAGGGAAGGTAGATAGCCTAGGTCTTAGTTCACATTCTAAACTTCTCCACGGCCTAATTAATCTAAATGAGTCGACTCTGCTATGACCTTGGCTACAAATAAAGTACATAAGAGACTATATAGATGCATATTCTGAATACATTTGCAGTTTTCACACAAAAAGGCAAAGATTTGATGTTGATTACTAAAATGAATTTTCTGTTTGGTTTCATACACTTTTTTTTTCTTCAAAAGAAGGGTTTCCCAGAGGGCTAGGCAGAGGGTAGGAGGTACATAAACAGACAAACTGCATTGAGCTCTCTCAAGCCATGGTTACTCATCTTTGGATCGTTTGTCTCCTCTGGCAAAGGAGTCTGTTGATTATGTTTGGCAGGATCCTGTCCCAAATGGATCATACTGCACTGTGTCTATGGCCTGTCGACAAAGAGAGCTGAGGCAGAATTACATTTGGTATGTGGTCTGCGCTGATGTTGTTTTCGCTGTGTGGCCGGTATGGATGTTTACTGTGGTCATGGAGGTTTGCGGTTGTGTTCAGTCTGTGCATTATGTGGATGCTACGGTTTGTTGTGGTTGGTGCTGTGATTGTGGTAAACTCATGTGACCTCACCTCAGTTTAAGCAAATCTGTGCATAAACCATACAGTGAAATGTAACTTACTTTATTGGAGGACTAAGTTCACCTTAACCTCCCCACAAAAAGAAAAACATTTATATAGGAAGAAATACAGTGGACTCATTTCATGCTCCAAAATCTAAAGACTACTTAATTGTTACATTTTTGCACACAGGAAGACTGTGCAAACAAGCACACAGAAACCATTCATTAACTTTCCAACCTCTACCTTCCTAACAGAACAGTTGTCACAAAGTCTTTTTCAGTAACCCAGCCTAGACCCCCAAATTGATTTATCAATCAAGGTTATTGCTTAGTTATTAACTCTCCCCAAATGGATGCCTAGTTCTTAATTGGACAGGAATGAAAAATAAATAACAGAACCAGCTGCCACCCTGCCCTCCAAGATTTGAGTTTTACACCCCTGATTTACATCAAGCTGATAGGACAAGCCCCTACTACTGTAACCAGCACGTATTTGAGCTTTTCCAAGCCACTGTGTATTTTCAGTCTAAGGCACCCATGCCTTTGAGCTCATATAGCAGGGAGATAAAGACAAGCTACCTTGAAATCTGCAGACAGACACAGGCTGACTGGTTAAGGGGGCACAGTGAGATGCGGTAGTGGAGATACAAGTTCTAATGACACTCGACAGTTCTGCCCACTGGCAATGGGCTGGCCTTTAGAGGCCCACCTTAAAATAGATCAGGAAAGAGAGTTTATGCTTCCCCTGAAGGCCAGGTGGCATGGTATGTATGTGTGGACAAATGTAAGCTGTACTGACATAGAGGGGTTATGTGTTAGTGTGTGTCTGTGTAGAGTATATGTCTGTGAGCCTGGATACTTCTGTATGTTGTCCTTATGCTTTAGGATGCCTTCAAATAAAAACATAGTGGGGTGGGGAGAAATGATTCTGTAAAACGCTGTTCTACCTTTTCAATTGGTTGACGGATACGTCCTTGTAACTTTTCTGATGAACAGAGCAACACAACAATAGGCCCTGCCCCAATTGAAAACATTGAGTTGTTCCATTTTTACGCATCAGTTTGTCTAGTTTGAAGGCACCCTGAGTGCATGTGAAAGCGTCAGAGAATTTGTAGAATTTCGACTGTAGACAATAGTCTGGTATCTTCTATCACCCTAACTGTTGTGGTATCAGCAGTGTGGGGATTTCAGTGACACTAGGTATTCAGTAGTGTTGGGGTATCAGCAGTGTGGGGATTTCAGCAACACTACAGTAGGTATTCAGTACTGTTGGGGTTTCAGCAGTGTGAGGATTTCAGTAACACTAGGTATTCAGTAGTGTTTGGGTTTCAGCAGTGTGGGGATTTCAGCAACACTAGGTATTCAGTAGTGTTGGGGTATCAGCAGTGTGGGGATTTCAGTGACACTAGGTATTCAGTAGTGTTGGGGTATCAGCAGTGTGGGGATTTCAGTGACACTAGGTATTCAGTAGTGTTGGGGTATCAGCAGTGTGGGGATTTCAGTGACACTAGGTATTCAGTAGTGTTGGGGTATCAGCAGTGTGGGGATTTCAGTGACACTAGGTATTCAGTAGTGTTGGGGTATCAGCAGTGTGGGGATTTCAGCAACACTACAGTAGGTATTCAGTACTGTTGGGGTTTCAGCAGTGTGAGGATTTCAGTAACACTAGGTATTCAGTAGTGTTTGGGTTTCAGCAGTGTGGGGATTTCAGTGACACTAGGTATTCAGTAGTGTTGGGGTATCAGCAGTGTGGGGATTTCAGTGACACTAGGTATTCAGTAGTGTTGGGGTATCAGCAGTGTGGGGATTTTCAGTGACACTAGGTATTCAGTAGTGTTGGGGTATCAGCAGTGTGGGGATTTCAGTGACACTAGGTATTCAGTAGTGTTGGGGTATCAGCAGTGTGGGGATTTCGGCAGTGTTAGGATTTTAGGAGCGCTGGGATTTGGGCGCCAGATGTCCTGCTGCTGACTGTCGTGTGTTGGCTCTGGGAGTGCTGAGGCTGCCTAAGGGAGGTGTGTGTGTCTGTACATTTCCATTTCCCTTTAATTTGAGCATTTGGAGGTTTTGTACAGTATGAAATATATGCTTTATGAAAGGATGTGTTGGTGAGGTACAGTAAGGGAAATTATTGTTTACTTCAGTAAGATCTGTGATTCAGCCACTCCCCCGGGCTTGAAGTGGCACGAAGCCAGTAACAGTCAAGGACAGGCAAGTTCAGAGGTCAGGTTGGTAACACCAGGTCATATTACTGGACATGCTAGGTTAACACTTCCCTTCAGGCAGCTTCAAATAAAAGTCTTATGAATTCAGCCATTTTTTCTGAATATATTTTCCTGCTTCATACTATATGTCTACTGGCATAAGTATGACATTATCAATCCTCAGGCATTATGTCACTCTTATGGCAGTGTTATGTAGGCTCTGTGTACGTCCTCCTCAAGTCAAGTGAAAAATAACTACTGTCTGTTTAACTGAAGCCAATAGTTTAAAGGAGGATGTCCTCACATGTCTTGTTATCTGATTAATCAGACGGAAGCTCCAGGCTACTGTGTGAGAACGCTGACTAAATCCTTAATAGGGGAGCTCAATGCACCACCATGCATTGAGTCACTTCTAACGTTTCTGTACCATATCTATTTGAAATGTTACGGTTGGAAAATCTCCACAATTTGGCCCTTAATTACCATTGAAGAATTTGTATTTGTTATTTTATTTATTTAACCTTTATTTAACTAGGCAAGTCAGTTAAGAACAAATTCTTATTTACAATGACGGCCTACCAAAAGGCAAAAGGCCTCAGGCGGGAACGGGGGCTGGGATTAAAAATAAAATTTAGGATAAAACACACATCACGACAGAGAGACACCACAACACCACATAAATAGACACCTAAGACAACAACATAGGGTATCTAGTTGTTACAGCTCATCACCTAAGACAACAACATAGGGTATCTAGTTGTTACAGCTCATCACCTAAGACAACAACATAGGGTATCTAGTTGTTACAGCTCATCACCTAAGACAACAACATAGGGTATCTAGTTGTTACAGCTCATCACCTAAGACAACAACATAGGGTATCTAGTTGTTACAGCTCATCACCTAAGACAACAACATAGGGTATCTAGTTGTTACAGCTCATCACCTAAGACAACAACATAGGGTATCTAGTTGTTACAGCTCATCACCTAAGACAACAACATAGGGTATCTAGTTGTTACAGCTCATCACCTAAGACAACAACATAGGGTATCTAGTTGTTACAGCTCATCACCTAAGACAACAACATAGGGTATCTAGTTGTTACAGCTCATCACCTAAGACAACAACATAGGGTATCTAGTTGTTACAGCTCATCACCTAAGACAACAACATAGGGTATCTAGTTGTTACAGCTCATCACCTAAGACAACAACATAGGGTATCTAGTTGTTACAGCTCATGATAGGTATTTTTCATTGGATTTTATTTGTTATCGCTGCCATGTCAAACTGAAATGCCATTAATATGGTAATGGTAACTCATGGGACACCGCAACAAACACCTGTTCTGTTCAAGGGGAGAGCTTCAAAATGGGAGATGAACCAGATTGTGTGCTCAGAGTTTTATAAACAAAAATAGAATACTCTTTTCTGTGATTTTAACAACAATATCACCATGACAAAGCATGAGAGTAACAACAATTCCAGACATCCAGTAAAAGTTCAAAATTCATTGATTAGTAAAAACATTGTGATTTTATAGTGTGAATTATCATCATACAGTAAGTTGTACTACTATGGCTGACCACTGCGCCTATCCGGTGTGTGACAATAAACATGTATTTTTTTATTTTCTATTTTGTGCCACACCTTTAAATATACCACATTTGTGAACAACACAGTAACATTTTCCACTAAACTACATATTTACTTACAACAGGAATGCCATGGCATAGTGCCCTCACCCATGGCTAAAACAGAAATGGGCTCATATGATGGAGTTAAAAGAGTGATCAATAGAGACAACCTTGATGCCCTCAATCACACAAAATATACAAAAAAATAAGAACCCATGAATTAACTTAATTGTTAACAAACTATGTAATACTAAATAAAGTGTTACTTGATGGACTTGATATGACCAAATGTAAAGCACTTAACATGATGTATTTGGGTCCTTTGATCTACATCAGAGAAGATGGCTACATTGCTTATAAAATTGGAAACAGGAAATCACGTACTCGATAAAGGTCATTAAATGAATCTGTAAATACGAAACATCAATCTATGATAGATAAGGGTAATATTACACATTGACACACAGTACATTCCTGCAAGCTTCACTTACACTTTGTGTCCATCCACTGCCCTCTGTCACAGTGTCTTAGAGCCTGTGAGTCATTACAAAAGCTACGATAAGAACATTGAACCTTCATCCATCCCTGAACTCATGGTGAGTCTAGCGGTGTACTGTAGGGACCCACAGGATCAACACTCACTTGTGTGTACCTGTGTTCACTGTGTGACGAAAAAAATGGTGCAACATTTCTTTCCAACGTGTGAATTGATCCAATAAACAAAGAAAAGTGCAAACGTGAACATGTACAGTATGTAAGATATGATGGGCATGGTGAGGGTTAATAATGGAACAAAAACAGGAAATTGGTGTCTGTGCTTTCTAATACAGGAGTCTTCAATAAAGGGTTATAATAAGGATTTGGTCACTAGTTCTCGTGTTGATTGAATCATGGCAGTTGTTTTCTTTGCGGTTCATTAATCAGAACCTCAAACAGAAGTTAGATAAAGCATCAGAGGTTTCTTTCTTTATATAAATATAAAATCCTTACACCACTTTAAAGTTAATGTTAACCTCTTTTACAAGTATAAATTACAATTTAACTAGAAAATTGTTCAAATTGACCTGCCTATCTCCTTGTAATGAATGCACCTGCAATAGAAAGCAATCATACTGACTCCAGTGCATGCCACAGCTCCATGTAGCCTAACTCACACACAGATCCTCAGTCATGGGCCCGCAGCATAAAGTGAGTCCTGTCTCTTTGCAAAATAAATATTTAGTACTCATTTGGATGGGACCATGTCTTTTATGACTGGTTCTCTGTTCAGGTAGGTGGCCCAGTAGACCAGGTTGAAACCACCGAAGAGCACGGGGAACATAATCCGGGACATACGGTCGATTTTGCTGACGCTGTTGAAGGTCTTCTTGTTCTGCTCTGGCTTGACCTCTGGCTTGGCCTTGTTGGGGTCAGAGGTGGCGCTCTTGGAGATGGTGGGCAGACCACTTTGGTCCTTGGTGACGTTCGGGGCATAGTTTGCCACAGCAACGGCATAGGAGTTGTTCTTCTTCATGGCGGACGCCTCCTTCTTCTGCTGAGGAGAGAAATAAAATACACATTAGAGACTTTGGGGGTGTTTGCAAGAAAATGAGAGGCACTAAAAGCAGGAGGTGATACTCTGAGACAGTGTTATGACAGCTTCCTGATCCTTCAAGTGTTTGATTGTTACTAGATCATGGTGTTTGTTTTCTCAGTACCTCTCACACAGCTAAGAGCTCACCTCAACAAGGTGTCAGACAGGGACTGGAGATCAAAAGTACAACACTCCATGTCTACTTGACTTGAGAGGCAATACCTCACAATGGGATTTTAATGTCACTGAGACACTGTAATAATTAGTCTGATATGAACATGGAGCACATCTGTTGTATAGTAGCCTATAGCTACTTCACAGTAATTATGATTCTGCCTTATTAACCATCTGTGATGTGTTACCATAAAAAAGTGTCTAATCTGATAAATTGCCTGTTAAACCTTATGGGTTTCATCTGAATATCAATTTGGATTGAAATGTACAGTACCTTTAAGGTCCTCAAGGAGTGTGAATCTCTTTGAAGTCTCTCGTGACCATTTTAATTGGCCCCACTTGTCAAATATGTATTATGGCAGGATATATGTATGGCTACAACCAGCATAGATAATAATAGTTATTCTGAAGTAAAAGCACAGCCATCACTTTCAATGTCACACCCATTTCCCTGAGTATGTGAGCTGTGGAGAGAAAGTGTAATTATCAGATAGGCTGGGAAAAGAATGAGCTGAAATCAGAACTACTTACGGAATGTGATTGTTGCTGTCACATAATTCTCTGGCTTAACTGTATCAACTGTCTCTTCCTTGAGAGATCACAGATCCTTTCTGCCTTTCTCCTCTGCGTTTGAAGCACCCACACGCAGCTCCTCATCTCCTTTTATCTTCCTTTCTTTCGTCCCTCCCTCTCTTTTAATAAAGTACTGCTTTAGATTCAATATCTCAACATGGATATTCAATGAGGCGAACACTTCTGAGTACTAGACAGCTTGATTCGAGTTTAATTAATCTATTTCTATGCTTCATTTTTGTGCATTTCCTTTACATTTACATTTAATCTGTACATTAACTGAATGTATGATATTGTTCAAATTGTTATTCGTCTTAACATCTGTTGTTCACTTGTTTTACACATGCCTCGTCACATCACCAAATGGAAACTGCTGTTAGTGAATACAGTAGAGTGATAAAGATGCAGTGTTCTTAACTCAAATGCAGGATTGCATGTGACAGTCAATTTAATGAGCAGCTCCAAGCACAATACGTGACTGTCAGTGGTCAGTGTGGTTGCCATAGTTACCTTGACGTTGACCACACTTTTGCCATCCCAGGCCCAGCCTCTTTTGGTGAAGTAGTTGACGGTAGCAAACTCGATGAGGGCAGAGAACACGAAGGCGTAGCACACGGCAATGAACCAATCCATGGCCGTGGCATAGGCCACCTTCGGCAGAGAATTACGGGCACTGATACTGAGAGTCGTCATAGTGAGCACAGTGGTCACACCTGTGTCATTACAGGACAAGAAAACCAAAAGACAACAGTTCTTAGAGAATGTAGATCACAAGCTGATCAAAAATGTTGACAGTAAATTAATTTCAATGATTCACAATAGTAATTCCATCTATGGTAAGAATACTGTAGTACTGTGTTCACTTGTTTTTCCATTGTGTAAAAGACAATGGTATTTCCATCCACATTGAAAAAGCTTATTCTTGTGGATGATTCTGTGGTATTTTCAGAAAGAAAAAATGCATTTAGATTACTGCATTGCAGGAGAAGAAGAAAGAACAAACAAACCTGGAGAACTTTTTCAGCAGACACACGCATATAAATAAACAGGGAGTTGTCCGTCATTTCCTCCTTCAAACCTCTATGACTAAGATGACACTGATAGTGAAACAATGTGTTTTTTTCCCACATGGCTGCTGACGAATATGTTTTTTTTGCTCATTTTTCATTCCATTTGAGGGAACATGAAACTACATCAAACAACATCAAGCAGGCTAACGGGGTAAAATATCAATCCCCCGACTGCGAGGATCAAACAGCCCGTGGGGATGTGTTTCAGAGGCTGGAAGTGGTACCTGCATTAATAATTTAACCAGGACAATACCACAAAGTCAGACATCATAAAACAGAGACAAGGAACAAGTTCTAAAAGAAACACTTTACTTTAGATGACCTTTGCGTTAAGCCCTATCTAGCCATTCCTAACACCTAAATGACATGATACATGACATAATGTTATCTATTAGCATACTGATGGTAGACTTAGGGATCGATCCATAGTGCTAACGGGCCACGTTATAGCGCGATTGAAATGTAAAGGTCTTTTCCGATTGATCCGACATACTCAGTGTTGACCGTTAATGCAATCTATGCGAACACGGTAACATCGCCTTTGAATTTAAAATGCACTGTAGCGCGGATCTTCAGCACTACGGATTGAATCAAGCCCTTCATGTTACAGTGTATTTGTGAGATATTTGACAGGAGAAAGTCAAACAACATTTGTAGGAAATTGTTTTGTTTTAGCCCGCAATTGTTTATGTCATTCATTCCTAGCTACCACAGGGGGAGACAAGTTACAGAGTGTGCCTTTATAGCATATTCCTAACAACTTCACGACGCCTGTTCATTCTTTCGGTGAAGAATGGAAAGGGAGAGAAGGCAGATGTGTATCAAATCACAATGAAGAGAACGAGAAATCAGCCACAGTTCTTTGGCCCCTCAGAAACGGCTGGATTTACCAGTGAGTATCTGAATATGAAATCTTTAATAACCTTGCACGAATAGATATACTGTCTCAATGAGTGACTCACGAGGATTATCACTGAACATGTTCAGAATAGTAATTAATGTGTTCGATGCACTGGAAAACTGAAGGAGAATTGTGAACAGGTTAATAGACTGAAAATCCTGCAGGTCTTGAATGTGTATGGTGAGTTGACCCCAAAATGTCAACAATAAGAAAGACCGAGCTCATAATATAAAAGTATCCAAAGGAAAACAAAGCTGTTCCATTAGTGGATAGACTAGCTCTTAAAATTGCAGAAACGTATAGAAACTATTCTACAATCATTTAAACCAAAATCAAAGCATATAAAGAGAAAATGGTTAAAGTTGTTTTTATATGGGGGCTGTTTAGTTGCAACCAAGGGTATTTAGAATAAGTGATCCTTAATATGCCTGTGGTCTGTGTTTACAATGAGCACTAAAGGGGTAGTTTGATGTCAAGGCCACTTAAAATACATGAATTTTCTCCACTAAAAGACCTATTAAAAGGCCTCCCATAATGTTAAGCCATTCAACTGGACACAGGACATAATCTTTATATCAGTAAGGCTGTGAATATACAGTACTGACTGGCTTTGAATACATGGAACCCCAGTGCATAATTCGCCCTGATTATATGAGGGGAATCTACATTATGGAGCAGACAGAGAGTGTATAGAAGCCCCAGATTAGAGACCTCAGGCTTCAGGTCCAAATGGGATATACTGTATGGGTCTAGGCTTTTTTTTTTAACTCTGTGGTAGACTGGGCTTCTTGTAACAAGCATGCTGAGGGCTCGTCAGTGTGGCCTCTTGGTTTGCTCCCCTCGTCTGTGATGCCTTGGTAGTGTTTTAATCCCAGCCCCCATCCCCACAGGAGGCCTTTTGCCTTTTGGTAGGCCGTCATTGTAAATAAGAATTAGTTCTTAACTGACTTGCCTAGTTAAATAAAGTTTAAATAAAAAATAAATACATAAACAATTACCCTGTCAGATTTAACACCCCTAATTACAGCAGTGGAGTTCTGTGGTGGTTACATGAGAGACTAGTTCAGTCTGAGCTTCTACACTTCATTATGTGCATCATGTGACTACAAATCAAATAAAAATGTTGAACAGGCTCTGATCTAAGAACAGGTGTTTGACCTGACTGTAGATTAACAGGTAGGTTTTTGACCTAACTGTAGATTAACAGGTAGGTTTTTGACCTGACTGTAGATTAACAGGTAGGTGTTTGACCTGACAGTAGATTGACAGGTAGGTGTTTGACCTGACTGTAGATTAACAGGTAGGTTTTTGACCTAACTGTAGATTAAAAGGTAGGTTTTTGACCTGACAGTAGATTAACAGGTAGGTTTTTGACCTGACTGTAGATTAACAGGTAGGTTTTTGATCTGACTGTAGATTAACAGGTAGGTTTTTGACCTGACTGTAGATTAACAGGTAGGTTTTTAACCTGACTGTAGATTAACAGGTAGGTTTTTGACCTGACTGTAGATTAACAGGTAGGTTTTTGACCTGACTGTAGATTAACAGGTAGGTTTTTGACCTGACTGTAGATTAACAGGTGTTTGACCTGACTGTAGATTAACAGGTGTTTGACCTGACTGTAGATTAACAGGTGTTTAACCTGACTGTAGATTAACAGGTGTTTAACCTGACTGTAGATTAACAGGTAGGTTTTTGACCTGACCATCTAACAAGCGTTGTTTGGCTTGAAAAATGGAACATAGGATGTGTTTGACTTGACCATCAATGTGTTTGACCTGACCGTTGAGGAGCACTCATGACCTAACCACTAAAGAGCAGAGACTACAGTGAATATGTTTTACTTGACTACATAGGAGAACATATTCTGCCTGACTGAAGACAAAAGCTTGTGGCAGTAATTGCTATCTGCTATGAGTAAATAATTGTGTTTGAAAGCGATGATTTGAAGTGCTCACCAAAGACAGTTCTGGCGGGTACAGACTCTCTGTTCAGCCAGAAGGAGACCTGGGACAGGATGACGGTCATGATGCAGGGCAGGTAGGTCTGGATCACAAAGTAGCCAATCTTCCTCTTCAGGTGGAAGTGGGCCGTCATGACAGTGTATTCACCTGCAGAGAGACAATGAGAAGAAAATATACAGATGAGAATGTGTGTGATAATTGTATCTTTTTACACAAGTGTTTAAAGAGATTGTTGTCTCTGCTTGGTGTCTCTGCTAAGATCCAGTAGTGGCTACTGGTCTAGACTAGGGTTGAATGGCGGGAACCCGGTTAACGTGTCAAAAGTAGTTCTGCAGGAGGGGTGAAGTCAGGCGCAGGAGACTTAGGTACGTGAAACACGTTTAATGAGGAATGCAAGTCCAAAGAACCGAACCGACAAGGCAGGGTAAAAAATAATTCCAAAGCATGACAAACACAGTCTAGGAATGTAGCGGGACGCAGCCCAGCAACCCTAATGCCAAAACGCGTAACGTATTCTTAAGGACAAGAAAACAATAATCCCCAACCTACAACAACTGACACGAAACAATCCCGCACAACCCCCACACACACAAAACAAACAGACCCCACTAATTACGAAACACAAAACAGGTGCTACCCTAACTAGACATTACCAAACGAAACAGAAAAGGAAATCGGTGGCAGCTAGTAGGCCGATGACGACGACCGCCGAGCGCCGCCCGAACGGGGAGAAGCGCCACCTGTGGACGTTGTGACATACCGAGATTTACCATGATTTACTGCCCAAAACCACTCCCTTTTCCCATGATAAATAACTGCGAGAAACCGGTAAATTATTTATATGAACAGCATGATGTGAAATGGAACTGTTAAATGATATGCAAGGTCTTCTCTACGACCTCTGCATGATGAATCATCAACGCTCAGGGTGGGGAGAGACAGCCCATCTCAGATTGAAGGGCAGTTCACAATGCACGTATCTCTATTATCGCATCATGGTAACTTTTGTTCTTGTGACAGGTAGGACTATATTTTCTGCAGCATTGTCTATAATATAAAGAACTAATGCACATCTAATTGACCCATCTCCATCTAGCTTTCAGTGGTCACCTTATTTTTGAATTGTAAAGATGTTTTTTGTATTGCAGCTGAATAGTTTTAAAATAGACTATCACTCGAATATCATTGCTTTAAATCAGTGCACGCGTGAGCACTCTCTCGCAGTCTTTCTCTTGCTCCATCAATTCCATTCATCACAGATAATCCTGTTCTAGATTGATATACTGTATAGTGCATTCGAAAAGTATTCAGACCCCTTGACTTTTCCACATTTGTTACTTTACATAGCTTTATTCTAAAATAGATTAAATTAAAAATGTTCCTCCATAATCTACACACAATACCCCATAATGACAAAGTGAAAACAGGTTCTTAGAAAGTTTAGCAAATTTATGAAAAATACAAAACAGAAATACCTTATTTACAATGCAGTATCAGCCTTATATTTATATAATTAATGATGGATTATGCATAATAAGCTTCTAATTTATAGCCTCTGTCTCTTGCGCAATACGCAAGCACATGTGCTCCACTGGCCTCTCCTTAAAAAACGCTGCTTAGCTCTTGGCGTCCCATGCAGGATAAAGCTATACTAGAATAGCTTGCTGGATATTTTTTTGTTTTGTTGCATTTCTTATACCAATAGATCATTTGAAGAGGTGCGCAAGCTCGCGTTTGCTGAATGTTAAATACAGCAGCCAACATAAATCACAGGTAGTTTGAAAGTAGAGCAAACCCGCAATGGCAGTAGGCTACAGCGTTATTTATTCAGACCCATAACTATTCAATCTTCGTGAAGAGAAGTGAAAGCTGTCATGACGTTGGCCTCTCCCTTTTGCACACAATCCACCCTGTGTGTAAAGGGTAGAAAAACTCTAAAATTCCAGGAAAGTCTCTGGCCACATGGCCCATAGAGAGACAAAGGAAATTCTTCCAACTCATAGAATTGAAGAATCCAGCTACGAACTGATCCGCTGGTACCATTTTGTGATACTCAGAAGAGACAATATAGCCATATTACCATAAAACTGTTTATATAATAGACTCAGTTTAAGACTTGCCTCATATGGGTGTATGGAATGTATTGATAAGGATAAAGCTTTTGTAAGACATTGAGATGCTATGTACTGATGTAATGTGATAGAATTGTATTTCTGTAACCAAATCTAACTCAGTCATAGGCACGCCCCAGGGACATATACAGGACCAGGCGTCATTTGACCAGCCTGTTCGATGGGCACTATAAAACACTCCCTGATTTACATTTCCTCAGACCAGGCCTACACTCATGGCTAATAGGTTTTACCTTCCAATTCCTCTACTGAAAGGGAACCATACCACGTGGTTAACTTTTAGACTATCGATACTGACAGAATAAGAACAAGTTTTTGATATTAATTATTAGTCTGCAGCTAAGTAAATTATATCATTGAACGCGAAGACCAACGAAGCAACCATTCGATGACGACATTAATGAATGTCGCTCTGAAAGATCCATTCTAACCGAGAGAGAGAGAGAGAGAGAGAGAACGCGGACAAAACTCCCAAACAGAACTACTCTCCAACAAGAATCAGAACGACACACTGAGCGTAAATATATATATTGATTGCAATTGTTCCCGAATGAGTGAGCCTTCAATTGTCAATTGTTAATGAACTCTGTGTAAACTTCTCAGCTGACCATTTATGACCCATTGTTCAACAGGCCGACCAGCCTGTTTAGCCAGTAGGGCACATTCCGATACCAATCCTTTGTGACAATAATTACTGTTTGTATGTTTTCTGTTAATTACTTAGTGTAGTAAATAAATGATTTTAAGACAATTGATGTATGGATGATTTTAGTAAAGACTGGGTTCGTGCAGATACAACAATTTACGACGTTTTGGAATGAGACTGGACTAGAGGTAAATACACCATTTAAACTAGGAGATAATCAGCCTATACTATAATAGAATATAATATTATAGTAAAGGAAAGTTATATTAGGAAAATTATAGCTTTGTAATCTGAATATTCTCCTTGGTTGCCCCGACCTCCTAGTTAATTACAATTAAACGATTAATCAGTTTAATCGCGTGATAATAATTACAGGGAGCTAATTGATAAACATATCTTCAGTTTAATGGTACCCCCAAAGACACGACATATTGGTGCCCCGTGTGAGGAATCTAAGATAGAATTGGACTTTGCTGTGAAATTCTATATATCAATTGTGCAAACAGAATTGTACAAACAGCCTGCTATCTAAACAAAGTGATTGTGCATTTTCCATTGGGAGAAGCTATTTAGAGTGGCTCCGGTCTTATGTCGATAGCAGTGAGGGATAAATTCCAGTTTTAGTCCGTTAGGCCAAACGGTACTATTTCTGTCGGTCAATATTAACTCCTAGAGTAAGGTTAGAAATTAGAAGTTAACTGTCCGGTAACCGAGCCGAATAATTTGCCTACCGCACTAAGACAGTGTGGGCAGACCGTATGCGTATCTGTATTTAAGTACCGTGTCGCTCCGGTCAGCATAAACGCTAGCAGAATATGCTGAATGGGGTTAAGGTGAGACGTCACTAGAAAACCCACCCTTTCCATAGTGAAAGGATCCTATTTTGGTGCTTGGAAGGATAATCCTGAACCAAGTAGCAATAGCTTAGCATTACGGGCAAGCTAAGAGAGAGGGAACATTTTACCCTCCCCGTACCACGTTTAAAATTCCTCCGTAGCGCGACGGAAGTCCGACCTTTGTACTTCCGTTTAATTTCAGCATTCTGCACCCTGGTGGTGAAGAATTGCCAGTACATCTCTAGGGGAAATCCAAACGTGGAGCACGGTAACATATCCAGACAATCGCAATTGACTGGATATGACGTCTCATTCAATTTAACTAACAAGTGAAATTGCCAGATTTACCTTTCCAAGTGGATCTTTTAAATAATATCCAAAATTGATTGGGCGTCTACAATGAGACATGATTAACTTTTTCCAAACTTAACTTAGATGAAGCAATGCTCTCAGGTTAATTGAAAGTTAATTCCCAGATAGCCTATACAGGTTTGATATATCATAAATAGATTAATCAGTAAAATCTGCTTTAGCAAAGCACAGTCAGTAAAACCCATTACTGACGCTCAGCCCCAGGGAGGAGCGTACCCTAGTGGTGAAGGGTCCCAACATTTGACCTACGGTTTACACTTATGATATCCAATCAATGGAGATTGTATGGATTATTGTCTCATTCAATTTAATAAGTTAAATTGTCGAACATACCTTTCTAGGTTCTTCCAATTAAATGAGACAACTTAAACTTTGCATATTAACCTGGATGAAGCAACCTCTCAGGTAATTCAAGTTTAATACCCAGATAGCCTACCCAGGTAGAACTAATCATTGGCATTGATTAATTCAATTTGCTTTTGCAAATTCATTCACGTCCAACTTCCACAGTACTGTACAGTACTGATGGTTCATTAACGTCTATAAATAGATTAAAATCCTTTTAGCAGCTCCCCACATTCCAAACCTAATTTTGGAAAATTAGGAAAAACATTTTTCCTTTCAAATGTTCTAATAATGTGCAAGCTATCAGAGGGGGTGGTTCCCACTCGCCCGCTAATTAGTGAACCTCCACCCGTAAATGGATTGATCTCTGACCTCAGCAGCGATAACAACCCTAATTATGCCATTAGTGGAAAAGCAGACAACAATGTTTTCCAAAATCAACCATCGGGCGCAGGCCTCGTAAAGGTTCTCTCCAGTCTAGCTCTGATGTCTTGCCATCCGAGATTGCCATCTGTCCAATACCGCAGTGCACAGCTGAAGCACGAGCAGGTAACGGTAGACATAAAGGGACAGGTGGAGAGAACCGGGAAACCAATGACCAATGCAGACAAGGGAAAAATTCTGCTAGCTATGGAACTGCGTTCGAAAACTGAACAATTAAATGTAATTGCAAAAACGTACGACGATGAACAAGCACAAGCTCTTCAACAAAATCGTTTTCTACAGGAACAAAATCATATGCTACAGGAACAACTCGATTTAGCCAAAACTAAATACGATGATGTCCACGCCAAACTAGATAAATCTGAAGAGTTATCTACAAACAGGAGCGCTCAACTTGACAACATGCATGCTGTTTTGTTCAATGTTACTCAAAATAACACGGTTCTCCTCAAAGCGCTGCAGACCAAAGACGATCAGTTAATGAACACAATGACAAAGTTGGATGATAAATCAGCAGAACTTATTGAAGTCGCTGACCAAATGAATGATGAGAGAACTCAGGTGATGAGGATGGAAATATTGATTTCTAAGCAAGCAGAGGAAATCTCATCACTGAATCTCTCGCTCAGTACTCAAGACCTCTATCTGCAAACCATGACAGATAAGTTTGAGACCGAAAGGAGCAGGTGTGACACTCACGTGTCCAAAATCAGTACTCTAAGCGCTCAAGTGGACTCCGCAATGCAGCAGAATTCCACCCTTAGGTACCATCTGGAGGAAATCCAGAATGGTCACGCTCTACAGCGCGACTACCCATCCAAGCAACCGGAGCCCTGTACTCACAGGAGTGAAGACAATAGGTTTCAGACCTTGCCTCCCTCATGTGTCCCTCAGTCTTCTCCTCTTGGCCCTTCGGCACTGAGTAATATGGAGCCTCTTGGCCAACAATGCCAAGGCTTGGCTTCTCCTCTTGGCCTTTCGGCCCCAATCTCTCCACAGGATGAAGCCAACCCTCTCCGCCCGCTTGGCGCGGAATACCTTGACAAACTCGTCAAGAATTTCCCCACCTTTGACCCCGTTCCAGGTCAGCCAAACGATACTGAGACGTTCCTAGCTGACATAGAGGACGCGTTGGATGGCTACCCGAATGCTACGGGTTCTGACAGGGTTTACCTGTTGAAGCGAACGTCGAATAGACACGTGACGAGGTTCATTCGTCTACAACAGCAACACGTGCTAAATGACTATGCTAAACTTGCCATAGCTTTGAAATTAGAATTCAGTGATTCTGCGACTCGCAAACACGATAGCTCACTGGCTAACACCGTCAAACAAGCTCGGAACGAACACCCACAAGCTTACTATCATAGGCTTCGTTCAGCTTACTTTGGCCTACTCACAGAAACAGGAATGGAAGAGCTGTTACCATTCAAACAAATGTTTCTGTCGAACATGTATCCCACCTTCATTACCTACTTGGGCCCTGCCGCCCACGTTGGCTTGCCTATCTTACAACTCAGAGAGCTTGCAAGCACAGCTTTTGAGGCATCAAAAGTTCACAATGCTAAGATCCCTGACCACTCGGTTTTGAAGTTTAACCAGGAGCACTCACTCCAGTTAGAGGGTGCATTATCAGGTATTGGAGCGTCGAGAGATGACGCACAACAACAGTTTCTACCATAAAATCATGGTTCCAATAACCTCCGCGGTCGAAATAACTGTAAAGTACGTAGCCATCAACATGACTACCGCTACAATCGACCCGTTCGCTACGTTCCTGCACCCAACCCACAAAAAGTGTCAGAGCACAAGGGTAACAAAGGGTTGAAGGACGATCAAAACGTAGACCAATGTTCTCCAGAAGTCCCACTACGGGAAGAACTTAAGCGAGAACAATTTGATAAAAGGGTAAAAGATAAGTCACAAGGACTAGACGGGGAATTACCGGACACCAGGTCCGCAGGAATTAACACCGATAGCATGGACGTTAAAGTTCAAATTTCTCCCACTCTCATTCAAGACCCTATCCAGGGCCGGCTTGATCAAGAAACAAGCCCCCGGGCTCTGTCTATAGACTCTGATACAAAAGTTGCGAAGAAAAAGGTAAAACGCTTCGTTAAAGCCAAGCCCACTCAAAATCGGAAAAGTCAATCTGCGTCCACCTTGAACAGAAATGGCACATCACGTCGTTGCGAACGACCACTCCACTTTGTGGGGAATATGTCCACTAACCACGAATCTAAACGGCCATACCTGGAAACAGTCCTGGAGGACTGCTTAACTTGTCATGCGCTAATGGATTCGGGTGCGACAATATCACTCATCTCTCAAACATTGTTTGATGATCTCAAAAGGGCTTTGAAGCCAACTAAACGTTGGTTAAAAGTGGAACGATGCAACACTAAACTTCGAGGGGTCACTCAGACTACCTCGCCTCTCACATTGAGAGTCATGCTGAAACTACACTTCCAGGACGTATCGCTCGTTCACCCTGTGTATGTTACCAGCCTCGAAACTGTAACCCTGCTACTTGGAGCAGACTTGATGGATCGGTTACTCCCATTGATGGATTGGAAAACCAACCAGGTATGGTCACAGGCCACAGTGCCTTCTCCACTGACCACACTTTCTCCCCCTAACGCTAGCTGCAACGCAGTCCTTCACGAGGGGTATCTGTCGAAAGCACCCCTTGGGAAAAAGACGTTTAGAAACCTCTTGGTACAAAATCCGATCCACGGAGATAGTACGATATCTCGACACATTCCATCAGCCAACCTGATGGACCATTCTTTTCATGATTTCGAGCCAGCTGTCTCTGTGAATAAGCAACTTCCCTCCTCCTTGCAGTCGTGCAACACGATAGTTGAGATGAACTTCTCTTGCCTTTCGGACACTTCTGCAAGCACTGCGGCCGTCTCAGCAAGTAAAACATTGATGCACAGAGTATACTCTGCTTCCGATGATACACCTTCCGCTTTGTTGGGGACTGTCACCCCTTACAATGACACTAATGGAGTCAGTCCAGCAACTGACCCGATGACTCCCACTGGTGAAAAACTTTGCGATATCACAGACCGATATCCTCGTCTCAGTTCGCAGGTAATGAAGAGGTTGCCACACGCGGACGCGGTGGTGACTGACATGCCTCGGCAGCCACTGAGCGTTTTGAAGCACAAACACCAGGAGATTTGGTTGAAAGGTTACAGCCATTCTCATAACAACGCGGCCGCTGACAACTCGTACATAGGGTCCGACCTTTTCATTTGCGCATCGGACACCAACACCACCCGCTGGTGGGGGGGTCCCGAGGCACAAAGGGGGGGAATAGTAGCCCAGACCCATGATGAGCCTCATCGAGGCCGGTGGGAGGGTCAAGACTACGGACAACACCGTACGAGGCCGCCAGAGCATAAATCAAATCTAGTTGTAAACTCTCCTATGAGAACAGTGAGGAGCAGACAGGCCCCTAGACTGGGATTATCCCCCAACCTACCTTCCCCCCAACCCAGGCCCTGTGTGAAAGGGTTGTAAAAACTCTAAGAAGAGAATCTCCTACCACATGTTCCATAGAGAGACACAGGAAATTCTTCCAACTCACAGAATTGGGGAACCAAATGACATTTGTGTTCTGGAGAAGGTATGGAATATTGGTGAAGAATCCAGCTACGAACTGGTCCGCTTGGTACAATTTTGTGATACTCAGAAGAGACAATATAGCCATATTACCATAAAACGGTTTATATAATAGACTCAGCCTTGAGACTTGCATACACATGGTTGTATAGAATGTATTAATAAGGATAAAGCTTTTGTAATACATTGAGATGCTATGTACTGATGTTAATGTGATAGAATTGTATTTCTGTACCAAGTCTAACTCAGTCATAGGCACGCCCCCAGGGACACATACAGGACCAGGCGTCATTTGACAAGCCTGTTCTATGGTCACTATAAAACTATACCCTGATTTACATTTCTCCAGACCAGGTCTCCACTCCATGGCCAATAGGTTTTACCATCCAATTCCTCTACTGAAAGTGAACTATACCACGTGGTTAACTTTTAGACTATTGATACCGACAGAATAAGAACAAGTCTTTGATATTAATTATTAGTCTGCAGCTAAGTAAATTATATCATTGAACGCGAAGACCAACGAAACATCCATTCTATAACGTCATTAATGAATGTCGCTTTGAAAGATCCATTCTAACCGAGAGAGAGAGAGAACTCTCCATCAGAACGACTCTCCAACAAGGATCCCGACGACACACTGAGCGTAAATATATATTGATTGCAATTGTTCCCGAATGAGTGAGCGTTCAATTGTCAATTGTTAATATTAATGAACTCTGTGTACCTCCTCAGCTGACCATTTATGACCCATTGTCTAACAGACCAGCCATGCCTGTTAGCCATTAGGGCACATTACTCTACCAATCCTTTGTGACGATAATTACTGTTTGTATGTTTTCTGTTAATTCCTTAGTGTAGTAAATAAATGATTTTAAGACAATTGATGTATGGATGATTTTAGTAAAGACTGGGTTCGTGCAGATACAACAATTTACGACGTTTGGAATGAGACTGGACGCGAGGTAAAATACACCATTTAAACCAGAAGATAATCGGCCTATATTATAATATAGGAAAGTTATATTAGGAAAATTATAACTTTGTAATCTGAATATTTTCCTTGGTGCCCCGATCTCCTAGTTAATTACAATTAAACGATTAATCAGTTTAATCGCGTGATAATAATTACAGGGAGTTAATTGATAAACATGTCTTCAGTTTAATGGTACCCCAAAGACACGACAGCGTGACAGGGGGTGTTTTGGGTTTGTTCTATATTTTCTATTTCTATGTTTAAGTTCTAGTTTTTCTATTTCTATGTTGGGATTGTTTGGGTTGATCTCTAATTGGAGGCAGCTGATCCTCGTTGCCTCTGATTAGAGATCATATTTAAGTAGGGGTTTTTCTTCCTGGGTTTTGTGGGTAGTTGTTTTCTGTTTAGTGTATGTCACCTGACGGAACCGTTGTCGGTCGTTTTGTTGTTTTGTTAAAAAGTATATTCATTAAAAGTAAATATGAGCACTCTACACGCTGCGCCTTGGTCCCCTTTATACGACCAGCGTTACAGACATAGACATATCTGATATGGGCAGAAAGCTTAAATTCTTGTTAATCTAACTGCACTCTCCAATTTACAGTAGCTTTAACAGTGAAATAATGCCATGCTATTGTTTGAGGAGAGTGCACAGTTATGAACTTGAAAATGTATTAATAAACCAATTAGGCACATTTTGGCATACTTGATACAACATTTTGAACAGAAATGCAATAGTTCCTTGGATCAGTCTAAAACTTTGCACATAACCTGCTGCCATGTAGTGGCCAAAATCTAAATTGTGCCTACACTGGAATAACACATTTTGGCCTTTCTCTTGCATTTCAAAGATGATGAAAAATAACACGCATGTTTTTTTATTTGTATTATCTTTTACCAGTTCTAATGTGTTATATTCTCCTACATTAATTTAAAATTTCCACAAACTTCAAAGTGTTTCCTTTCAAATGGAATCAATAATATGCATATCCTTGCTTTAGGTCTTGAGCTACAGGCAGTAAGATTTGGGTATGTCATTTTAGGCAATTTTTTTTTAAAAGGGGTCCGATCCTATCAACAAAGCAAATTTGAGAAAAACGTTACAGAAGTTCTATCAACACATTGACTGTAGTACTCGCGCTGCTAAAACACTCGACCACTGCTACTCCAACTACCGGGACGCCTAAATGGCCCTCCCCACCCTCCCTTTGGCAAATCTGATCACAACTCCATTTTGCTCCTCCTTTCCTATAGGCAGAAACTCAAACAGGAAGTACTCATGCTTCCTGTTCTATTCAACGCTGGTCTGACCAATCGGAATCCACGCTTCAAGACTGTTTTGATCACGCGGACTGGGATATATTCCGGGTAGCCTTCAAGAACAACATAGATGAATACACTGATACGGTGACTGAGTTTATCAGGAAGTGTATAGGAGATGTTGTACCCGCTGTGACTATCAAAACCTACCCTAACCAGAAACCGTGGATAGAAGGCAGCATTCGTGCAAAACTGAAAGCGTGAACCTTCGCATTTAACCATGGCAAGGTGACTGTGAATATGTCCGAAAACAAACACTGTAGTTATTCCCTCCGTAAGGCAATCAAATAGGCAAAATGTCAGTATAGAGACAAAGTGGAGTCACAATTCAACGGCTCAGACACAAGACGTATGTGGCAGGTTCTACAGACAATCACGGACTACAAAGGTAAAACCAGCCACGTCGCGGACACAGACGTCTTGCTTCAGGACAAGCTTAACACCTTCTTCGCCCGCTTTCAGGATAACGCAGTGCCACCGATGCAGCCCGCTACCAAGGACTGTGGGCTCTCCTTCTTCGTAGCCGCCATGAGTAAGACATTTAAGCGTGTTAACACACGCAGGGCTGCCAGCCCAGACAGCATCACTAGCCACGTCCTCAGAGCATGCGCAGACCAGCTGGCTGGAGTGTTTACGGACAAATTCAAGTTCTCTCTATCCCAGTCTGTTGTCCCCACATGCTTCAATATGTCAACCCTTGTTCCTGTACCCAAGAAAGCAATGGTAACTGAACTAAATGACTATCGCCCCTTAGCACTCACTTCTGTCATCAAGGATCTTATCACCTCTACCTTACCTGGCACCCTAGACCCACTTCAATTTGCTCGCCGCCCCAATAGATCCACAGAAGATGCAATCGATATCTCACTGCACATTGCCCTATCCCATCTGGACAAGAGGAATACCTATGTAAGAATGATGTTCATTGACTATAACTCAGCATTCAACACCCCGCCCTGTGCAACTGGGTCCTGGACTTCCTAATTGGCCGCCCCCATGTGGTGAAGGTAGGAAACAACACCTCCACTTCGCTAATCCTCAGCACTGGGGCCCCACAACAATGCGTGCTCAGCCCCCTCCTGTACTCCCTGTTCACCCATGACTGTGTGGCCATGCACGCCTCCAACTCAATCATCAAGTTACAGACGACACAACAGCAGTAGGCCTGATTACCAACAATGACGAGACAGCCTACAGGGAGGAGGTGAGGGCCCTGGGAGTGTGGTGCCAGGAAAATAACCTCTCATCTAACATCAACAAAACAAAGGAGATGATCGTGGACTTCAGGAAACAGCAGAGGGAGCACCCCCCTATCCACATCGACGGGACCGCAGTGGAGAAGGATGAAAGCTTCAAGTTCCTCTGCGTACACATCATGGACAAACTGAAATGGTCCACCCACAAACAGTGTGGTGAAGAAGGTGCAACAGCGCCTCTTCAACCTCAGGAGGCAGAAGAAATTTAGCTTGGCACCTAAAACCCACAAACATTTCGGGCTGTATCACAGCCTGGTACGGCAACTGCACCGCCCACAACCGCAGGGCTCTCCAGAAGGTGGTGCGGTCTGCCCAACGCATCACCGGGGGCAAAATACCTGCCCTCCAGCACCCCCACAGCACCCGATGTCACAGGAAGGCCAAAAAGATCATCAAGGATAACAACCACCTGAGCCACTGCCTGTTCACCCTGCTATCATACAGAAGACAATGTCAGTACAGGTGCATCAAAGCTGGGACCGAGAGACTGAAAAACAGCTTCTCTCTCAATGCCATCAGACTGTTAAATAGCCATCACTAGCACATTAGAGGCTGCTGCCGTATATACATAGACTTGAAATCACTGGCCGCTTTAATAATGGAACACTAGTCACTTTAAAAATGTTTACATATTTTGCCTTACTCATCTCATATGTATATACTGTATTCTATCCTATTCTACTGTATCTTAGTCTATGCCGATCTCGTCCAAATATCGTCCAAATATTTATATATTCTTAATTCCATTCCTTTACTTTAGATTGTGTGTATTGTTAGATATTACTTGTTATATATTACTGCACTATTGGAGCTAGAAACACAAGCATTTTGCTACACCCGCAACAAACACATGTGACACATTTGATTTGATTTGATATATGTGTCAGACTACGAATTGTACAAATATTACAAATTGTACAAATTGCCCTATTAGATTTCAAAATTCTTATCACATTTGCTATCCTATACTTGGCACCAGAATCCCATGTTCTCCTCTGCTTTATCATGGTTTAACATACAGTATAATACAATACAGTACAGTAATACAGGTCACACTCAAAGAGATTAGCCTACTGAATCTAGTTTCATTTATTTACCCAGGAGAGCATATAGTTAGCTACATCTATGAGCTTTTATGTTTTTCTGTCATGCTTAATGTTCAGTAGCCTATGTCATACAGTACCAGTCAAATGTTTGGACACACTCATTCAAGGGAGATCATCCGTTCACCTACTCTGCGTCTCACAAAGACGCAGAGTATGTCCATTGCTCGTGTTTCTTGGCCCAAGCAAGTCTCTTCTTCTTGTTAGTGTCCTTTAGTAGTGGTTTCTTTGCTGCAATTCGACCATGAAGGCCTGATTCACACAGTCTCCTCTGAACAGTTGATGTTGAGATGTGTCTGTTACTTGAACTCCAAAGCATTTATTTGGGCTGCAATTTCTGAGGCAGGTAACTCTAATGAACTTTATCCTCTGCATCTTCCTTTCCTGTGGTGGTCCTCATGAGAGCCAGTTTCCTCATAGCGCTTGATGGTTTTTGTGACTGCACTTGAAGAAACTTTAAAAGTTCTTGAAATTTTCCACATTGACTGACCTTCATGGACTCTCGTTTCTCTTTGCTTATTTGAGTTGTTCTTGCCATAATATGGACTTGGTATTTTACCAAATAGGGCTATCTTCTGTGTACCACCCCTACCTTGTCACAACATAACTGATCGGCTCAAATGCATTAAGGAAATAAATTCCACAAATTAACTTTTAACAAGGCACACCTGTTAATTGAAATGCATTCCAGGTGAATGCCAAGAGTGTGCAAAGCTGTCATGAAGCCAAAGGGTGGCTATTTTGAAGAATCTCAAATACAATATATATTTAGATTTGTTAAACACTTTTTTGCTTACTACATGATTCCATATGTGTTATTTCATAGTTTTTATGACTTTACTATTATTCTACAATGTAGAAAATAGTAAAAATAAAGAAAAACCCTTGAATGAGCAGGTGTGTCCAAACGTTTGACTGGTACTGTATATGTATTGGATAACGCGCAATCATTTGGGCATTTTTGGGCTTGGGCTCATTAAAGGTCTTTAATGTAGGGCTCATTAAATGTCTTTAATGTATAACTCATCAGGCTCAGGTAGCATCAGGCTTGAATTTTTGATCAAAGCTCTAATCAAATCCAGACATAAGCCTATTAATATGCTTTATAATGCTTTTGAATGACACTTCCAGTTTTGGCGGGAAATACCGGGCTACCCGGGAGAACAGTGATTAATTACATTTGACATTTTAGTCATTTAGCAGACGCTCTTATCCAGAGTGACTTACAGTAGTGAATGCATACATTTCATTTCATTTCATGCATTTTTTTATTTGTATTAATTCTCAGGATGGAACATTTGTAAAATACCGGGAAAATATTCAACCCTATTCTAGACTTTTCAACTCTATTCAACTCGAAAACTCACACTCACTGCTAAGAGTCAAAATACTATTACTAGTGAGTGTGGTTTTTCATTTTCCAGTTTATTTGCCTTTCCAACCCCTCACCCAAAGAGTTTTGTTTAAAGAACATTTGATTTGAGCATGCTAAATCTCGATCATTCTGGTCTAGACTTACCAGTGCTTGATTTAATGGTCTCTGTCCCCCCAGTTTGTCCCTGAAGGTGATACTGGTTCAGTCTGGATCCATCTGGTGCTACCTCCACTGACACTGATGCGTTTTGGGTCCAAATGTACGTCACCTCGGCCATTGTGTAGGCATCTGCAGGCAATAAACGTCAATACAGTTCACACTACATAACAAGGGAAAGATAGTGATTATGAGGGCCTCTAAAGAAGGAGAGGTGAATAGAATAACTCCCCATCTACAAAGAATAGTAGGCTTTCAACTATGTCATTATGCACAGCCATGTGCTCAGCACAACATGGGGTATACTTTACAATCTGATCATGTTCAAGCATTTATATTAATCAACATCTGTTAGCGTGAAATTTGAAAATTACATTTCACATAGAAAGGAGAGAAATTCAATCACATCGAAATGCAAAACAGACAATATTTTCTGATAGAAGATCGATAGAACTTGTCAGATAGGTCTTTGTAGAGAGACACATGATATTGCTGTTTATGAAAATCCCGATATAATGAAGCATTCCCTTAATCCTGGCAAAGCGAAGGTCTGGACCACATTTTCAGCCGTTTCAAAGGTCAGACTTTTCTTGACCTTTTCTTGTACAGCAACAACCCGCACTAGCTTTTTATAGTGGAACTTGACTCGTGAACTCAGAATGAATCTAATTAACCTGCCAAAACTAGACGTTTCAGTCTCACAGGCAACCAGGTAAACATAGCTGCAACCAGCTAAACATAGCTACAATCAGCTAAACATAGCTACAACCAGCTAAACATAGCTACAACCAGCTAAACATAGCTACAACCAGCTAAACATAGCTACAACCAGTTAACATAGCTACAATCAGCTAAACATAGCTACAACCAGCTAAACATAGCTACAACCAGCTAAACATAGCTACAACCAGCTAAACATAGATACAACCAGCTAAACATAGATACAACCAGCTAAACATAGCTACAACCAGCTAAACATAGCTACAACCAGCTAAACATAGCTACAACAACCAGCTAAACATAGCTACAACCAGCTAAACATAGCTACAACCAGCTAAACATAGCTACAACCAGTTAACATAGCTACAACCAGCTAAACATAGCTACAACCAGCAAAACATAGCTACAACCAGCTAAACATAGCTACAACCAGTTAACTTCTTATGGATGGGTGGCAGTATTGAGTAGCTTGGATGAAGAAGGTGCCCAGAGTAAACTGCCTGCTACCCAGGCCTAGAAGCTAAGATATGCATATTATTAGTAGATTTGGATAGAAAACTGTTTGAATGATGTCTGTGAGTATAACAAAACTCATATGGCAGGCAAAAACCTGAGAAAAAATCCAACCAGGAAATGTGGAAATCTGAGGTTTGTAGTTTTTCAAGTGATTGCCTATCCACTATACAGTGTCTGTGGGGTCATTTTGCACTTCCTAAGGCTTCCACTAGATGTCAACAGTCTTTAGAACGTTGTTTCATGCTTCTACTGTGAATGGGGAGAGAATAAGAGCCCTTGGAATCAGATGACTGAGAAAATGACATGAGCTCAATCACACGTGCTCCCATGAGAGTTAGGTGTGTTCCTTTTCATTTCTGAAGACAAAGGAATCGTCCGGTTGGAATATTATGGAAGATTTATGATAAAAACATCCTAAAGATTGATTCTATACATCGTTTGACATGTTTCTACGAACTGTAATATAACTTTTTTGACTTTTTGTCTGAACTTACTGCGCGAGCACAGTGCATTTGGATTACTCGACTGAACGCGCAAACAAAAAGGAGGTATTTGAACATAAAGATGAACTTTATCAAAACAAAACAAACATTTATTGTGGAACTGGGATTCCTGGGAGTGCATTCCGATGAAGATCATCAAAGGTAAGTGAATATTTATAACACTATTTGTGACTGTTGACTCCAAAATCGCGTGTATCTGTATGGCTTGTTTTGATGTCTGAGCGCTGTACTCAGATTATTGCAAAGTTTGCTTTCGCCGTAAAGCTTTTTTGAAATCTGATACAGCGGTTGCATTAAGGAGAATTTTATCTATAATTCTGTGCATAACACTTGTATCTTTTATCAAAGTTTATGATGAGTATTTCTGTAAATTGATGTGGCTCTCTGCAAAATCACCGGAGGTTTTGGAGGCAAAACATTACTGAACATAATGCGCCAATGTAAACTGAGCTTTTTGGATATAAATATGAACTTTATCGAACAAAACATACATGTATTGTGTAACATGAAGTCCTATGAGTGTCATCTGATGAAGATCATCAAAGGTTAGTGATTCATTTTATCTCTATTTCTGCTTTTTGTGACTCCTCTCTTTGGCTGGAAAAATGGCGGTGTTTTTCTGTGACTAGTTGCTGACCTAACAATCATTTGGTGTGCTTTCGCTGTAAAGCCTTTTTGAAATCGGACACTGTGGTTGGATTAACGAGAAGTTTATCTTTAAAATGGTGTAAAATACTTGTATGGTTGAGGAATTTTAATTATAAGATTTCTGTTGTTTTGAATTTGGCGCTCTGCACTTTCACTGGCTGTTGTCATATCGATCCCATTACCGGGATTTCAGCCGTAAGAAGTTAACATAGCTACAACCAGCTAAACATAGCTACAACCAGTTAAACATAGCTACAACCAGCTACAACCAGCTAAACATAGCTACAACTGTTATTGTTTTCCCTAACAACAGTGGTGAAACTAACCAATACACATTTTAGTGCTGTTTTATTTCTTCATTCTGTGCTGCGACTCTTGCTGTATTTATTATTATTTTTACATAGCTACAACCAGTTAAACATAGCTACAACCAGCTAAACATAGCTAAACATAGCTACAACCAGCTAAACATAGCTACAACCAGCTAAACATAGCTACAGCAAGAAAGAATTAGAGGTCGACCGATTAATCGGAATGGCCGATTAATTAGGGCCGATTTCAAGTTTTCATAACGATCGGTAATTGGTATTTTTGGCCACCGATTTGACGATTTTCTTTATAATTTTTTATTATTATAAAAAAAAATGTACACCTTTATTTAACTAGGAAAGTCAGATTAAGAACACATTCTTATTTTCAATGACGGCCTAGGAATGGGTGTTAACTGCCTTGTTCATGGGGGATTCGTTTTTGCAACCTTCCGGTTACTAGTCCAACACTCTAACCACCTGCCTTACATTGCACTCCACGAGGAGCCTGCATGGCAGGCTGACTACCTGTTACGCGAGGGCAGCAAGAAGCCAAGGTAAGTTGCTAGCTAGCAATAAACTTATCTTAATCTTATAAAAAACTATCAATCTTAACATAATCACCAGTTAACTACACATGGTTGATGATATTACTAGTTTATCTAACGTGTCCTGCGTTGCATATAATCGATGCGGTGCCTGTTAATTTCTCATCGAATCACAGCCTACTTCGACAAACGGGTGATGATTTAACAAGCGCATTTGCGAAAAAAGCACTGTCGTTGCACCAATGTGTACCTAACCATAAACATCAATGCCTTTCTTTAAAATCAATACACAAGTATATATTTTTAAACCTGCATATTTAGTTAATATTGCCTGCTAACATGAAATTGTGTCACTTCTCTTGCGTTCATTGCACGCAGAGTCAGGGTATATGCAACAGTTTGGGCCGCCTGGCTCGTTGCGAACTAATTTGCCAGAATTTTACGTAATTATGACATAACATTGAAGGTTGTGCAATGTAACAAGAATATTTAGACTTAGGGATGCTACCCGTTAGATAAAATACGGAACGGTTCCGTATTTCACTGAAAGAAAAAACGTTTTATTTTCGAGATGATAGTTTCCGGATTTGACCATATTAATGACCTAAGGCTCGTATTTCTGTGTGTTTATTATATTATAATTAAGTCTATGATTTGATAGAGCAGTCTGACTGAGCGGTGGTAGGCACCAGCAGGCTCGTAAGCATTTATTCAAACAGCACTTTCGTGCGTTTTGCCAGCAGCTCTTCGCAATGCTTCAAGCACTGCGCTGTTTATGACTTCAAGCCTATCAACTCCCAAGATTAGGCTGGTGTAACCGATGTGAAATGGCTAGCTAGTTAGCGGGGTGCGCGCTAATAGTGTTTCAAACGTCACTCGCTCTGAGACTTGGAGTAGTTGTTCCCCTTGCTCTGCATGGGTAACGCTGCTTCGAGGGTAGCTGTTGTCGATGTGTTCCTGGTTCGAGCCCAGGTAGGAGCGAGGAGAGGGACGGAAGCTATACTGTTACACTGGCAATACTAAAGTGCCTATAAGAACATCCAATAGTCAAAGGTATATGAATTACAAATCGTATAGAGAGAAATAGTCCTATAATTCCTATAATAACTACAACCTAAAACTTCTTACCTGGGAATATTGAAGACTCATGTTAAAAGGAACCACCAGATTTCATATGTTCTCATGTTCTGAGCAAAGAACTTAAACATTAGTTTTTTTACATGGCACATATTGCACTTTTACTTTCTTCTCCAACACTTTGTTTTTGCATTATTTAAACCAAATTGAACATGTTTCATTATTTATTTGAGGCTAAATAGATTTTATTGATGTATTATATTAAGTTAAAATAAGTGTTCATTCAGTATTGTTGTAATTGTCATTATCACAAATAAATTTAAAAAAAGAATCGGCCGAATAATCGGCATCCTTTTTTTTAAACCCCCCCCCCCCCCCCCCCCCCCAATAATCGGTATCGGCATTGAAGAATCATAATCGGTCGACCTCTAGAAAGAATGTCCTGCCCCTAGCTCAATCGGTTCTTTACAGAGTAAAATAAAAGCAAGAATGGGGAGATAAGCTTACAGCTGCCAAACTTCAGTGGACAGGAGTGGGAATCCATGGGGAAATCTTCGAGGTGCATGGGACATTCTGCCTGGACCGTTAACCTGAGTAAATATACAAAGACACAAGAGTTCACATCACACCAGAACCTCACAGCTATTCTCACAGTGTTGTTGTTTTGTTATGCAACCTTGTTTCCTTTGAATGGCCTCATCACTCCTTGTTTTCAGGCCATGCTGAGACCATGTATTGTACACCTGGTTTTCATAGGGTAACTCTGCCTGCCTGTACAAAAGCAAGTAGATCTCGATGCTGGTGTGGGCTGCTGCACTGACATCACCTTGTCTGAGACCTGAGGACAGCGCTCTAATGAAACAAAGGATACCTCATAGTGTACAGCAGTGTTCCATCCTCCATGATCCTGAGCAGTTTGTTGGGCATGGTCATGTTGTGAGCCACAGATTTCTTCCCGTTGTGGAAAAAGGTGTCGGGCGTCCAGATCTTACTGGCCATCAGGTTGTTCAGCCGCAGGATGTTCATGGGCCCGTTGAACTTCAGCCGTTCGTCAATCCAACTCTGACGGAAGAACACGTCCACAGTGTACTCCTGACACAGAGAAGATGACAAAAGACCGTAGCACAGGTTGGGGTTTTGGTAATGTCCCCCCCCTTCCATCACAATATGTAATGAAGAGACTGGAATGGCAGAGGGTGTTATTAAAACATATTTAAACCTACAGCTGCATTGTAACATGTGTTTTGAAAAATTAGAATGAAATCCACTTTTATCACCTGGTCAGTCAAATGAACGTTTTACAGTCTAGAGATTTCTAGTACAATAGTAATAATGATTAGTTTTGTCTCACACACACAGAGACAGAGAGATAGAGAGAGATACCACTATCAGAAAAACACTATCAAAGCAGAGTGATGGCCCAAGAGTGATATTTTCCACCTTGAGTTAAAAAGATCCTCTGAATGAATTATACATTTGCCATTTCTTCTTCTTTTTGTAAGGCGCTGGCTCGGTGGCGACCATTTCCCCTCTTCTTTATGGTTTAAATATTTGAGAGCCATGCTGAAATGGAGGGCTGAGAATGGAGGGCTGAGAGCGTGATGGAGGAAACTGAGAAATGCTTTTAAAGTCCCTGAAGGTACAAAACTGGAGCTTGGAGAACAAGGTCAAAGGAAAGGATGAGACAAAGAGAAAGAAAACATAAAATGAAGGACTGATACAAGGACAGAGTGAAGACTGTGAAAATGATGAGTCTGGTGGTAGTGTGTGTGTGTGTGTGTGTGTGTGGGGGGGGGGGGGGGGGGATTTGGGGGTAGGGGTCTAACAGGATGCTATCTAAGAAAAAAACTGTTACAGAATTTTCCCATTATAGTGCATCTGGGTTTCCAACGGCAACAAAGACAGACAAAGACAGAAGCAGTAGTGATGCTACCCCCAAAATCACATGAAATGTTGATGGAACAACCTCAATTTAAAGGGTCAGTCCCTGTCCTACATAAAATGTATGTGAAATATATTACATACAGTTGAAGTCGGAAGTTACATACACTTTTGTTGGAGTCATTAAAACTCGTTTTTCAACCAGTCCACAAATTTCTTATTAACAAACTATAATGTTGGCAAGTCGGTTAGGACATCTACTTTGTGCATGACACAATTGTTTACAGACAGATTATTTCACATATAATTCACTGTATCACAATTTCAGTGGGTCAGAATTGTACATACACTAAGTTGACTGTGCTTTTAAACAGCTTGGAAAATTACAGAAAATGAAGCCATGGCTTTAGAAGCTTTTGATAGGCTAATTGACATCATTTGAGTCAATTGGAGGTGTACCTGTGGATGTATTTCAAGGCCTACCTTCAAACTCAGTGCCTCTTTGCTTGACATCATGGGAAAATCAAAAGAAATCAGCCAAGACCTCCACAAGTCTGGTTCATCCTTGGGAGCAATTCCCAAATGCCTGAAGGTACCACGTTCATCTGTACAAACAATAGTACGCAAGTATAAACACCATGGGACCACGCAGCTGTCATACCGCTCAGGAAGGAGACGCGTTCTGTCTCCTAGAGATGAACATACTTTGGTGCGAAAAGTGCAAATAAATCCCAGAACAACAGCAAAGGACCTTGTGAAGATGCTGGAGGAAACAGGTACAAAGTATCTATATCCACAGTAAAACGAGTCCTATATCGACATAACCTGAAAGGCCGCTCAGCAAGGAAGAAGCCACTGCTCCAAAACCCAGACTACGGTTTGCAGCTGCACATGGGGACACAGATTGTACCTTTTGGAGAAATGTCCTTTGGTCTGATGAAACAAAAATTGAATTGTTTGGCCATAATGACCATCATTATGTTTGGAGGAAAAAGTGGGAGGCTTGCAAGCTGAAGAACACCATCCCAACCGTGAAGCACGGGGGTGGCAGCATCATGTTGTGGGCGTGCTTTGCTGCAGGAGGGACTGGTGCACTTCACAAAATAGATGGCATCATGAGGTAGGAAAATTATGTGGATATATTGAAGCAACATCTCAAGACATCAGTCAGGAAGTTAAAGCTTGGTCGCAAATGGGTCTTCCAAATGGACAATGACCCCAAGCATACTTCCAAAGTTGTGGCAAAATGGCTTAAGGACAACAAAGTCAAGGTATTGGAGTGGCCATCACAAAGTGTCACGCCCTGACCTTAGAGAGCCTTTTTATTTCTCTATTTGGTTAGGTGAGGGTGTGATTTGGGTGGGCATTCTAGTTTTTCTTTGTTTGCCGGGTATAGTTCCCAATCAGAGGCAGCTGTCTATCGTTGTCTCTGATTGGGGATCATACTTAGGCAGCCTTTTTCCCACCTATGTTTGTGGGATCTTGTTTTTGGTACTGTGCTGTTAGCCCTACTGAACGTTACGTTTTCGTTTGTATTTGTTTTGTTTTCGGTGTTCATTTTAATAAAGTAAAATGTACGCCTACCACGCTGCACCTTGGTCCGATCCTTCCATCGACGAACGTAACACAAAGCCCTGACCTCAATCCTATAGAAAATGTGTGGGCAGAACTGGAAAAGCGTGTGTGAGCAAGGTGGGCTACAAACCTGACTCAGTTACACCAGCTCTGTCAAGAGGAATGAGCCAAAATTCACCCAACTTATTGTGGGAAGCTTGTGGAAGGCTACCCGAAACGTCTGACCCAAGGTAAACAATTTAAAGGCAATGCTACCAAATACTAATTGAGTGTATGTAAACTTCTGACCCACTGGGAATGTGATGAAAGAAAAAAAAGCTGAAATATATCCTTCTCTCTACTATTATTCTGACATTTCACATTCTTAAAATAAATTGGTGATCCTAACTGACCTAAGACAGGGAATGTTTACTAGGATCAAATGTCAGGAATTGTGAAAAGCTGAGTTTAAATGTATTTGGCTAAGGTGTATGTAAACTTCTGACTTCAACTGTATATCAATATACAATATATTGTTAAACATAAGCTTATATCAAAACAATTACATAAATAATGAAATACTTTGTCTTCATAAATAAAACAAGCTGAATGTATTTTACTAAAGGCTGTGTCACAGTAGTTCATATGTATAATACCTAGTATAACACTTACCATGTCTGTGTCTGACACTGGACCGAAACTTGTGACATAAATATCAGTCTTCACCTCTGTCACCCGATCTGTAAAATATACACATATTTAATATTGCTTGATATATTTTTTTCACTAAATTGCAACAACCCTTTTGAATATTTAATTCATGTTTTATATGTATCTTTGTAGGTATATCTGCTCATACGTTAACATGGCATCCACTCGCAAATCCCATGTTAAGACATGTTATGTTTCTGAGAACTGTGACGTACATCTGGAAAGAGATGTGGTTGAGAACAATCCAGTCACTGAAAGCCATGATTTCACATTAATTTTAGATGATTGCTGTCATGGCAACGCTTTGTCCACGATGCCACATTTACAGTACATTCGTCCTCTTTCCTCAGACTCCCCCATGGATGGTGCGAAGGGAACACACTCTCCTGTTAAATCTGAGTGAGAAATCACACTCCCTCTCCTCACTGCCCTTCAGACACTTTAGGAGCATCTCAATTGGCTAAAGTGGCCTCCTTTCCCAGAAAAGGCTCACTCCGGCCAACATTTGATACCTAGTGAAAAGCACAATTTAAATCTAATCCGTTACTAACATATCATCAATAGACACTTATAGAAACGCAAGTGTCCATGAAAACTCAGGCCATCACACACATTCACAAACACAGCCACACTCACAAAGAATATGGGGAAGGAACAGCAAACAACTGCCAAAAGCAAAAGGGTTCAAGCAGCACTCCAGTGATGAGTCACACTGAGTAAATGTGGAGTAAAAGTGCTACTGAGGTCTTGACAGGCCATAGTTAGGCTACACCACCATCCACACTATTACTGAGGTCTTGACAGGCCATAGTTAGGCTACACCACCATCCACACTATTACTGAGCTTGACAGTCGTCTGATTTAGTATAGCCCCCTCAACATTCCAGTCTTATATTGCCATTCTCTATGAAGAACATTGACTGTTACTCCTAATTAAGCTGAAAAATGCATGTCATCAACCACTAGCTAACTAGTTGGAGATGGGAATGACTTGTGGCTATACAACTTTTGAGTGTTAGAATATCAGTTTCAAATCAAGCTTTCTATAGGGCTCTATTCAATCCAAACCAAAATCCGTAGGTTTCTGCAGTGAGGGAAAAAAATTATACCAGGATGCTGTATGGATTACACAGTATTATCCAATTAAATCATGTTTCAGTTTACACTTGTGTATGTGTGGACAGGGTGCAACATCATTTGAGCCCTACGTTACCTCAACCAGTGTTTTGAACCCCATTATAACTTTGTTTTTTGTATTCTTTGTAACCTCAATGCTCCAGAATTAATGCCTTTTTTTCTGTCTTTGCTGAGCTTGTTAAATGTATTCTTAATTAAGAATTGATGTCAAGAGTAAAAAACAAACAAACAGAAGCAATTTATTTTGAATTACACTAAATTGTCTACAACTACCAGCCTTGATTTAAGATAACAACTCCAAAACTGGGACCTAAACTGAGTCTAAAAACTCTCAGTGAAAAAAAAGACAATTTCCCATAAATAAATCAGTCATTTCCCAGTACACATCTGGTGCATCTGTCTTCATTCAGATTCCCATTAGACCAAATAACTCTACTGCCTAACTCTAATGCTTCTGTCATTGTCACAACGTCCACAGAAGGTGGCGGGCGTCGTCACCGGCCTACTAGCTGCCACCGATCCATGTTTCATGTGTTTGTTAGTTATGTCTGTTTTGTGCGCACCTGTTTCGTGTTTGTAATTAGTGGGAGGGTATTTAGTTTGTCAGTTTCTTGTTTGGGGTTGTGCGGGATTGTTTCGTGTCTGCTGTTGTAGGTTGGGGAATTTATTTTCCTGTCATTTTTGTATCTTAACGTTTAGGCGTTAGGGTTGCTGGGCTGCGTCCCGAATATTTTAGAAGACTGTGTTAGTCTTCCGTTATTGGAAGTTTCCCTGCCTTTTCGGCTTTATATTTTGGACTGAGTTTTCCCTTTATTAAAATACTACGTGTTTCACGTACCTGAGTCTCCTGCGCCTGACTTCACCCCTTCCTGCAGAGCTATCTTATGACAGAATCCCGCACCACAAATGGAGTCAGCAGGAGCTGATGCACCAGCCCCATCCGTGGAGGAACAGGGTAGCCAACACGCCAATGTCCTTCATCGCTTGGGGACTGCAATGGATCAAGTGTTGGCGCGCCTGGAGAACTGGGAGAGACGTGCTATTCCACCTGCCCCAGCTACTGTCCACCACCCTGTTTCCCCCTCAGCACCGACGGAGTCCAGCCCGAGTGGGATTAAGCTCGCGCTCCCGAGGGAGTTTGATGGAACGGCCGCTGGGTGTAAGGGGTTCCTACTCCAACTGGAGCTGTACCTGGCGACCGTTCGCCCCACTCCCTCGGGAGAGGAGAGGATGAGTGCCCTCGTCTCCTGTCTCACGGGTAGAGCCCTGGAATGGGCCAACGCCGTCTGGGAGGGCTCAGATTCAGCCAGGGACGACTACCCGGAGTTCACCCGCCGTTTCCGGGCTGTATTCGATCATCCACCGGAGGGAAAAGCGGCGGGTGAGCGACTGTTCCATTTGAGACAGGAGACGAGGAGCGCACAGGACTTCGCGTTGGAGTTCCGGACCCTCGCCGCTGGAGCGGGGTGGAACGAGAGGGCCCTTATTGACCATTTTCATTGTAGCCTGAGGGAGGACGTTCGCCGGGAGCTGGCATGTCGGGTCACTACAAACACCCTGGACCAGTTTATCGATCTGTCCATCAGACTGGACAACCTGCTGGCTGCTCGTGGGCGTTCTCCTCGGGCCCTTTTCGTTCCACCTCCCAGTCTTCCTGAACCAACACCCATGGAGATACGGGGGACTGCAGCTAGGAAGACCGGAGGGGGGGGGGTCTCTCCTGTGCCCACTGTGGTCGCAGAGGGCACACTGCCGACCGGTGCTGGAGAGGCTCACCCAGGAGTACAGAGGGCAGGCAGAGTACCACGTCGACACCCCAGGTGAGTCAGCACCATTCTCACCCAGAGCCCTCTGTTGGTCACATACATGTCTCAGTGTCTTTTCCTGAGTTTTCCCCGCACTCCCAGTATAAGGCGCTAGTCAATTCAGGCGCGGCTGGGAGTTTTGTGGACCGTGGGGTCGCCCATAAGTTAGGGATCCCCCTTATCCAGTTGGACCAACCCTTCCCCGTGCATGCCCTAGACAGTCGACCACTTAGGTCGGGCATGGTTAGGGAGGTTACTGCGCCACTGGTTATGGTGAGTCGGGGGGTCATGAAGAGCGTATTAGCCTCTTCATTATTGACTCACCAGCATTTCCGGTGGTACTGGGTATTCCCTGGCTAGCCACTCACAATCCCAAAATTTCATGGTAACAGAGGGCTCTTAAGGGGTGGTCGAGTGAGTGCTCTGGCAGGTGTATAGGGGTTTCAATCGGTGCTACTACGGTTGAGAGTCCAGACCAAGTCTCTACCGTGCACATTCCCTCAGAGTATGCCGATTTGGCTATCGCCTTCAGTAAAACGAAGGCGACTCAATTACCACCTCATTGACGAGGAGATTGTGCGATAAACCTCCAGGTTAACGCTGCATATCCCAGGAGTCACGTGTATCCTCTGTCTCAGGAGGAGACAGTAGCTATGGAGACATATGTCACTGAGTCCTTGAGGCAGGGATACATCCGGCCATCCAAATCACCTGTCTCCTCGAGCTTCTTTTTTTGTGAAGAAGAAGGATGGAGGTTTGCGTCCGTGCATTGATTATAGAGGTCAAAATGCCATTACGGTGGGTTTTAGTTACCCATTACCTCTCATCGCTACTGCGGTTGAGTCATTTCACGGGGCGCGCTTCTTCACAAAGTTGGATCTCAGGAGCGCGTACAATTTGGTGCGTATCCGAGATGGGGACGAGTGGAAAACTGCATTTAGTACTACATCTGGCCATTATGAGTACCTCGTCATGCCATATGGGTTAAAGAATGCTCCAGCCGTCTTCCAATCCTTTGTGGATGAGATTCTCCGGGATCTGCTCGGTCAGGGTGTGGTGGTGTACATCGACGACATTCTGATTTATTCCGCCACACGCGCCGAGCATGTGTCCCTGGTGCGTAAAGTGCTTGGGCGACTGGTGGAGCATGACTTGTATCTTGTATGTCAAGGCTGAGAAGTGTGAGTTCTCCAAACGAGCCGTCTCATTTCTGGGGTATCGCATTTCCAGATCCGGGGTGGTGATGGAATCTGACCGCATTTCAGCCATGCGTAATTGGCCGACTCCGACCATGGTTAAGGAGGTGCAGCGGTTCTTAGGGTTTGCCAATTACTACTGGAGGTTTATCCGAGGTTTTGGTCAAGTGGCGGCTCCCATTACCTCACTGATGAAGGGGGGCCCGGTGCGGCTGCAGTGGTCGGCGGAGGCGAATAGAGCTTTTTGTCGGCTTAAGGCCCTGTTTACCGATGCTCCGGTGCTGGCTCACCCGGACCCCTCTTTACCATTCATAGTGGAGGTGGAGGTGGACGCGTCCGAGGCAGGGGTTGGTGCTGTCTTGTCGCAGCGTTCGGGCTCGCCTCCTAAGCTTCGCCCCTGTGCTTTCTTTTCTAAGAAGCTAAGTCCGGCGGAGCGTAACTATGATGTAGGGGACAGGGAGTTGCTAGCTGTGGTTAGAGCCCTGAAGGTGTGGAGACATTGGTTAGAGGGGGCGCAACACCCTTTCCTCATCTGGACTGATCACCGTAATCTGGAGTACATCCGTGCGGCGAGGAGACTGAACCCACGCCAAGCCAGGTGGGCTATGTTCTTTACGAGATTCCAGTTTACTATCTCGTACATCCCAGGTTCCCGGAACACCAAGGCTGACACACTGTCTCGCCTCTATGACGCCGAGGAGCGGTCCATCGACTCCACTCCCATAATTCCAGCCTCCTGTCTGGTGGCACCGGTGGTCTGGGAGGTGGATGCGGACATCGAGCGGGCATTGCGGTCAGAAACCCCTCCCCCTCAATGTCCTGCAGGGCGGAAGTACGTCCCACTTGGTGTTCACAATCGCCTGATTCGGTGGGCACACACACTACCCTCCTCGGGTCATCCTGGAGTTGAACGGACAGTGCGAGGTCTTAGAGGGAAGTCCTGGTGGCCCACTTTGGTGAAGGATGTGAGACTCTATGTCTCCTCCTGTTCGGTGTGCGCCCAGTGTAAGGCGCCTAGACACCTGCCTAGGGGGGAAATTACAGCCCCTCCCCATTCCACAGCGGCCATGGTCCCACGGCCATGGTCCCACTATGGGGTGCCCGAGGACATCGTCTCTGATCGGGGTCCCCAGTTCACGTCCAGAGTGTGGAGTGCGTTTATGGAGAGGCTGGGGGTCTCGGTCAGTTTGACTTCGGGTTTTCACATCCGAAAGTAACGGGCAGGTGGAACGTATTAGCCAGGATGTGGGCAGGTTCCTGCGGTCCTATTGCCAGGACCGTCCAGGTGAATGGGCGAAGTTTTTACGATGGGCGGAGATGGCGCAGAACTCTCTGCGTCATAAATCCACTAACTTGTCACCCTTTCAGGTGGTATTAGGATACCAGCCGGTCCTGGTCACTTGATATCAGAGCCAGATAGAAGCTCCTGCGGTGGAGGACTGGGTTCAGCGCTCGAAGGAGACCTGGAGTGCCGTCCAGGAGTGCCTGAAACGAGCTGTAGGACGGCACAAGGAGAGCGCTGACCGCCGTCGCAGTGAGGCCCCAGTGTACAAACCGGGGGACAGAGTCTGGCTCTCAACCCGGAACCTGTCCCTCCGCCTGCCCTGCCGGAAGCTGGGTCCGCGATTTGTGGGGCCGTTCAAAGTCCTGAGGAGAATAAACGAGGTGTGTTATAGGTTACAACTTCCATCATATTACCGTATTAACCCCTCGTTTCATGTGTCTCTCCTCAGGCCGGTGGTAGCTGGTCCGCTACAGGATGCTGAGGTGCGGGAGGTCCCTCCGCCCCCCCTGGACATCGGGGGGGCCCCGGCGTACACAGTCAGGTCCATCTTGGACTCCCAACGTCAGGTAGGGGGCCTGCAGTACCTCGTGGACTGGGAGGGGTACGGTCCGGAGGAGAGGTGCTGGGTACCGGTGAGGGATATTCTGGACCCAGCCCTGGTGCAGAGATTTCACAGACTCCACCCGGATTGCCCTGCTCCTCGTCCTCCAGGTCGTCCTCAAGGCCGGTGTCGGCGCGCTGCGGTAGCCGCGCATCGGGGGGGGGTACTGTCACAACGTCCACAGAAGGTGGCGCCACTCCCCGGTCGAGCGGCGCTCGGCGGTCGTCGTCGCCGGCCTACTAGCTGCCACCGATCCATGTTTCATGTGTTTGTTAGTTATGTCTGTTTTGTGCGCACCTGTTTCGTGTTTGTAATTAGTGGGAGGGTATTTAGTTTGTCAGTTTCTTGTTTGGGGTTGTGCGGGATTGTTTCGTGTCTGCTGTTGTAGGTTGGGGAATTTATTTTCCTGTCATTTTTATATCTTAACGTTTAGGCGTTAGGGTTGCTGGGCTGTGTCCCGATATATTTTAGAAGACTGTGTTAGTCTTCCGTTATTGGAAGTTTCCCTGCCTTTTCGGCTTTATATTTTGGACTGAGTTTTCCCTTTATTAAAATACTACGTGTTTCACATACCTGAGTCTCCTGCGCCTGACTTCAACCCTTCATGCAGAGCTATCTAATGATAGTCATCTTTTAATAATATCTACAACTAGATAAACAACATAAATTATAGCACCTTGTGGGCTATTTCTAGGATCCATGAAAAGCATTAAGTTAAGTTAAATCCTCATTAAACAAGTCAAGGAAGCATATTCAACCACACCAACACCTTCAGTGTAGGCTGTACTGGGAACAGTGAGAGGCTACAGTATAACCATCATCGGTCATCTTTAACGGACCAGATATTATAAATGACACCACTCACACCTAGGGATATACTTCGGCTGGCGCAAGTGCCAAACACGTTAGTTTGCCATTTAAGCATGTAAGAACTGGCGTTCTGGCATTTTCCACCCCATGCGCCAGGTTCAGCAAATTGCCTGTCTAGTATCAGGTCACTTGCACTGAGGTGGGAGGGGTGAAAATATGTGAGGTGTGTCCTTGAAAACATGCGCAAAAGTGACAATTTCATGCAGCGCAGGTCTTAGCGGTAATAAGAGGGAAGAGTGTCCATTCCCTCATTGATGGCTGTTTTTTTTGTCCTGCCCAATGCGTATATATAATGGTTTTATTATATATATATATACAGTATATAAACAAGCTTGAAAAAAGAAAATGTTTAATCTCAAAGTAATGTAAAACTTTTAATAAATATATCCTGGAGTGCTATTGGGTAGGCAGGCTTTTGTTCCAGCCCTATTTGAACACACCTGATTCTACTAATCAAGGTCCTGCTGAGCAGATGATAAGCAGAATCAGTGTAAGAGCAGGGTTGGAGTAAAACCCTGCACACCCAGTATCTCTCCAGGAAGAGGGTTGGCCATCACTGTTCCAAAATGTGAGATTTAAAAGCACTTTAAAAAACGCTGCATTTCAATTGTATTGATACGGTAAGTATGACATGTTAGCTGGTCACCTCCAAGTCCAGGTCGTAATCGGTTGTCATAGCCATCCAGAAGGCGGTCCAAGATCCGGGTGAACAGAGTGATGTTGTTTTTGAAGGCCTCTGAAGCATATGCAGACGATTCCACTATTGATCTAAGTAGGAGAAACATAAATTATTGTGAGAGAGATGTGCGGGGAAAATTAATTGACGTAACAAATATGTAATTCAGTCAACCTCTCTGCCAACTTCCTCTTGATAAGATCACTGTGTGTGTTATTTAATTCATGTGGCTCAGTTTGTTTCGTACAAAGACAACCATCCTCACTCTCATTAGTTCATTATGGAATAGACAGTTCCACTTCGCCAAAGAAAGTTCTAAGCATTTCTGAAGAGAAACTGGAAAATACCAAGGAATTGTGCGCCAATCAAGTTATCACATCACTGAGTTTTCCCCCATTCAGATTCATACCAATGTTCTAACTCCCTGGAGCTGTGCGTAATCTTTACCCTCTCATTTACACGTCACCGCGCAATTGGTGTCTCAGCTCGCAACACAAATTGTGCCATCGTGTTATCACGCTTTTTTGTGTGCAAAATAGTACTTTCACGTCAATAACAGCTATATTCCAATCTAAGAACCATTGAGATCGGCGAAAAGCTATCGAGGCGATATAGAACGCGCAGACAAATGTGCAACAGTGTTCTTAGTACGCACAATCACTGTGTATTGTTTTTTTCTACTGATTTCTATACTGTATATATATATATTTGATAATACAACGAAACTTACCTTGACTGACACAGTACCATCAACGAGAAGAACACCGCTAGATAATGCGATAAGTCCCATCGCTCTCTCATTGCTGAAATCCAAACCTACAGAATGGGATGCCCAATTAAAGGTAATATTCAGAGCACGAAATTCCATTCATGAAGACATTCGATTCAAATGCTGTGCGGTGCCATTCATTCTGAATTATTGAATTTTGTTAACTAATTAATGTAAACGATTTATATAAACATTTTTCTCTTTCCAAAATCTAAAGTAGTCGCGCGCTTTATAGCCTACATGCATACTTCAAATTTGATGGCAACATGCAAATAAATATTATTTCGACCCCTTCATAAAAAAACAATAGGCCTACACATTTTAAAATAACTTATTGAAGTTATTGAAAACTCCTTCATTATTATTTGCTGGAATGAGGAGCAATTAGATTTTTGGAAACGTTTTGGAAATCTCCAAACCTTCAAGGAAACTGTCGCGTTAGTCGCAGCAAAACAATAAGGCGGGTTGACAACAAGGCTACCTGACTAGCGCGAGGGATCTCCTTTTGATTTTCTTCTGACAACCCAGATGTAAAGTTGCGCCCAAAAGCGCTGGGCATCAACTAAATTACACCACAGGGATGTGGGAATACATCCGGAGTGGGTGTAAAGATGATAAGGACGAGTTTGACTATATTTCAAACCCTGTGAATCCAAAACACCGATTGTAGATACTGTCCACCCGTATACAAGTGCCGTGGTTCCCGGATAAATTCGTTATTGGCTCCCGCCTATAACCTGTAACCATGCACACGCGCGCCCAACTCCGTGTCTCGAAAGTCTGAGGAAGATGAGCAAGACAGATGTTCTTGGTCCTATTTATAGCTTCCACCCATTGGCCGCCAGAATAAATCCCAGATTTGATATCAAATGAAATAGATGAAAGTTCTGTAAAAGCTGCTTTCTCTGCATCCAAAAGCGCATCACTACCGTGTAGAAACAAGAACTGGTTTTATTAAGTGAAGGAGCTGGAAAGATGCGAGGATGTTACGGGCGGCACTTTTGATGCGCTCACATGCGGCGTCACTTACCTCAGAAATGTATACTGTATGTCCTATATGCAGTAAACCTATGCCCCGCCTGCGAATTATGGCCTTGTCTTTTAGATTTGCAACACGTTGTTAGAGTGCAGTTTATTTTCAAGACGACTTTATAGCCACCATGCAATAGCGATTAAATATGTGCTTTCATGTGGGAAAGTGTTTTTTATTTATTGTTTAAATAAATGTATGTTTAAATATAAAGTAGTGAAATAGTTGATACAATGACAATGATACAAATACAATGATAAAATGGAGGAGGGGGACATTAGGCTACTCAGTGATGGAGAAAAATAAATAGCTGGGGCTCAGCTAACTCTGAAGAGGAGTACACGCTCCTATGTAAATGTCATAATGTCCATGTGATTGAATAATAGCCATTGATGATATAACTAACTCATGATGATAATCACTTCCTCAATAATTCAAATACAAAATCATTTTAGCATACCTTTCTTCACTGGGAATAATAATGACACATTTCACACACACACTGAGCTTTTACACAATAAATACTAGCACTTTTACTCACTTTCAGACCTTGAGCATATGAGGTGTGGAACTCACAAAAATTCAAATGAAATTAGCAAGATTTAAATCAAATCACCACACACTGTAGTCCAGTCTATTGAATGAGCAAATGCTCAGATATCAAATCAAACAAATAACACTTAAATCATATGACCACAATTCAACTCATGAAAAGCCTAACAGTCCAATGAAATGCACAACTCTCATTTAATGTAATTGGATTTGGAGTGTAAGGTAAAGGTAATACTCAAAGGTAATACTGTGTCTGTTTAGGCTTTCAGGCAGTATGTGCCTGTAATATCAACTACATATGTGAGAAAGGCTGGGAATAACACACTTCAAAGATAAAGACTTTGGCTAATAAACATGAATATATTTTGCCCGTGAGGTGGGGGAGGCCAGACCAAATATCAATTAGGGCACCCGAAAGGCTGCATACAATGGGGAGTGTTATTGAGAATATAGGCCAATAATGTTTCTCGGAGACAGAGGGGTTTGGGGACATTCTGTTCTGCTTTGTTCATAATGTATTTGTGGCAGACTTTGCCCTGCCCAGCAGGAGAAAGAGAAGGGGCAATTAACGCACATGGACTATGGTGTGAGACAGGGGCCTGGGAAGAATAAGTTGAGTTTTGCAGGAGATAAGATGAGCTTCCTGAAAGAGCATACTGTAGGACAGTGTGTCCATCTGACGTCTGGGAAAGCATGTTTGTTGAAAAGAGGGTCATTTAGGGGATTGCCAGCCTCCAGCTGAGAATCTACATTAGGTGAGAATGTGGGGTCACAGTGACCTACCACAACAGACACTGCACAGAGGTTGGGTCCCATGGGTTACAACAACAAAAATGCAAAAGTATTATTACGTTTGGTCACTCACTATCTCAACAGGCCTGTTTTTCAACAACAATTCCCATCGTAGAAGACCACATTTTTACCAGCATGTCACATACCAGAGGAAAAGAAACTCTAGGCCACCTTTACTCCACACACAGAGATGCATACAAAGCTCTCCCCCGCCTTCCATTTGGCAAATCTGTTGGGGGTTACCCTGGGGGTCGGGTGTGGGACTACACCAATGCCATGATTACTGTATATATGTGATAACCTTTGTATGCTTGCAAAGCACAATAATGGAAAAGTAATGGGTAAATGGAGATGTACTGCTTTAGTTCTCAGGCTGAGAACTAAAGCACCTGGTGATAGTCATGCAGCCTCAAGGCCGAGATAGCAGAGTGAGAAACCACAGTCTAGACATGTTTTTCTCATCTTAGATACTTTGTATCTAATCCAATGCAACAATGTTAAGATATGATTGACGGTAGGTTGTAAAAAAGAGTGTTGTCTCCTGTTTCGCCACACAGATCTTTACTATAGACTACAGAGGTATTCTGTGTGTACTTAGTCCCCTCCTATATTCCCTGTTCACCCACGACTGCATGGCCAAACACGACTCCAACACCATCATTAAGTTTGCTGACCACACAACAGTGGTAGGCCTGATCACCGACAATGATGAGACAGCCTATAGGGAGCAGGTCAGAGAACTGTCAGTGTGGTGCCAGGACAACAATCTCTCCCTCAATGTGATCAAGACAAAGGAGCTGATCGTGGACTACAGGAAAAGGCGGGCCGAACAGGCCCCCATTCTCATCGACTGGGCTGTAGTGGAGCGGGTTGAGAGTTTCAAGATCCTTGGTGTCCACATCACCAATGAACTATCATGGTGCAAACACACCAAGACAGACATGAAGAGGGCAGGACAAAACCTTTTCCCCCTCAGGAGACTGAAAAGATTTGGCATGGGTCCCCAGATCCTTAAAAACTTCTACAGCTGCACCATCGAGAACATCCTGACCAGTTGCATCACCGCCTGGTATGGCAACTGCTCGACATCTGACCATAAAGCACTACAGAGGGTAGTGCGTACTGCCCAGTACATCACTGGGGCCAAGCTTCCTGCCATCCAGGACCTATATAATAGGCGGTGTCAGAGGAAAGCCCATAAAATTGTCAGTCACTCCAGTCACCCAAGTCATAGACTGCTACCGCATGGCAAGTGGTACCGGAGTGCCAAGTCTAGAACCAAAGGGCTCCTTAACAGCTTCTACACACAAGCCATAAGACTGCTGAACAATTCATCAAATGGCCACTGGACTATTTGACCTCTGTAGAGGCTGCGATACAGACCTCTGCAGAGGCTGCGATACACATAGATTTTATTTTGGTGAGCAGTGGGTGGCAGCACTGCGCCAATTTTGTGAGGCTTGTGCTGGTGAACCACAGACAGGAAGTGGCATGAGTGCAGACAGTTGTCTAGAGGCGAGAGCATGCTGCCACTGCACAGCTGTGGAATCCATGTTTGATTTGGATTGGGGGGGGGGGGGTAGCATCCATCAATTTGATTTAATTATTTCTTGCTCAGTGACGCAAACTCCATCTTCCCAATGTATCTCCATCTCTTCATTCAAAGCCTCAATCATGTGCATTCTTACTGACAGTTGTGGCTGCTTCCTGTGATGTATTGCTGTCTCTACCTTCTTGCCCTTTGTGCTCTTGTCTGTGCCCAATAATGTTTGTACCATGTTGTGTTGCTACCATGCTGTGTTGTCATGTGTTGCTGCCTTGCTATGTTGTCGTTTTAGGTCTCTCTTTATGTAGTGTTGTCTCTCTTTTCATGATGTGTGTTTTGTCATATATTTATATTTAATCCCAGCCTCTGTCCCCGCTTACCTGGGTGAAAATAAAATTGAATGTTAATGTATTTGTCTGGCCACCAAATCAAACTGCACAACAAAATATTTAGGAACATATGCGATCAAAATGGTGGCTTTAGAGACATGCATATTAGTCAATGCTGACCTATAATCTGCCTCAAACTCTGTCTCTCTGAATGCTATGGCAGTCCATGGCAGAGCTGAAATAAACTCACAATAGATTCTGCACTTGACATTTACAGCTTCACGTCTTTTGTCACTACTGTAAGTGAATGCTCAAATTACTGTAGTCTAAACCAGTCGTGGCTGTGACACTGTTGCAGAAGTGTGATTACAATTCGATACAAGTACGATACAAGGCACTCAAATCATTGCTATAGATTACACCTTTCACCCTGAGGAATTATTTGAAAGGGAAATTCCCTCCATCCATGTCTGTTCCTGATTCCATTAATGCAGAAAGATAAGATTCTCAGTCTGACCCTATAAGCGAAAGGCTTCTTACCCTCAGGAGAAATGTGTATACAGCACTGAACATGTCACAACTGATTTGAGCTGCAGGAAAGGCAGCTTGGGATATGTTCGGTCTATGAAGTAGTAACATCACTGTATACATTTAATAGCATCCGACATGTATCTAAATATGACATGATTCAGTATCTATTTTTTTATGGTGAATTTCTGAAAATAATATATGTAATGTTAGTGATACTATTATGAGGGCTTTAGGACCTTATGATTGTAAATTACCTAATCTATTTCTAACATTTAATAAGATCAGATTTCTTTCCAATCATATTGCATCTGTCTACAAATCCTAGCATGCTTATCTGTCTGTGGAGCACACTGAATATTGAGCAACATTGTCTCGATATCCATACACAGAGCCTTCAGAAACCTTTTCCACATTTTGCTGTGTTACAGCCTGAATTTAAAATTAATTTAATTGATATTTTGTGTCACTGGCTTACAAACAATACCCTATAATGTCAAAGTTGAATGAATTTTTACAAATGAATAACAAATGAAAAGCTGAAATGTCTTGAGTCAGTAAGTATTCAACCCCTTTGTTATGACAAGCCTAAATAACTACAGGAGTAAAAATGCGCTTAACAAGTCACATAATAAGTTGCATGGACTCACTCTGTGTGCAATAATTGTGTTTAACATGTTTTTTGAATGACTACCTCATCTCTGTATTCCACACATACAATTATCTGTAAGATCCCTCAGTCGAGCAGTGAATTTCAAACACAGATACCAAAACGACCAGGGAGGTTTTCCAATACCTCACAAAAAGTGCACCTATTGGTAGATGGTTTCAAATTTAAAAAAAGCAGACACTGAATATTCCTTTGAGCATGGTGAAGTTAGTAATTACACTTTGGTGTATCAATACATCCAGTCACTACAAAGATACAGGCGTCCTTCCTAACTCAGTTGCCAGAAGAGGTCGAAAACTGCTCATGGATATCAATATGAGGCCATTTTTTTAAATTTAACTAGGCAAGTCAGTTAAGAACAAATTCTTATCCACAATGACAGCCTATGAACAGTGGGTTAACTGCCTTGCTCAGAACTACATATTTTTACCTTGTAAGCTCAGGGATTTGATCTAGCAACCTTTCGGTTACTGGCCCAACACTCTAACCACTAGGCTACCTGCCACCCTCAATGGTGAATTTTAAAACAGTTAGAGTTTAATGGCTGTGATAAGAGAAAACTGAGGATGGATCAACAACATTGTAGTTACTAACCTAAATGACAAAGTAAAAAGAAACCTGTACAGAATAAAACACATTCCAAAACATGCATTGTGTTTGGAATAATGCACTAAATTAAAACAAAAATAAAATTGTCAAATAAATTAACTTAATGTCCTGAATACAAAGAGTTATGTTTGAGGCAAATCCAACACAACACATCACTGAGTACCATTCTTCATATTTTCTAGCATGGTGGTGGCTGCATCATGTTATAGGTATGATTGTCATCGGCAAGGACTAGGGAGTTTTTTAGGATAAAAAGAAACGGAACAGAGCTAAAAACAGGCAAAATCCTAGAGGAAAACCTGGTTCAGTCTGCTTTCCAAAAGACACTGGGAGAAATGTTTTCCTTTCAGCAGGACAATAACCTAAAACACAAGGCCAAACATACACTGGAGTTGCCTACCAAGACGATATTGAATGTTCCTGAGTGGCATAGTTACAGTTTAGACTTAAATCGGCTTGAGACTTGAAAAATGGCTTGAAAATGGCTGTCTAGCAATGATCAACAACCAACTTAACAGAGCTTGAAGAATTTTAAAAATAATAATGTGCAAATATTGTACAATCCAGGTGTGCAAAACTCTTAGAGACTTACCCAGAAAGACCCACAGCTGTAATCACTGCCAAAGGTGATTCTAACATGTATTGACTCAGGGGTGTGAATACTTATGTAAATTAGATATTTCTGTATTTAATTTTCAATACAGTAAAAAAAAAAAAAGTTCACTTTGTAATTATGGGGTATTGTGTGTAGATGGGTGAGAGAAAAAAATACAAATAAATCATACATTTCGGATTCAGGCTTTAACACAACTAAATGTGGAATAAGTCAAGGGGTATGAATACTTTCTGAAGGCACCTTAAATTAATATGGCTTTATGAGAGTGCGGCTATGATTAATATATGCTTTTATTGGTCAACACAGAAATTGTCATGATCTTGCTACATATTGCACCCACAGAAAAATCTGCTTTCACTTCTGATGCATGAACATGAGTTATAGAAGGTATTGTGTAGAGGATTCATTTCTCTCTGATGGCTTCAGTCTCACATCAACCAATAGTCATTACTCAAGAGGCCGTGTATATTTAGCATTGTGTGGAAACTGTACCGCAGTACAATGAAAACTCAAAGTTCATGCCAGACAAATAAGATTTCTGTTGGAAATCTTATATATATATATATATATATATATATATATATATCTCTTTATTCCACAGCAGTTTTCTTCAATCCTAGTTCTGTGGACCCATGGGGTATGGAGGCTCTTGTCTGACTTCCAAAACTGTATTACTTTATTTAAGCTTAGTTCAAATGAAGTGTAAGAGTATAAATATCATAGAAGTAACTCCCCACACAGCATTCGACGTATCTGGCACACCACGCATACTCTAGTGAACCCCAGTGAGAAGCAAAGAAGCTGATTCCTCATGTGTTCAGGCAGTTCAGATACCCTATTCCCCCCGCCTGAACCTACTCTCAACGCCCTGTTGGGAAAAGGCCATAGGCAGACATTCAGGAATAATTTGATTCTGTTTCTCATGTCTTTATTACTCCTTCCTTTACTACACTGCAGCTTAGTACTTTCATGGGACTTGGTGCTTTGCTTAATTATTGGATTGTTTTCATACACTGTACCAAAAAGCTGGTGTGCTAAATATTGCTGCAGAATAATTTTCCGATTAGTCCAATTATTGCAAAAGGGGAAATGTGCTGTTTCGTTTGGCCAAATTTGTATATGACATGAGAGCGGTGCAAGTACTTTGAGGTTGCTCTAAAGCAGAAAGGTGGAACAAACGAGTCTGGAGCAGGTTTTCTTACATTGAACAAAGTTCTCTATTGAGGTATTTCTTTCTTCTCAAACAATCCCACACAATCAAGGATGATCATAACAGGAAAACACAAATCTTCTTGTTTACAGGAACAAGGAACACAAGGTGAGTAACTTTTAACTACTACATCAATTACGGGTGTGTCCCCGCCTTAACTATCCGTTCGTGTTGAGCTCCCTTCGGGTGGTGGTGTGGATCCGTGGTTGCCATTCCCAAGAGGTAGTTTGTCCTCTTCTTCTCCCTTCCGTCTGGTAAGTCCTCTCCTTTGGAGAAGCAATCACACTTTTTTTTCCTCCAGTCTCCCCCACTGCCGGTTCCCTCCTCTCTCTTGTAGGGGGAAGAGAATAGGTCATTAGTACTGTCAGCTGTGCTTAATTGGCTCTGATCACCTTGACTCACATGCCGGGCCGGGCTACTGTCCGGGGGATCAGCCTGCCCCCTGGTGGTCCTTTCATAGACATTTGTTGACATTTTATGAAATCTAACATTTTTCTCAGATACTCCAAAGCAGCTGTTCTGGTTGAGTGACTGGGATGCTAAAACATCTTTTACAACAACAACCAAGACCCTGGCCTGATATCTACGTTCAGGCATATTAAAGAGGATCAATCAACATAACATAATGATTCATGTAATTTGCTCTACGCTATGACAGTTCATACCAGAGGTGAGACCAAGTCATTGTTTTACAGTCACAAGTAAGTCTCAAGTCTTAGCACTCAAGAGAAAGATTTTGGGTATCATCTTTCCAAGGGCTCCATCTGAATTTACCTACTGACGTTCCTCTGCACTGCCACGCGCAACTTTTTCTCGGCTGGCACAATTTGATTGGCTGCTGTCCGATTCAAACTGTAATCCATTAAATGAAGAGTTGATGTGCTGCACACTTTTTTAATAGCATAATTTTTATTATTTTGACTTGGGGAGGGTATCAAGTCAGTTCGAGTCAAAAGGCTCAAGTCCAAGTTAAGTCACGAGTCATTGGTTTAAAGTCAAAGTCGAGTTGCAAGTAACCATATTTGTGACTCGAGTCGGACTCGAGTCCAAGTCATGTGACTCGAGTCCACACCTCTGGTTCATACCAATTGACACAATATAGTCTTGAGGCATGCAATTATTGCTGTAGTCCGTGTCATCTGTTATGATAGGTGCTATGTCACCTGTCGTTGTCATGAGTTGCTATCTACAACCTAAAAGGGTTGTTCGGCTGTCCCCATAGGAGTACCCTTTGAAGAACCCTTTTGATTCCAAGTACAACCCACTCCACAGAGGGTTCTACATGGAACCACAAAAAGTTCTACCTGGAACCAAAAAAGGGGTTTTCTATGGGGACAGTCGAAGAACCCTTTTGGAACTTTGTTTTTCTAAGAGCGTAGGCGTGTAATCATGGAGGGTGGAAAATGCCCAAATAATGACAAATGATTGATTGACATAGATGAGTTATTGTTTCTGTTAACCACTTGGAGTGGTTGGTTTATGCCAGTTGAGAATTGGATTGCCCTGACCGGAATTCACACACAATTCTGGTGAGATGTTTCGATCTGCACCCAAGTGAACAGTCCATTACCATTTGGTGTCTTTCTTGCAAATAGCTTCCAACAAGTTGATTTGTGAAGCTGCCAAATGAACGACAGTGGGTGAGATTCCAATAGCTCTCCAATGATCTCCACATTAGATCCAGGCCCTAACTCCCTTCCCTCTCCTCAGGGAGTCCAGTCTGCCTGCTGCTGTATGGATATCCATTGATGGATGGGTGGAAGGGGACCAGCATGTTTGGCGGTTTAAGGGACTAAAATTGAGGGCTGATCAAATCAAATGTATTTATATAGCCCTTCTTACATCAGCTGATATCTCAAAGTGCTGAACAGAAACCCAGCCTAAAACCCCAAACAGCAAGCAATGCAGGTGTAGAAGCACGGTGGCTAGGAAAAACTCCCTAGAAAGGCCAAAACCTAGGACGAAACCTAGAGAGGAACCAGGCTATGAGGGGTGGCCAGTCCTCTTCTGGCTGTGCCGGGTGGAGATTATAACAGAACATGGCCAAGATGTTCAAATATTCATAAGTGACCAGCATGATCTAATAATAATAATCACAGTAGTTGTCGAGAGTGCAACAAGTCAGCACCTCAAGAGTAAATGTCAGTTGGCTTATCATAGCCGATCATTGAGAGTATCTCTACCGCTCCTGCTGTCTCTAGAGAGTTGAAAACAGCAGCTCTGGGACAGGTAGCACGTCCGGTGAACAGGTCAGGGTTCTATAGCCACAGGCAGAACAGTTGAAACTGGAGCAGCAGCACGGCTCGGGGGACTGGGGACAGCAAGTAGTCATCATGTCAGGTAGTCCTGAGGCATGGTCCTAGGGCGCAGGTCCTCGGAGAAAAAGAGAAAGAGAGAAAGAGAGAAAGAGAAAGAGAGAGAAAGAAAGAAAGAAAAGAGAGAGAAAGAAAGAAAGAGAAAGAGAAAAAGAGAGAAAGAAAGAGAAAGAAAGAGAAAGAGAAAGAGAGAGAAAGAAAAAGAGAAAGAAAAAGAGAGAGAGAAGGAGAGAAAAAGAGAGAAAAAGAGAGAAAGAGAAAGAGAGAGAAAGAGGAAGAAAGAGAAAGAGAGAAAGAAAGAGAAAGATAGAAAGAGAAAGAAAGAGAAAGAGAGATAAAGAGAAAGAGAGAAAGAAAGTGAAAGAAAGAGAAAGAGAGAGAAAGAGAAAGAGAGAGAGAAAGAGAGAGAAAGAGAAAGAGTGAGAAAGAGAAAGAAAGAGAAAGAGAAAAAAGGAGAAAGAAAGAGAAAGAGAGATAAAGAGAAAGAGAGAGAAAGTGAAAGAGAAAGAAAGAGAAAGTGAAAGAAAGAGAAGAGAGAGAAAGAGAAAGAGAAAGAGAAAGAGAGAGAAAGAAAGAGAAAGAGAAAAAGAGAGAAAGAAAGAGAAAGAAAGAGAAAGAGAAAGAGAGAAAAAGAGAGAGAGAAAGAGAGAGAGAAAGAGAGAAAAAGAGAGAAAGAGAGAAAGAGAGAGAAAGAGAAAGAGAAAGAGAAAGAGAGAGAAAGAAAGAGAAAGAGAAAAAAGAGAGAAAGAAAGAGAAAGAAAGAGAAGAGAAAGAGAGAAAAAGAGAGAAAGAGAGAGAGAGAAAGAGAGAAAAAGAGAGAAAAAGAGAGAAAGAGAAAGAGAGAGAAAGAGAAAATAAGAGAAAGAGAAAGAGAAAGAAAAAGAGAGAAAAAGAGAGAAAGAGAAAGAGAGAGAAAGAGAAAATAAGAGAAAGAGAAAGAAAAAGAAAAAGAGAGAAAGAAAGAGAAAGAAAGAGAAAGAGAGATAAAGAGAAAGAGAGAAAGAAAGCGAAAGAAAGAGAAAGAGAGAGAAAGAGAAAAGAAAGAGAGAAAGAGAAAGAAAGAGAAAGAGAGATAAAGAGAAAGAGAGAGAAAGAGAAAGAAAGAGAAAGTGAAAGAAAGAGAAAGAGAGAGAACGAGAAAGAGAAAGAGCGAGAAAGAGAAGAGAGAGAAGTAGAAAGAGAAAGAAAGAGAAAGAGAGAAAAAAAGAGAAAGAGAAAGAAAGAGAAAGAGAGAGAAAGAGAAAGAGAAAGAGAAAGAGAGAGAAAGAGAAAGAGAAAGAAAGAAAAAGAGAGAGAGAGAAAGAAAAAGAGAGAGAAAGAAAAAGAGAAAGAAAAAGAGAGAAAGAGAAAGAGAAAGAGAGAGAAAGAGAGAGAAAGAGAAAGAGAGAGAAAGAGAGAAAGAGAAAGAGAGAGAAAGAGAAAGAAAGAGAAAGAGAGAAAGAAAGAGAAAGAGAGATAAAGAGAAAGAGAGAAAGAAAGTGAAAGAAAGAGAAAGAGAGAGAAAGAGAAAGAGAGAGAGAAAGAGAGAGAAAGAGAAAGAGAGAGAAAGAGAAAGAGAAAGAAAGAGAAAGTGAAAGAAAGAGAAAGAGAGAGAAAGAGAAAGAGAAAGAAAGAGAAAGAAAAGACAGAGAGAGAAAGAAAGAGAGAGAAGAGAAAGAGAAAGAAAGAGAGAGAAAGAGAGAGAAAGAGAAAGAGAAAGATAAAAAGAGAGAAAGAGAAAGAGAAAGAGAAAAAAGAGAAAAAAAGAGAAAGAAAGAGAAAGAGAAAGAGAGAAAAAGAGAGAAAAGAGAGAGAGAAATAGAGAAAAAGAGAGAAAAAGAGAGAAAGAGAAAGAGAGAGAAAGAGAAATAAGAGAAAGACAAAAAGAGAGAAAAAGACAGAAAGAGAAAGAGAGAGAAAGAGAAAATAAGAGAAAGAGAAAGAGAAAGAAAAAGAGAGAAAGAAAGAAAGAGAAAGAAAGAGAAAGAGAGAAAGAGAGAAAAAGAGAAAGAGAGAAAGAAAGCGAAAGAATGAGAAAGAGAGAGAAAGAGAAAGAGAGAGAAAGAGAGAGAAAGAGAAAGAAAGACAAAGAGAAAGAGAAAGAAAAAGAGAGAAAGAGAGAGAAAGAAAGAGAAAGAGAGATAAAGAGAAAGAAAGACAAAGAGAAAGAGAAAGAAAAAGAGAGAAAGAAAGAGAAAGAGAGATAAAGAGAAAGAGAGAAAGAAAGCGAAAGAAAGAGAAAGAGAGAGAAAGAGAAAGAAAGAGAAAGTGAAAGAAAGAGAGAGAAAGAGAAAGAATGAGAAAGTGAAAGAAAGAGAAAGAGAGAAAGAAAGAGAAAGAGAAAGAAAGAGAAAGAGTGAGAAAGAAAGAGAAAGAGAAAGAGAAAGAGAAAGAGAAAGAAAGAGAAAGTGAAAGAAAGAGAAAGAGAGAAAGAAAGAGAAAGAGTGAGAAAGAAAGAGAAAGAGAGAGAAAGAGAAAGAGAAAGAGAAAGAGAAAGAAAGAGAGAGAAAGAAAAAGAGAGAGAGAGAAAGAAAAAGAGAGAGAAAGAAAAAGAGAGAGAAAGAAAGAGAGAGAAAGAGAGAGAGAAAGAAAAAGAGAAAGAAAAAGAGAGAAAGAAAGAAAGAGAGAGAAAGAAAAAGAGAGAAAGAAAAAGAAAGAAACAGAAAGAGAAAGAGAGAGAAAGAGAAAGAAAGAGAAAGAGAGAGAAAGAGAAAGAGAGAGAAAGAGAAAGAAAGAGAAAGAGAGGAAAAGAAAGAGAGAGAAAGAGAGAGAGAGAGAGAAAGAGAAAGAAAAAGAAAGAGAGAGAAAGAGAAAGAAAGAGAAAGAGAGAGAAAGAAAGAGAGAGAAAGAAAGAGAAAGAGAAAGAGAGAGAAAGAAAAAGAGAGAGAAAGAAAGAGAAAGAGAGAGAAAGAGAGAGAAAGAAAAAGAGAGAGAAAGAAAGAGAAAGAGAAAGAGAAAGAGAAAGAAAGAGAAAGAGAGAGAAAGGGAGAGAAAGAGAAAGAGAGAGAAAGAGAAAGAGAGAGAAAGAGAAAGAAAGAGAAAGAGAGAGAAAGACAAAGAAAGAGAAAGAGAGAGAAAGAGAGAGAAAGAGAAAGAAAGAGAAAGAGAAAGAGAGAGAAAGAGAGAGAAAGAAAAGAGAGAGAAAGAAAGAGAAAGAAAGAGAAGAGAAAGAAAGAGAAAGAGAGAGAAAGAGAAAGAGAGAGAAAGAGAAAGAGAGAATAAGAGAAAGAAAGAGAAAGAGAGAGAAAGAGAAAGAGAAAGAGAGAGAGAGAAAGAGAGAGAGAGAGAGAGAGAAAGAAAGAAAGAAAGAGAGAGAGAGAGAGAAAGAAAGAGAGAGAGAAAGAAAGAATTAGAGACCATACTTAAATTAGAGAGACCTTGCCTTAACAGGAAGCCAGTGTAGGGAGGCTAGCACTGGAGTAATATGATCAAATTTTTTGGTTCTAGTCAGGATTCTAGCAGCCGTATTTACAACTAACTGTAGTTTATTTAGTGCTTTATCCGGGTAGCCGGAAAGTAGAGCATTGCAGTAGTCCAGCCTAGAAGTAACAAAAGCATGGATTAATTTTTCTGCGTCATTTTTGGACAGAAAATTTCTGATTTTTGCAATGTTACGTAGATGGAAAAAAGCTGTCCTTGAAACAGTCTTGATATGTTCTTCAAAAGAGAGATCAGGGTCCAGAGTAACGCCGAGGTCCTTCACAGTTTTATTTGAGACGACTGTACAACCATCCAGATTAATTGTCACATTCAACAGAAGATCTCTTTGTTTCTTGGGACCTAGAACAAGCATCTCTGTTTTGTCCGAGTTTAAAAGTAGAAAGTTTGCAGCCATCCACTTCTTTATGTCTGAAACACAGGCTTCTAGTGAGGGCAATTTTGGGGCTTCACCATGTTTCATTGAAATGTACAGCTGTGTGGCATCCGCATAGCAGTGAAATATAACATTATGTTTTCGAGGTAAAATATATAGTGAAAACAATAGTGGTCCTAAAACGGAACCTTGAGGAACACCGAAATGTAAAGTTGATTTGTCAGAGGACAAACCATTCACAGAGACAAACTGATATCTTTCCGGCAGATAAGTTCTAAACCAGGCCAGAACTTGTCCGTGTAGACCAATTTGGGTTTCCAATCTCTCCAAAAGAATGTGGTGATCGATGGTATCAAAAGCAGCCCTAAGATCTAGGAGCACGAGAACAGATGCAGAGCCTCGGTCTGACATCATTAAAAGGTAATTTACCACCTTCACAAGTGCTGTCTCAGTGCTATGATGGGGTCTAAAACCAGACTGAAGCGTTTCGTATACATTGTTTGTCTTCAGGAAGACAGTGAGTTGCTGCGCAACAGCTTTTTCAATCTTTTTTGAGAGGAATGGAAGATTCGATATAGGCCGATAGTTTTTTATATTTTCTGGGTCAAGGTTTGGCTTTTTCAAGAGAGGCTTTATTACTGCCACTTTTAGTGAGTTTGGTACACATCCAGTGGATAGAGAGCCATTTATTATGTTCAACATAGGAGGGCCAAGCACAGGAAGCAGCTCTTTCAGTAGTTTAGTTGGAATAGGGTCCAGTATGCAGCTTGAAGGTTTAGAAGCCATGATTATTTTCATCATTGTGTCAAGAGATGTAGTACTAAAACACTTTAGTGTCTCACTTGATCCTAGGTCCTGGCAGAGTTGTCCAGACTCAAGACAACGGAGCTTTGGAGGAATACGCAGATTTAAAGAGGAGTCCGTAATTTGCTTTCTAATGATCATGATCTTTTCCTCAAAGAAGTTCATGAATTTATTACTGCTGAAGTGAAAGTAATTCCTCTCTTGGGGAATGATGCTTTTTAGTTAGCTTTGCGACAGTATCAAAAACACATTTTGGATTGTTCTTATTTTCCTCAATTAAGTTGGAAAAATTGGATGATCGAGCAGCAGTGAGGGCTCTTCGATACTGCACGGTACTGTCTTTCCAAGCTAGTCGGAAGACTTCCAGTTTGGTGTGGCGCCATTTCCGTTCCAATTTTCTGGAAGCTTGCTTCAGAGCTCGTGTATTTTCTGTATACCAGGGAGCTAGTTTCTTATGACAAGTGTTTTTAGGGGTGCAACTGCATCTAGGGTATTGCGCAAAGTTAAATTGAGTTCCTCAGTTAGGTGGTTAACTGATTTTTGTCCTCTGATGTCCTTGGGTAGGCAGAGGGAGTCTGGAAGGGCATCAAGGAATCTTTGGGTTGTCTGAGAATTTATAGCACGACTTTTGATGCTCCTTGGTTGGGGTCTGAGCAGATTATTTGTTGCGATTGCAAACGTAATAAAATGGTGGTCCGATAGTCCAGGATTATGAGGAAAAACATTAAGATCCACAACATTTATTCCACGGGACAAAACTAGGTCCAGAGTATGACTGTGGCAGTGAGTAGGTCCAGAGGCATGTTGGACAAAACCCATTGAGTCGATGATGGCTCCGAAAGCCTTTTGAAGTGGGTCTGTGGACTTTTCCATGTGAATATTAAAGTCACCAAAAATTTGAATATTATCTGCTGTGACTACAATGTCCGATAGGAATTCAGGGAACTCAGTGAGGAACGCTGTATATGGCCCAGGAGGCCTGTAAACAGTAGCTATAAAAAGTGATTGAGTAGGCTGCATAGATTTCATGACTAGAAGCTCAAAAGACGAAAACGTCTTTTTTTTTTTTTTGTAAATTGAAATTTGCTATCGTAAATGTTAGCAACACCTCCGCCTTTGCGGGATGCACGGGGGATATGGTCACTAGTGTAACCAGGAGGTGAGGCCTCATTTAACACAGTAAATTCATCAGGCTTAAGCCATGTTTCAGTGAGGCCAATCACATCAAGATTATGATCAGTGATTAGTTCATTGACTATAACTGCCTTTGTGTCACGTCCTGACCAGCAGAGGGCGTATTGCTTAGTCTAGGTCAGGATGTGGCAGGGGGTTTGTGTTTGTTTAATGTTGGGTTGATGATTGGGACTTCCAATTGAAGGCAGGTGTGTATAGTTGCCTTTGATTGGAAGTCCTATATAGGTGTGTGTGTTTGTCTTTGGGGTGGTGGGGAATTGTTCTGTGTTGAGCCTATGCTTTGCCAGACTGTTGGTCGGTCGTCCGTTCATTCTCGTGAGTTCGTTTTGTTGTTTTGATGTTCATTTAGTCTGTAAATAAATACACACGATGAGCATACACATACCTGCTGCGTTTTGGTCCTCTTCTCTCCAGTACGACATTTTTAAGGATGAGTACGACTTATTTTATGACAGAATTCCCCACCAACAAAGGACCAAACAGCGGAAGAAGGCTGGCGAGGTAAGGGAGACCGAGAGACACCCCCAATAATTTTTTAGGGGGGGGCACAAGGGCTGTTTGACGGGGCAAGAGCTGCCCGCCAGTCAACAGTCGCCAGAGCTGCCCGCCAGTCAACAGTCGTCATCAGAGCTGCCCGCCAGTCAACAGTCGTCATCAGAGCTGCCCGCCAGTCAACAGTCGTCATCAGAGCTGCCCGCCAGTCAACAGTCGTCAGAGCTGCCCGCCAGTCAACAGTCGTCAGAACTGCCCGCCAGTCAACAGTCGTCAGAGCTGCCCGCCAGTCAACAGTCGCCAGAGAGGCCAGACTGCGCTGAACTGCCGGAGTGGCCAGACTGCGCTGAACTGCCGGAGTGGCCAGACTGCGCTGAACTGCCGGAGTGGCCAGACTGCGCTGAACTGCCGGAGTGGCCAGACTGCGCTGAACTGCCGGAGTGGCCAGACTGCGCTGAACTGCCGGAGTGGCCAGACTGCGCGGACCTGCCGGAGTGGCCAGACTGCCCTGACCTGCCGGAGTGGCCAGACTGCCCTGACCTGCCGGAGTGGCCAGACTGCCCTGACCTGCCGGAGTGGCCAGACTGCCCTGACCTGCCGGAGTGGCCAGACTGCGCTGAACTGCCGGAGTGGCCAGACTGCGCTGAACTGCCGGAGTGGCCAGACTGCCCAGACTGTCCCCAGTTGCCAGACTGCCCAGACTGCCCAGACTGTCCCCAGTTGCCAGACTGCCCAGACTGTCCCCAGTTGCCAGACTGCCCAGACTGTCCCCAGTTGCCAGACTGCCCCGACTGTCCCCAGTTGCCAGACTGCCCCGACTGTCCCCAGTTGCCAGACTGCCCCGACTGTCCCGAGTTGCCAGACTGCCCCGACTGTCCCGAGCTGCCAGACTGCCCCGACTGCCTGGAACGGCCTGCACCTGAGCCACCTCCAGGATAGGTGGGTTGGGGAGGGAGGGTGTAGCACAGTGCCGTCGTTGACGGCAGCCACCCTCCCTTCCCTCCCTTATGGTTTAGGGGTTATTGTTTGTTGGGTTTTTGTTGGGGTATTGGGGATTTTCTTGTTTTTCTTTTTTAGGTGCATCCTGGAGTCTGCACCTTGAAGGGGGGGTACTGTCACGTCCTGACCAGCAGAGGGCGTATTGCTTAGTCTAGGTCAGGATGTGGCAGGGGTTTGTGTTTGTTAAATGTTGGGTTGATGATTGGGACTTCCAATTGAAGGCAGGTGTGTATAGTTGCCTTTGATTGGAAGTCCTATATAGGTGTGTGTGTTTGTCTTTGGGGTGGTGGGGAATTGTTCTGTGTTGAGCCTATGCTTTGCCAGACTGTTGGTCGTTCGTTCGTTCATTCTCGTGAGTTCGTTTTGTTGTTTTGATGTTCATTTAGTCTGTAAATAAATACACACGATGAGCATACACATACCTGCTGCGTTTTGGTCCTCTTCTCTCCAGTACGACATTTTTAAGGATGAGTACGACTTATTTTATGACACTTTGAAGTGAGGGATCTAACATTAAGTAGCCCTATTTTGAGATGTGAGGTATCACGATCTCTTTCAATAATGGCAGGAATGGAGGAGGTCTTTATTCTAGTGAGATTGCTAAGGTGAACACCGCCATGTTTAGTTTTGCCCAACCTAGGTCGAGGCACAGACATGGTCTCAATGGGGATAGCTGAGCTGACTACACTGACTGTGCTAGTGGCAGACTCCACTAAGCTGACAGGCTGGCTAACAGCCTGCTGCCTGGCCTGCAACCTATTTCATTGTGGAGCTTGGGGAGTTAGAGCCCTGTCTATGTTCGTAGATAAGATGAGAGCACCCCTCCAGCTAGGATGGAGTCCGTCACTCCTAAACAGGCCAGGCGTGGTCTTGTTTGTGGGTGAGTCCCAGAAAGAGGGCCAATTATCTACAAATTCTATATTTTGGGATGGGCAGAAAACAGTTTTCAACCAGCGATTGAGTTGTGAGACTCTGCTGTAGAGCTCATCACTCCCCCTAACTGGGAGGGGGCCAGAGACAATTACTCGATGCCGACATCTTTCTAGCTGATTTCCACGCTGAAGCTATGTTGCGCTTGGTGACCTCTGACTGTTTCATCCTATCATTGGTGCCAACGTGGATAACAATATCTCTATACTCTCTACACTCGCCAGTTTAAGCTTTAGCCAGCACCGTCTTTAGATTAGCCTTAACGTCGGTAGCCCTGCCCCCTGGTAAACAGTGTATGATCGCTGGATGATTAGTTTTAAGTCTAATACTGCGGGTAATGGAGTCGCCAATGACTATGGTTTTCAATTTGTCAGAGCTAACGGTGCGAAGTTTCGGCGTCTCAGACCCCGGAATGGGAGGAGTAGAGACCGGAGAAGGCTCGGCCTCTGACTCCGACTCGCTGCTTAATGGGGAGAACCGGTTGAAAGTTTCTGTCGGCTGAATGAGCGACACCAGTTGAGCATTCCTACAGCATTTCCCTCCAGAAGCCATGAGAAAGTTGTCCAGCTGCGGGGACCGTGCGAGGGGATTTATACTAACGTTACTATCTGTACTTACTGATGGCACAGACGCTGTTTCATCCTTTCCTACACTGAAATTACCCTTGCCTAACGATTGCGTCTGAAGCTGGGCTTGCAGCACATCGATCGTTCTCCTGTATATTATGAGTACAGCGACTGCAATTAGAAGGCATCATGTTAATGTTACTTAGCTTCGGCTGTTGGAAGTCCTGACGAACCATGTCCAGATAAAACGTCCGGAGTGAAAAAGTTGAATGAAAAAAGGTTGAGTGAGGGAAAAACTAAAAATATAAACAGTAATTAAAAAGTAAAAACCGTAAAGTTGTCAGGTAGCAAAGTAAGGTTGGCAACAAAAACGCACAGCAGCACGTAAACAAGTCTGCAAGTTGTGACCAGCTGATGTGGTTTAAATGATTTTACAAGGCTGATTGAGCTCAGCGCTTGTAATTCACTTGGAGGGGTTGATTGACGTCATTAGGGAATCCATCCCTTAACCCTTGGCTGTAAGTGTTTTGAATAGGGTGTCGGTGACATGGGTGCCTCTTATACTTGTTCATTCACTGAATCCTCATGGGATTGGGAGGGCATTTCAGACCACAAGGTTTAACTAGTTTGTTAGGGTTTTGAGGATTTTCACAGGTGCATGCTCAGTGTGGGAAAGTGTGCCAAGAAATGTGAAAATGTGATGTATTTCTCCTTTCTTTATGCTGCTATACTCAGTAATTCAGCAACAACAGTGTGTTCCTTTGTCAGATTTATAGACATAAAAAAACTTGAATCCAACAATTATAATAAATCACTTTGGGCTGTCCCTCTGTGTACACACTGGTTGAATCAACGTTGTTTCCAAGTAATTTCATTGAAATTACGTGGAACCAAAGTGGAATCAACGCTCAATTGACGTCTGTACATGGAGCAGATGGAGCAGTCGGCAGAGCCGAGGAGTGAACCAGAGCCAATCCGGGAGAAGAGGGAGAATTGGGAGAAGAGGGAAATGGGAGTGTTGTTGAGTTGGTGGAGGATGCACAAATTTTTCACAAAGGAACGTGTTGTCAGTTTGGTGCCACCTGAGTCAGCTCCCCGTACTCGTCCTGAAAAGTGTGTTGAAGTTCCGGAACAATTGATACCGGCTATACGCACCAGGTCTCCAGTACGTCTCAACAGCCCGGTACGTCCTGTGCCTGCTCCTCACATTCGCCCTGAAGTGCGTGTCACCAGTCTGGTGCCACCTGTCCCGGCTCCATGCACTAGGCCTTCAGTGCGCCTGCCAGTCCGGTGTGTCCTGTTCCTGCTCTCCGCACAGGCCCTGAGGTGCGTCTTACCAGTCTGGCGCCACCTGTGCCAGCCCCACGCATCAGGCCTCCAGTGAGCCTTCCCGTTCCAGAGCTTCTGTCGACAGTTCCCAGTCCAGAGCCTCCTGAGACGTTTTACAGTCCAGAGCCTCCTGAGACGGCCCGCAGTCCGGAGCCTCCAGCGGCGGTCTGCGGTCCGGAACCTCCGGTGATGATCCGCGGTCCGGGTCCTTCGGCGACGGTCCAGGGTCCGGTGACACAAAAGCGGAGGGATTAGCGGGCGGAGCGGGGATTACACCCCGAACCGGAAGGTGGAGTCAATCACCACCTTCCGGAGACACCTGAAACCCCACCTCTTTAAGGAATACCTGGGATAGGATAAAGTAATCCTTCTAACCCCCCCTTAAAAGATTTAGATGCACTATTGTAAAGTGGTTGTTCCACTGGATATTATAAGGTGAATGCACCAATTTGTAAGTCGCTCTGGATAAGAGCGTCTGCTAAATGACTTTAATGTAAATGTAAACCGGAGCCGCCTCCTCTGCTGGAGGATCTGGGGGATGAGAAGGTTCTTCGTCCTGCACCAGAGCCGCCACCGACATTAGTCACCCACCCTAACCCTCCATTTTTTGTTTTTGTTGTTGTTTTAGGTGGCGTTCGGAGTCCGCACCTTTGGGGGGGGGGGGGGGGGGTACTGTCATGTTCTGACCATAGAAAGCTGTTATTTTCTATGGTAGAGTAGGTCAGGGCGTGACATTTTTTTTTCTAGTTTAGATTTTCTATGTTATGTTCTAGTTTTTGTATTTCTATGTTGGGCTTTTTTGGGATGATCTCCAATTAGAGGCAGCTGGTCATCGTTGTCTCAAATTGGAGATCATACTTAAGTAGTTGTTTTTCCCACCTGGGTTTGAGGGAGATTGTTTTTGAGTAAGTGTATGTTGGAACTCTTCATCACGGTTTGTTGTTTTGTTCATTCAGTTTATTTGTATGTATTGCATAGTTTCACAGTTTAATAAAGAAAATGTGGAACGATACACACGCTGCGCTTTGGTCCGCTCCTTCATCCTATGACAACCGTGACAGTCTGTTAGTTCATCATGTCTGTCTGCCTTGTCATCCCTTATTTGTCTGTGTTGTCATCCAATTTCCTACTACATTGGACAATTCAAATGTCAACCTTCTGTTGTACTCAGGAGCAGTGCCGCAATGGGTGTGTCTCAAAGCATCTCACCGTGAATTTTTGAGAAGGTATGACCGGACCATAGAGACCAACAGGGAACACTTTGAAGCATCACAGCAATTACAGTTACAGAGGTCATAAGGAGAAAACCCATGTGTTGACCTGATAATCAATTTAGTAGTCACCTCAATAATCAATCAAACAATTAAGACCAAAAATTCAAGGGCTGTCTAGTGATGGCTTTAACATTTTTCAAGACATTGAAAAGACGTGTAATTCAAAATAATTAAATTACAATCATTCTGCTTATTAGATACTATGAAGAGAAACAACATCAATGATATCATGCTGTTATTAAAACATCTGCACTGTAATTTCCAATAACCATATGCAAATACATACACACATTTTCTGAGTCTCAACATCAAGGTGATATGTTTGATGCTGCATCTGAAAATGTTGTTAATAACTGAGGAAATCATAACCAAACAACTTCACCAGGAATTAAGAGCTGTGAATACTATTTTACCTCAATGGGCACATTGCTAATCAGTTATGAATAGCTATGGTTGTATATTTCATAGAGGAGTATTAAGCAACTTTTGTATGCCATCTTATGGGGAAGTTTGGAAGGACAAATATTTCAAAGGATTAAACTTGGGAAATGTGGTTTTGGTGTTCTTTACAAAAAAAATTGCTTTGAATTCTGTACTCAAGATGGCAAATAATCAGAACTAAAATACTTTTAATTTAAGCCCAACTAAGTAAAATTTGAACCATAAAATGTTTTTACAGTGTAGCATGCAGTGTAGTATCCACCCAAACCCGAATACCCAAGACTCGACCCGGGACCACGACACCTGCATAGCCTACAGCATATAATTATTTTGCTAATAAGTTTAATTTATTGACTTACAGAAAGCCTAGCCAACATTTAAAGACCTATTCGTTAACCAGAAGAGCAACTTGGCTCATAAACATAATTTGTTTGTCATTCGGGTCGAATAATGTCTGGTCTAGACCCGGATCCGTTAGCGTACTGATCCGGTTTAAGTCTGATTGTCCTCGGGTCCGTTCGGGTTCGGGTCCAACTTTTTTGCAATAACTTTTTTTCCTTATTTTTTCTCTAGTAAACAAACTTCAGTTAGTGCTAAATACGGCTGCTAGAATCCTGACTAGAACCAAAAAATTTGATCATATTACTCCAGTGCTAGCCTCCCTACACTGGCTTCCTGTTAAGGCAAGGGCAGATTTCAAGGTTTTACTGCTAACCTACAAAGCATTACATGGGCTTGCTCCTACCTATCTTTCCGATTTGGTCCTGCCGTACATACCTACACGTATGCTACGGTCACAAGACGCAGGCCTCCTAATTGTCCCTAGAATTTCTAAGCAAACGGCTGGAGGTAGACTTTCTCCTATAGAGCTCAATTTTTATGGAATGGTCTGTATACCCATGTGAGAGACGCAGACTCAGTCTCAACCTTTAAGTCTTTACTGAAGACTCATCTCTTCAGTAGGTCCTATGATTAAGTATAGTCTGGCCCAGGAGTGTGAAGGTGAACGGAAAGGCTGGAGCAACGAACCGCCCTTGCTGTCTCTGCCTTGCCGGTTCCCCTCTCTCCACTGGGATTCTCTGCCTCTAACCCTATTACAGGGGCTGAGTCACTGGCTTACTGGTGTTCTTCCATGCCGTCCATGGGAGGGGTGCGTCACTTGAGTGGGTTGAGTCACTGACGTGGTCTTCCTGTCTGGGTTGGCGCCCCCCCCCCCCCCCCCCCCTTGGGTTGTGCCGTGGCGGAGATCTTTGTGGGCTATACTCGGCCTTGTCTTAGGACGGTAAGTTGGTGGTTGGAGATATCCCTCTAGTGGTGTGGGGGTGGGGTTATATCCTGCCTGTTTGGCCCTGTCCGGGGGTATCATCGGATGGGGCCACAGTGTCTTCTGATCCCTCCTGTCTCAGCCTCCAGTATTTATGCTGCAGTAGTTTATGTGTCGGGGGGCTAGGGTCAGTCTGTTACATCTGGAGTATTCCTCTTGTCTTATCCGGTGTCCTGCGTGAATTTAAATATGCTCTCTCTAATTCTCTCTTTCTCTCTTTCTTTCTTTCTCTCAGAGGACCTGAGCCCTAGGACCATGCCTCAGGACTACCTGGCATGATGACTCCTTGCTGTTCCCAGTCCACCTGGCCGTGCTGCTGCTCCAGTTTCAACTGTTCTGCCTGCGGCTATGGAACCCTGACCTGTTCACCGGACGTGCTTGTTGCACCCTCGACAACTACTATGATTATTATTATTTGACCATGCTGGTCATTTATGAACATTTTAACATCTTGACCATGTTCTGTTATAATATCCACCCGGCACAGCCAGAAGAGGACTGGCCACCCCTCATAGCCTGGTTCCTCTCTAGGTTTCTTCCTAGGTTTTTGGCCTTTCTAGGGAGTTTTTTCTAGGGAGTTTTTCCTAGCCACCGTGCTTCTTTCACATGCATTGCTTGCTGTTTGGGGTTTTAGGCTGGGTTTCTGTACAGCACTTTGAGATATCAGCTGATGTACGAAGGGGTATATAAATACATTTGATTTGATTTGAGTAGGAAAATATAGAGTGAAAAATGTGTTGATGTCATATAGCCCCTGATAGCACCTATTGAAATGTATCTTGTGATCAGACCTGTGACATCCGGTGAGATCCGATCACCGTTGCCAGGTGGGAAAAGGCTTTGGGACAGGTTGTGAGCTGGTCTGGTGAAACCATTCCCTGAGGTGTATGAGGACACAGGAACTGTAATGTGGCCAAGTGTGAACACATTGAGCGCATTCATTTGCCTTTTGATGATGATAAAGAAGACACTTCTTCACAATTACTGTTTATATTCATTCAAATAGAAAGCTTTATGATGTTATGATTTTATGATGCTCTTGTAATGCTACTGGAGAACTCTTCAGTTTGATAGGATGACATCTAAATTGTCAGTATCTCTGTTTGCCATCATTCTCACTCCAGAGAGTGAATCATATCGCCATGCTGGTGGTGTCAGACAGGTTACCACAGCAACACACCACACACTGCATCTGGGAAATTTTCCACTGAGGATGGTGTCATCTTGGAAATAGAACACGTGTGTGAATGGGGGGAGGAACAAAGCTGACAATGAGCAGACAAAATTGTTTGACAGGGTTAGTGTTAGGTTTGAGCCAGAATGTGGACACCAGTCTAGGGTTAGGGTGGAGGGTTGAGGGTAGGGTTAGGGTTGAGCCAGGATTGGACATGAGTCTAGGTTCAGGGGTAGGGTTGGGGTTAGTGTAAGAGTTAACAATATGAAGAAAAAATAAAAAAGACAACAACAAAAGAGTTAACAATATGTACAATCGCCGTGGCAAATAAGGAATTCCATTATTTCAGTTGGACCAAATCAGAAAGGACCACCCTAACCATAAATCCCTTTGGTCACACTAATTGTACCGTGGCAATGCACCCCACAAACAAACTTGTTGCGGTTGCACTTCACTTGAACTTCCATTTTAATATGTAATTTAGCTCCATGCTCCAGTTGTTAGTGGTTTTCGGCATCTGACGCTAAGTGTGTGTGTTTTGTGTGTGTGGTGTGTGTGTGTGTGTGTGTGTGTGTGTCTGTGTGTGTGTGTGTGTGGTTGCTCACAGAGCATGCGCATGGGTTAGCCCTAGGCTGTACATATGAGTGTGTCTTTGTTCTATAAATACACAGTTGAACATGCCTGCCTGTGAGATTCAGACTCTCCTCAGACACAAACACTAATCACAGTTGGCAATTTGTGTGGAGGAAGAGATCAGGAAGACCCCGGTCTGTTACTTTGTTTGTTTATATCTCTCTCTCTCTCTCTCTCTCTCTCTCTCTCTCCTCTCTCCTCTCTCTCTCTCTCTCTCTCTCTCTCTCTCTCTCTCTCTCTCCTCTCTCTCTCTCTCTCTCTCTCTCTCTCTCAATTCAGTTTCAATTTAAGGGACTTTATTGGCTTGGGAAACATATGTTACATTGCCAGAGAAAGTGAAATACTGTAGTTAACAAACAAAAGTGAAAAAAAAACTATAAAAAATGAACAGTAAACATTACACTCACAAAAGTTCCAAAAGAATAAAGACATTTAAAATGGCATATTATGCCTATGTACAGTCATGGCCAAAAGTTTTGAGAATGACAAAAATATTAATTTTCACAACGTCTGCTGCCTCAGTTTGTATGATGGCAATTTGCATATACTCCAGAATGTTATGAAGAGTGATCAGATGAATTGCAATTAATTGCAAAGTCCCTCTTTGCCATGCAAATGAACTGAGTCCCAAAAAAACATTTCCACTGCATTTCAGCCCTGCCACAAAAGGACCAGCTGACATCATGTCAGTGATTCTCTCGTTAACACAGGTGTGAGTGTTGACGAGGACAAGGCTGGAGATCACTCTGTCATGCTGATTGAGTTCGAATAACAGACTGGAAGCTTCAAAAGGAGGGTGGTGCTTGGAATCATTGTTCTTCCTTTGTCAACCATGGTTACTGTCGTCCCGTGTGGCTCAGTTGGTAGAGCATGGTGTTTGCAACGCCAGGGTTGTGGGTTTGATTCCCACGGGGGACCAGTACGGGGCAAAAAAATGTATGAAATGTATGCATTCACTACTGTAAGTCGCTCTGGATAAGAGCATCTACTAAAATGTCAAAATCTTACCACCAAGGAAACATGTGCCATCATCATTGCTTTGCACAAAAAGGGCTTCACAGGCAAGGATATTGCTGCCTGTAAGATTGCACCTAAATCAACCATTTATTGGATCATCAAGAACTTCAAGGAGAGCGGTTCAATTGTTGTGAAGAAGGCTTCAGGGCGCCCAAGAATGACCAGCAAGCGCCAAGACCATCTCCTAAAGATTCAGCTGCGGGATCGGGGCACCACCAGTACAGAGCTTGCTCAGGAATGGCAGCAGGCGGGTGTGAGTGCATCTGCACGCACAGTGAGGTGAAGACTTTTGGAGGATGGCCTGGTGTCAAGAAGGGCAGCAAAGAAGCCACTTCTCTCCAGGAAAAACATCAAGGACAGACTGATATTCTGCAAAAGGTACAGGGATTGGACTGCTGAGGACTGGGATAAAGTCATTTTCTCTGATGAATCCCCTTTCAGATTGTTTGGTGCATCCGTAAAAAAGCTTGTCCGGAGAAGACAAGGTGAGCGCTACCATCAGTCCTGTGCCATGCCAACAGCAAAGCATCCTGAGATCATTCATGTGTGGGGTTGCTTCTCAGCCAAGGGAGTGGGCTCACTCACAATTTTTCCTAAGAACACAGCCATGAATAAAGAATGGAACCAACACATCCTCCGAGAGTAACTTCTCCCAACCATTCAATAACAGTTTGGTGACGAACATGGCCTTTTCCAGCATGATGGAGCACCTTGCCATAAGGTAAAAGTTATAACTAAGTGGCTCGGGGAACAAAACATCTATATTTTGGATCCATGGCCAGGAAAATCCCCAGACCTTAATCCCATTGAGAACTTGTGGTCAATCCTCAAGAGGCGGGTGGACAAACAAAAACCCACAAATTCTGACAAACTCCAAGCATTGATTATGCAAGAATGGGCTGCCATCAGTCAGGATGTGGCCCAGAAGTTAATTGACAGTGTGCCAGGGCGGATTGCAGAGGTCTTGAAAAAGAAGGGTCAACACTGCAAATATTGACTCTGCATCAACTTCATGTAATTGTCAAAAAAAGGCTTTGACACTTCTGAAATGCTTGTAATTATACTTCAGTATTCCATAGTAACATCTGACAAAAATATCTAAAGACACTGAAGCAGCAAACTTTGTGAAAATTAATATTTGTGTCATTCTCAAAACTTTTGGCCACGACTGTACAGTGTTGTAACAATGTGCAAATAGTTAAAGTACAAAAGGGAAAAAACATAAACATAAATATGGGTTCAAATCAAATCCTATTTTTTTGTCACATGCGCTGAATACAACAGGTGTAGTAGACCTTACTGTGAAATGCTTACTTACAAGCCAACAATGCAGTTTTAAGAAAAATATTTACTAAATAGTCCGGGTAGCCATTTGATTAGCTGTTCAGCAGTCTTATGGCTTGGGGGTAGAAGCTGTTAAAACTTCTTAGGGAAAGCTGCCTTCTTTTAGATTTTTGCCTAAAATTACATACCAAATCTAACTGCCTGTTGCTCAAGCCCTGAAGCAAGGATATGCATATTCTTGGTACCATTTGAAAGGAAACACTTTGAAGTTTGTTTAATGTGAATTGAATGTAGGAGAATATAACACAATAGATGTGGTAGAAGAAAATACAAAGAAAAAACCCACCAGTTTTTTCTACCACCATCTTTGAAATGCAAGATAAAAGTCCCAGTTCTGGCCATCACTCTGGATGCAATTCCGCTGGTGTCCACAAGATGGCAGCAGTGTATGTGCAAAGTTTCAGATAGATAACTTGAAGTATGAGCAAACTACATGACATTTAATGTGACGTCACCCAGGTACATTTGGGCAAATCGTGAAGGAGACATTTGCATTCATATTACATTTTTCTGCAAGAATATCGTCAAATCTGTATACTTGGACTTTGATTTAGCTTTTCCAGTATTAGTAGCCATATTATAAGTTCAACATTTGCAAAACAACCAGTTTTCATAACTTCATAACTCTGAATATTCTTATAATTTTTGTCCAAAAGGAAAAGGCATGCTGTCGCACAAGGTTAGTAGCTACATTTTACGACAGATACAGGGTTTTCATATGCTCCCGTAAATCCCAGCTCATTGGCTATCTAGCTAGCTTTGTTTGACCACGATTGGTGCTTATTTGACAAAGTTAGAGTCATTCAAGTGAAGACCGCCCGCATCATTGGCGTGCCATGAAGGTGTCGCTCTCTGACCAAATATGGTATCCTATAGGATATACTACACCCCTAATGATATAGTGAAGTCTGGTTACGTTCTAGGATCTCTGAGGAATAAATACGAAAGTGATTTGACTGGTTGAAACAACGTTTAGGGTTAGATTTTCACAGATTCCTTTGCAAATTGAACGAGTGAAAATACAAAATCGATCGTGCATGCTATATGGACCTTTTTGGGATATGAAAAATAATTTTATCTAACAAAACGACACTTCATGTTATCTCTGAGACCCTTTGAATGATAAACCAGTGCAGTTATATTAACAAGAATTTAAGGTTTCAGCCGATATAAGACACTTATATGTACCGACATTTTATGTTTCTCTAAAATCTGCGATCGTGACACAAGACAACTGTCCCGTTGACGGGACGCTGATCCCTATTAAGAAGCATTTTGGACCGAGACTTGGTACTCCGGTACCGCTTGCCATGCGATAGCAGAGAGAACAGTCTATGACCAGGGTGGCTGGAGTCTTTGGCAATTTTTAGGGCCTTCCTATGACACCGCCTTGTGTAGAGGTCCTGGATGGTAGGAAGCTTAGCCCCAGTGATGTACTAGGCCGTACGCACTACCCTCTGTAGTGCCTTGCGGTCGGAAGCCAAGCAGTTGCCATACCAGGTGGTGATGCAACCAGTCAGGATGCTCTCTATGGTGCAGCTGTAGAACTTTTTGAAGATCTGAAGACCCATGCCAAATCTCTTCAGTCTCCTGAGAGGGAATAGGTGTTGTCATGCCCGCTTCACGACTGTCTTGGTGTGTTTGGACCATGATAGTTTGTTGGTGATGTGGACACCAAGGAACTTGAAGCTCTCAACCTGCTCCACTACAGCCCTGTCGATGAGAATGGGGGCGTGCTTTGCCTTCGTTTTCCTGTAGTCCACGATTATCTCCTTTTTCTTGATCACGATGAGGGAGAGATTGTTTACCTGGCACCACACTACCACACACTTCCACTTCCTCCCTATAGGCTGTCTCATCGTTGTCGGTGATCCGGACAACACAATCGTGTCGTTGGAAAACTTAATGATGGTGTTGGAGTTGTTCTGGGCCATGTAGTCATGGGTGAACAGGGAGAACAGGAGGGGACTAAGCACGCATCCCTGAGGGAAAAAAGTATGCTCATGTTATGCAGGATCTTGATTGTTACTGAGTCTTTTGCAACGGGTTTTGTTAACTTGGCTGCCTGCTTTGTCACTGGTTGCTCTGAAGCAACCGGTGTTGAGGATCAGTGTCGCAGACGTGTTGTTGCCTATCCTTACCACCTGAGGGCAGCCCGTCAGGAAATCCAGTTTCCAGTTGAGGAGGGAGGTGTTTAGTCCCAGAGTCCTTAGTTTAGTGATGAGCTTTGAGGGCACTGTGGTGTTGAACGCTGAGCTGTAGTCAGTGAACAGCATTCTCACGTAGGTGTTCCTTTTGTCCAGGTGGGAAAGGGCAGTGTTGAGATTGCGTCATCTGTGAATCTGTTGGGGCGGTATGCAAATTGGAGTGCCTCTAGGGATCCTGGGATGATGGTGTTGATGTGAGCCATGACCAGCCTTTCAAAGCACTTCATGGCTACAGATGTGAGTGCTACGGGTCGATAGTCATTTAGGCAGGTTACCTTGGTGTTCTTGGGCACTATGGTGGTCTGCTTGAAACATGTAGGTATTACAGACTTGTGCAGGGACAGGTTGAAAATGTCAGTGAAGACACTTGCCAGTTGGTCAGCGAATGCTCGGTGTACACGTCCTGGTAATCCGTCTGGCCCCGGGGCCTTGTGAATGTTGACCTGTTTACAGGTCATACTCATATCGACTATGGCGAGCGTGATCACACAGCTGGTGCTCTCGTGCATGATTCAGTGTTGCTTACCTCGAAGCGCGCATAGAAGTAATTGAGCTCGTCTGGTGGGCTTGTGTCACTGGGCAGCTCGCGGCTGGGCTTCCCTTTGTAGTCTGTAATAGTTTGCAAGCCCTGCCACATCCGACGAGCGTCGGAGCACACATAGTAGGATTCACAATGGTGTTTGTGCTTCACTGGTTGCCCTTTTCTTTTGGCAACAGGTCACAAATATTGCTGCTGTAATTGCACACTGTGGTATTTCACCCAGTAGATATGGGAGTTTATCCAAATTGGATTTGTTTTCAAATTCTTTGTGGGTCTGTGTAATCTGAGAGAAATATGTGTCTCTAATATGGTCATACATTTGGCAGGAGGTTAGGAAGTGCAGCTCAGTTTCCACCTCATTTTGTGGGCATTGTGGACATAGCCTGTCTTCTCTTGAGAGCCAGGTCTGCCTACAGTGGCATTTCTCTATAGCAAGGTTATGCTCACTGAGTCTGTACATAGTCAAAGCTTTCCTTAATTTTGGATCAATCACAGTGGTCAGGTATTCTGCCACTCTGTACTCTCTGTTTAGGTCCTAATAGCATTCTAGTTTGCTCTGTTTTTTCTTTTTCTTTTTTCTCATTCTTTCCAATGTGTCAAGTAATTAATCTTTTTGTTTTCTCATGATTTGGTTGGGTAAAATTGTGATGCTGTCCTGGGGCTCTGTGGGGTCTGTTTGTGTTTGTAAACAGAGCCCCACGACCAGCTTGCTTAGGGGACTCTTCTCCAGGTTCATCTCTCTGTAGGTAATGGCTTTGTTATGGAAGGTGGGAATCGCTTCCTTTTAGTTGGTTGCAGAATTGAATGGTTGTTTTCTGGATTTTGATAATTAGCAGGTATCGGCCTAATATTTTTGGAGAATTCCGCATGCGGTCTCAATTTGGTGTTTGTCCAATTTAGTGAATTCTTGGTTGGTGAGCGGACCCCAGACTTCACACCCTTGAAGGGCAATGGGTTCTGTAAGTGGTTCAATTATTTTGTGCCAGATCCTACTTGGTATGTCGAATTTTATGTTCCTTTTGATTCCATAGAAGGCCCCTCTTGCCTTGTCTCTCAGAACATTCACAGCTTTGTGGAAGTTACCTGTGGTGCTGATGTTTAGGCTGAGGTATGTATAGTTTTTTTGTGTGCTCTAGGGCAACAGTGTTTAGATGGAATTTGTATTTATGGTCCTGGCACTGGACCTTTTTTAGAACACCGTTATTTTTGTCTTACTGAGATTTACTGTCAGGTCCCAAGTCTGACAGAATCTGTGCAGAAGATCTAGGTGCTGCTGTAGGCCCTCCTTGGTTGGGGATAGAAGAACCAGAGCATCAGCAAACAGTAGACATTTGACTTCAGATTCTAGTAGGGTGAGGCCGGGTGCTGCAGACTGTTCTACTGCCCTCGCCAATTTGCTGATATATATGTTGAAGAGGGTGGGGCTTAAGCTGCATCCCTGTCTCACCCTAAGGCCCAGTGGAAAGAAATGTGTTTTTTTTGTTGCCAATTTTAACCGCACACTTGTGGTTTGTGTACATGGATTTTATAATGTCGTATGTTTTTCCCCCAACACGTCTTTCCATCAATTTGTATAGCAGACCTGACCTTGTTGCCAAATTGAGTTAAAAGCCTTTTGAAGTCAACAAAGCATAAGGAGACCTTGTCTTTGTTTTGGTTTGTTTGTTTGTCAATTAGGGAGTGCAGGGTGAATACGTGGTCTATCATACGGTAATTTGGTAAAAAGCCAATTTGACATTTGCTCAGTACATTGCTTTCACTAAGGAAATGTACGATTCTGCTGTTAATGATAATGCCGAGGATTTTCCCAAGGTTGCTTTTGACACATATCCCATGGTAGATATGTGGGGGGGGGGGGGGGGGGGGGGCTGGTGGTGTTGTGGTCTGGATGTAGGCCCTCTATGTGTAGGTCTGGGGGGGGTGGATGTGGCTGGTGGTGCTGTGGTCTGGATGTAGACCCTCTATGTGTAGGTCTGGGGGGTGGATGTGGCTGGTGGTGCTGTGGTCTGGATGTAGACCCTCTATGTGTAGGTCTGGGGGGGGGGGGGGTGGCTGGTGGTGTTGTGGTCTGGATGTAGGCCCTCTATGTGTAGGTCTGGGGGGGGTGGATGTGGCTGGTGGTGCTGTGGTCTGGATGTAGACCCTCTATGTGTAGGTCTGGGGGAGGGGTGTGGCTGGTGGTGTTTAGGTCTGGATGTAGGCCCTCTATGTGTAGGTCTGGGGGGGGGGGGCGGGGGGGCTGGTGGTGCTGGTGGTGCTGTGGTCTGGATGTAGACCCTCTATGTGTAGGTCTGGGGGGGGGTAGATGTGGCTGGTGGTGCTGTGGTCTGGCTGGATGTAGACCCTCTATGTGTAGGTCTGGGGGGGTGGATGTGGCTGGTGGTGCTGTGGTCTGGATGTAGACCCTCTATGTGTAGGTCTGGGGGGGGGGGGGGTGGCTGGTGGTGTTGTGGTCTGGATGTAGGCCCTCTATGTGTAGGTCTGGGGGGGGTGGATGTGGCTGGTGGTGCTGTGGTCTGGATGTAGACCCTCTATGTGTAGGTCTGGGGGAGGGGTGTGGCTGGTGGTGTTTAGGTCTGGATGTAGGCCCTCTATGTGTAGGTCTGGGGGGGGGGGGCGGGGGGGCTGGTGGTGCTGGTGGTGCTGTGGTCTGGATGTAGACCCTCTATGTGTAGGTCTGGGGGGGGGTAGATGTGGCTGGTGGTGCTGTGGTCTGGCTGGATGTAGACCCTCTATGTGTAGGTCTGGGGGGGTGGATGTGGCTGGTGGTGCTGTGGTCTGGATGTAGACCCTCTATGTGTAGGTCTGGGGGGGTGGATGTGGCTGGTGGTGCTGTGGTCTGGATGTAGACCCTCTATGTGTAGGTCTGGGGGGTGGATGTGGCTGGTGATGCTGTGGTCTGGATGTAGACCCTCTATGTGTAGGTCTGGGGGGGGGGGGGTGGCTGGTGGTGTTGTGGTCTGGATGTAGGCCCTCTATGTGTAGGTCTGGGGGGGGTGGATGTGGCTGGTGGTGCTGTGGTCTGGATGTAGACCCTCTATGTGTAGGTCTGGGGGAGGGGTGTGGCTGGTGGTGCTTTAGGTCTGGATGTAGGCCCTCTATGTGTAGGTCTGGGGGGGGGGGGCGGGGGGGCTGGTGGTGCTGGTGGTGCTGTGGTCTGGATGTAGACCCTCTATGTGTAGGTCTGGGGGGGGGGTAGATGTGGCTGGTGGTGCTGTGGTCTGGCTGGATGTAGACCCTCTATGTGTAGGTCTGGGGGGGTGGATGTGGCTGGTGGTGCTGTGGTCTGGATGTAGACCCTCTATGTGTAGGTCTGGGGGGGTGGATGTGGCTGGTGGTGCTGTGGTCTGGATGTAGACCCTCTATGTGTAGGTCTGGGGGGGTGGATGTGGCTGGTGGTGCTGTGGTCTGGATGTAGACCCTCTATGTGTAGGTCTGGGGGGGGGGGGGTGGCTGGTGGTGCTGTGGTCTGGATGTAGACCCTCTATGTGTAGGTCTGGGGGGGGTGGATGTGGCTGGTGGTGCTGTGGTCTGGATGTAGACCCTCTATGTGTAGGTCTGGGGGGGGGGTGTGGCTGGTGGTGCTGTGGTCTGGATGTAGACCCTCTATGTGTAGGTCTGGGGGGGGGGGGGGCGGGGGGGCTGGTGGTGCTGGTGGTGCTGTGGTCTGGATGTAGACCCTCTATGTGTAGGTCGTGGGGGGGGGGTAGATGTGGCTGGTGGTGCTGTGGTCTGGATGTAGACCCTCTATGTGTAGGTCTGGGGGGGGGTGGTGGCTGGTGGTGCTGTGGTCTGGATGTAGACCCTCTATGTGTAGGTCTGGGGGGGGTAGATGTGGCTGGTGGTGCTGTGGTCTGGATGTAGACCCTCTATGTGTAGGTCTGGGGGGGGGGTGGATGTGGCTGGTGGTGCTGTGGTCTGGATGTAGACCCTCTATGTGTAGGTCTGGGGGGGTGGATGTGGCTGGTGGTGCTGTGGTCTGGATGTAGACCCTCTATGTGTAGGTCTGGGGGGGGGGGGGGGGGCGGGGGGGCTGGTGGTGCTGTGGTCTGGATGTAGACCCTCTATGTGTAGGTCTGGGGGGGGGGTAGATGTGGCTGGTGGTGCTGTGGTCTGGCTGGATGTAGACCCTCTATGTGTAGGTCTGGGGGGGTGGATGTGGCTGGTGGTGCTGTGGTCTGGATGTAGACCCTCTATGTGTAGGTCTGGGGGGGGGTGGATGTGGCTGGTGGTGCTGTGGTCTGGATGTAGACCCTCTATGTGTAGGTCTGGGGGGGGTGGATGTGGCTGGTGGTGCTGTGGTCTGGATGTAGACCCTCTATGTGTAGGTCTGGGGGGGGGGGTGGATGTGGCTGGTGGTGCTGTGGTCTGGATGTAGACCCTCTATGTGTAGGTCTGGGGGGGTGGATGTGGCTGGTGGTGCTGTGGTCTGGATGTAGACCCTCTATGTGTAGGTCTGGGGGGGGGGGTTGGATGTGGCTGGTGGTGCTGTGGTCTGGATGTAGACCCTCTATGTGTAGGTCTGGGGGGGTGGATGTGGCTGGTGGTGCTGTGGTCTGGATGTAGACCCTCTATGTGTAGGTCTGGGGGGGGGGGGGTGGATGTGGCTGCTGTGGTCTGGATGTAGACCCTCTATGTGTAGGTCTGGGGGGGTGGATGTGGCTGGTGGTGCTGTGGTCTGGATGTAGACCCTCTATGTGTAGGTCTGGGGGGGGGGGTGGATGTGGCTGGTGGTGCTGTGGTCTGGATGTAGACCCTCTATGTGTAGGTCTGGGGGGGGGTGGATGTGGCTGGTGGTGCTGTGGTCTGGATGTAGACCCTCTATGTGTAGGTCTGGGGGGGGGGGGTTGGATGTGGCTGGTGGTGCTGTGGTCTGGATGTAGACCCTCTATGTGTAGGTCTGGGGGGGGGGGGTGTGGCTGGTGGTGCTGTGGTCTGGATGTAGACCCTCTATGTGTAGGTCTGGGGGGGGGGTGGATGTGGCTGGTGGTGCTGTGGTCTGGATGTAGACCCTCTATGTGTAGGTCTGGGGGGGGGGTGTGTGGCTGGTGGTGCTGTGGTCTGGATGTAGACCCTCTATGTGTAGGTCTGGGGGGGTGGATGTGGCTGGTGGTGCTGTGGTCTGGATGTAGACCCTCTATGTGTAGGTCTGGGGGGGGGGTGTGGCTGGTGGTGCTGTGGTCTGGATGTAGACCCTCTATGTGTAGGTCTGGGGGGGGGGGGGTATGGATGTGGCTGGTGGTGCTGTGGTCTGGATGTAGACCCTCTATGTGTAGGTCTGGGGGGGGGTGGATGTGGCTGTTGGTGCTGTGGTCTGGATGTAGACCCTCTATGTGTAGGTCTGGGGGGGGGGGGGTGGCTTGTGGTGCTGTGGTCTGGATGTAGACCCTCTATGTGTAGGTCTGGGGGGGGGGGGTAGATGTGGCTGGTGGTGCTGTGGTCTGGATGTAGGCCCTCTATGTGTAGGTCTGGGGGGGTGTGTTTGGTGGTGTTGTGGTCTGGATGTAGACCCTCTATGTGTAGGTCTGGGGGGGTAGATGTGGCTGGTGGTGCTGTGGTCTGGATGTAGACCCTCTATGTGTAGGTCTGGGGGGGGGGGATGTGGCTGGTGGTGCTGTGGTCTGGATGCAGACCCTCTATGTGTAGGTCTGGGGGGGGGGGGTAGATGTGGCTGGTGGTGCTGTGGTCTGGATGTAGACCCTCTATGTGTAGGTCTGGGGGGGGGTGGATGTGGCTGGTGGTGCTGTGGTCTGGATGTAGACCCTCTATGTGTAGGTCTGGGGGGGGGGGTGGCTGGTGGTGCTGTGGTCTGGATGTAGACCCTCTATGTGTAGGTCTGGGGGGGGTGGATGTGGCTGGTGGTGCTGTGGTCTGGATGTAGACCCTCTATGTGTAGGTCTGGGGGGGGGGGGGGGGTGGCTGGTGGTGCTGTGGTCTGGATGTAGACCCTCTATGTGTAGGTCTGGGGGGGTGGATGTGGCTGGTGGTGCTGTGGTCTGGATGTAGACCCTCTATGTGTAGGTCTGGGGGGGGGTGGATGTGGCTGGTGGTGCTGTGGTCTGGATGTAGACCCTCTATGTGTAGGTCTGGGGGGGGGTGGATGTGGCTGGTGGTGCTGTGGTCTGGATGTAGACCCTCTATGTATAGGTCTGGGGGGGGGGGGATGTGGCTGGTGGTGCTGTGGTCTGGATGTATACCCTCTATGTGTAGGTCTGGGGGGGGGGGGGGGGGTGGATGTGGCTGGTGGTGCTGTGGTCTGGATGTAGACCCTCTATGTGTAGGTCTGGGGGGGGTGGATGTGGCTGGTGGTGCTGTGGTCTGGATGTAGACCCTCTATGTGTAGGTCTGGGGGGGTGGATGTGGCTGGTGGTGCTGTGGTCTGGATGTAGACCCTCTATGTGTAGGTCTGGGGGGGGGGGGGTGGATGTGGCTGGTGGTGCTGTGGTCTGGATGTATACCCTCTATGTGTAGGTCTGGGGTGGGTGGATGTGGCTGGTGGTGCAGTGGTCTGGATGTAGACCCTCTATGTGTAGGTCTGGGGGGGTGGATGTGGCTGGTGGTGCTGTGGTCTGGATGTAGACCCTCTATGTGTAGGTCTGGGGGGGGGGGTAGATGTGGCTGGTGGTGCTGTGGTCTGGATGTAGGCCCTCTATGTGTAGGTCTGGGGGGGTGTGTTTGGTGGTGTTGTGGTCTGGATGTAGACCCTCTATGTGTAGGTCTGGGGGGGTAGATGTGGCTGGTGGTGCTGTGGTCTGGATGTAGACCCTCTATGTGTAGGTCTGGGGGGGGGGGGGATGTGGCTGGTGGTGCTGTGGTCTGGATGCAGACCCTCTATGTGTAGGTCTGGGGGGGGGGTAGATGTGGCTGGTGGTGCTGTGGTCTGGATGTAGACCCTCTATGTGTAGGTCTGTCTGTTTGGGAAAAAGTTTATTTTCTTTTATATATTTCCTGTTTGTGTCCATAAGGAGTACAATCTGTGGCTTGTGTATGTCCTCAGTAGGTGTGGGGGGGTTGTCAGGAGGGCTATCAGGGGTGCTGACAGGGGGGGTGGGATCCCCCGGGCTTGGGGTTCTTCATTTATCTGTCCTGCTGAGACATTGAGGCTATGTTCTGCTGTGGTGTCAAGAGTTTAGTCAGGATCTGAGGTGGGCTGTTCTGCTGGCTTCTCTGTGGGGGTGGCCAGCTCTCTAATGGGTTGTTCTCTGTCACACATCATCTTTCTCACCTTCTCCTCCAGCACGCTCACCTTCTCCTCTTGTGCTCTGTTTTTCTCCTGCCGCTGGGCCTTCTTCTGCCGCTCCTGCTCTTTCTCCTGTTGAAGTTGTCTCACCACAGTGTAGACATGTCTCTCTCCCCCTCCAGCTCTCCAGGTCTGTTGTTGTGCTGGACTGTTGTCTGGGTCTTTGCTAACTGGAGTGTGTTCACCTGCCACTTGCCTTACCCCCAACTCTGTGAATTTATCATTTTTATTAACCTTTATTTAACTAGGCAAGTTAGTTAAGAACAAATTCTTATTTTCAATGACAGCCTAGGAACAGTGGGTTAACTGCCTTGTTCAGGGGCAGAACAACAGATTTTTACCTTGTCAGCTCTGGGGTTCTTGCTTAGTTGCTCTCCCTCTCTCCCAGCCCTCCTATCTCTCTCTTTAGCTTGCTGTCTTGCTCTTTCTCTCTTCTTCTCTATCCCTTGCTCTCTCTTTCTCTATCACTCTCTCTTTTTCTCTTTCTCTGCCCCCCCTGTCTCTCTCCCCCTTTTTTGCTTAGTTTCTCTCCCTCTCCCTTTCCCTCCCAGCCCTCCTTGCTGTCTCTTTCTCTCTTTCTCTCTCTCGCTCGCTCTTTCTCTCCCACACAAACAAACACACACACATATGCTTCATGCCCATAGATTTGTCCTGTTTTGTAATTTTTCTGATGTTAAATCAATTACTGAAACTCATTTTGAAGCCCACATTTCATCATCATTATTTATTAAAAAAAGGATATGTCAGCAGTATTTTGTGGAGGGGGCACAATGACTGGACCGGGCAAACCAACCCATTTCAGACTATAAATTAAGTTAGAGTAGATTGTCTAACTATCTTAGCTGGCATGACTGCTGGCAAGGTTGCTAGACTTTAGAAAATACAAATACCAGTGTGGCAGTTGTACTATACTCCTAAGGCATAAGAGTTCATAAAGAAAATGTGTGCATAACGCCCCTGCACATACACACACAATGAAACACACATTCTATTTTAAGAGCAGACTCACACAGTTCACTCATACAGTCTTTCTATGTTTCATGTCATTGAGGACTCTAAGGAAATACAGTTTTATCATACCCTTTTTACAATGCAGTACCAGCCCAAACTGTAATGTGCTGGCCCAGATATGTTATTTTTACACTGTCCTTCACAACATGGTTCCAGCAATGATAGATGCGTAACCAGGCCAGTGCAGAAAAGCTTGGCTATATGTAGACATCAGATAACTAGACGTCTTTTTTGTCATGATGTCATCCAGACATTAGGGGAAGACGCCATGCTTTTTCATTCTTCATTGAATACCTCTGACCTTGGGAAACACTGGTCTGGAGCGATTGGTTTTAAGTGTATGGCAGGCAATGTACACTGTGCTTAAGGTTGTAGGAAGCACATTACTCAACTAGATGGCGATAGAGGTCAGACATTATTTCTCGGGAACTAATCTTGGCATGTTCTTGAGCATTGATTCAGTAGAGGAAGTAATAGGAGTAAGGGCTCGATTTCATCCATATCCATTATTTTAAAGGCAATATTCCCCTGTTCGAGGAGACTGCGTTTGGTCATTCTACGAAAATGGTGGCTTTCCTGTCCCGGCCTTATTCACCAGGAAAGATAATGGCACAACAAATATTTTGGGGGTTTTAATTGAAGTGTTTTATTATTGATAAAACATATGTAAAACAGTTATATTGCGAACATTTTTTTTATATATATTGTAGAGCACGGTCAGTACAATGAAATTGTCTTGTCCCTCAGGTCAGGAGTCATGGTTTAGTGACATATTTTGAGTTTTAAAATATATTTTTTGCCCTCTTTAAATGTCATAACACAAAGGAAAGTATTATAGTTATTTAGTAAACTAAAATATTAAATAAATATTACAAATAATTTACAAGTAAAAGCTGTCCCTCAATTTCATGTCACTGGTGTTAAAATGTATAAAAAACACAACTTTGAAAAATTGCAACATCCTTGCCAAATTCTTCCTGGGTCAAAGGTTCATTGAAGACTGGACTGTTTTGAAAAGCACATGGTGAGTGTGCACTCTCTCTTCATATGTTAACAATTTGATGATTAACTTGATAATTTCATGCGAGGACTTAAGATGTGTCACTGGTATTATACAGTTTATAGTAAGAGGAAAGGAAATTGGATTTAAATTATTGATAAAATCGCATGATTAAGTGATTTATTTACAATTTAAGAAATGTGGTTTGAGCTACAGTGGCTGCCATCTTAGATATGCCATCTTGTCTGCAGATATGTCACTGGTGTTACCATCACTGGTGTTACTGTTCTTGCTGGTAACACAAGTGACATGACAATAACACCAGTGACAATCAATAACACCACAAACTTTTCTCAACGTAATGTTTTATAAACCCTCAACAATTATATAAAGAAACACTTATTAGCATTTTATTACTGTTTCAAGATTGTAATCACATAATATGGCTTTCCTTTTGATAGATATGGCGAAATTAGGTGCTGCTGAAAAGCAAAGACTCTACAGACAGCGCAGGGATGCTGACCCACACCACAGAGCAGCCTACCTTAAACAAAAACACCAGACTTACCAGAACACCAGAACACCAAACACAGACTGAGGTTAAAGGATTTAGAGAGTCAAAAAAGCAAGAGAGTGAAGGATCTCACAGAAAGGGAAAAAAGACAGGGGCGAAGGAAATGGCGGATCAGACAGGCAAAACACAGTGAGAGATTGAGAGCAGGAATGACAGACAGTGAACCCAGTACTGCAAGGTCAGAATTAAGACAGTGTCTGTAGGAAGACATATGTACTCTGTATCTACAGAGTTACTTTAAGGGATAGTTCACCCAAATTACAAAATGACATATTGGTTTCCTTACCATCTATGCAGTCTATGGACAAGGTATGACAGCAAGCCATGCTTTTATTTACCTGGCCACTGTTTCAAATGCTAATTATTTTGCACAAAACCAAAGCATTGATTGCTGTCATACATTGCCAATAGACTTCTTACATGGTAAGGAAACCAATATGTCGTTTCATAACTATCCCTTTAAGTAGGCCTACACAATATTTGTCACATGGCACGATAATTGATATATACTGTTTTAACAAGCTACTTATTTTTGTGGATAGGCGTGACAGAGTTGGAAAATATTTGTAATTAAAAATATTACTAATAAATTGATACAATTTGTTTGAAATAATCTTATGTTTGCCATTGGTTTCACATTGTGTCACTGGTATTACTCCCTGGTATTACTGTATGGCGTATTGGTGTTCTGGCATCAGAGTTGCCTAATTTAATTGAATATGTTTTTTGTATCTACCTAACTGTTGCTACATTCATTACTAAACATTTTATGGATATGATCATTCAATTTTGATGACTCAACCTGAATTATTTCTAATGTTTCAACAACAAAAAAAACAATAGTATAAATGGGAAAATGTCAGACAATAGAACTTTACACACGCATGTTTAAAGTCAATTATTCCTAATCCAAACAATTTCTTAGTATTATCATTAACCGTTTCTCCCTTTGATTATATATGCAAATTAAAGACTGAAATTACATTCTAGAAAGCCTGAATTGTCATCTAAAATATAGGTAACACCAGTGACAAAAAAGCAGCACAAGCATTTTTTTATGTAATGTAGTAAAAATATAAAAATATGTTAAGCTGTCATTTATGTTGATTTATAATGTTAAGGTTTTTTTTTACTTTTACTTAACCATGTAGGCCAGTTGAGAACAAGTTCTCATTTACAACTGTGACCTGGCCAAGATGAAGCAAAGCAGTGCGACAAAAACAACAACACAGAGTTACACATAAACAAACATACAGTCAATAACACAATAGAAAAAAATCTATGTACAGTGTGTGCAAATGTAGAAGAGTAGGGACGTAGACAATAAATAGGCCATAGAGGCGAAATAATTACAATTTAGCATTAACACTGGAGTGATAGATGTGCAGATGATGATGTGCAAGTAGAGATACTGGGGTGCAAAAGAGCAAGAAGATAAATAACAATATGGGGATGAGGTAGTTGGATGTGCTATTTACAGATTGGCTGTGCAGTGATTGGTAAGCTACTCTGACAGCTGATGCTTAAAGTTAGAGAGGGAGATATAAGACTCCAGCTTCAGGGATTTTTGCAATTCGTTCCAGTCATTGGCAGCAGAGAACTGGAAAGAAAGGCGGCCAAAGGAAGTGTTGGATTTGGAGGTGACCAGTGAAATATACCTCCTGGAGCGTGTGCTACAGGTGGGTGTTGCTATGGTGACCAGTGAGCTGAGATAAGGTGGGGCTTTACCTAGCAAAGACTTACAGATGACCTGGAGCCAGCGGGTTTGGCGATGAATATGTAGCGAGGGCCAGCCAACGAGAGCATACAGGTCGCAGTGGTGGGTAGTATATGGGGCTTTGGTGACAAAATGGATGGCACTGTGATAGACTACATCCAGTTTGCTGAATAGAGTGTTGGATGCTATTTTGTAAATGATATCGCCAAAGTCAAGGAGGTTTAGGCAATTAAAGGCAATGATACCAAATACTAATTGAGTGTATGTAAACTTCTGACCCACTGGGAATGTGATTAAATAAATAAAATATTAAATAAATCATTCTCTCTAATATTATTCTGACATTTCACATTCTTAAAATAAAGTGGTGATCCTAACTGACCTAAGACGGAGAATTTTTACTAGGATTACATGTCAGGAATTGTGAAAAACTGAGTTTAAATGTATTTGGCTAAGGTGTATGTAAACTTCCAACTTCAACTGTATATACATATGAGATGAGTAATATAGGACATGTAGACATTATTAAAGTGGCGTTATTTAAAGTGAGTAGAGATACCTTTGTTAAATCCATTTATCCATCCATTTATTACATTTTGAGATTTGAGTCTGTGTGTTGGCAGCAGCCACTCTGTGTTAGTGATGGATGTTTAAGGCGACTTGCAGTGGGACAAGAGTAATACGGCATTCAAACGATATAGTTTTTTTGTGCAGTTATTATTATTTCGGTGCTTGAAATGGACTGAAATATTTCAGACAGTGGCTTCACATTAATAATGTGAGCTAAAGGATTTCACATATTTCATACCAATAGAGGCCATAGTGTTTTTATAGTTCACTTTTACTTGAACAGTGGCAGTGCACCTCAATGCACCTATAGATGCTCTACCTATGTGGGGGATTACCTTTTTGATATTGTCTAATGTATTTTGATCAGTCTATGTAAATCAACAGTATGTTGATGTGAATTTCTATACAAATAAATCATTAAGGAAAAATAATTGAATACATTATATTTACTTTTTTGATATTGATATTAATTGATTATTGATAACCTTATTTATTGCTGATTATTATGCCTTCTATCTTTTATGTTATAGTAGTAGTAGTAATCTTACATTCTTACTCACTAGCTTCACTGTATCTTTAGCTTACATGTTTCTTTTAAATGTAAACTTACTCATCACCCACAGCCATTCGAAATATATCTCTGTGACCTAGTTCACCAATTGATAAGATAAGTTGCTTATTAACTACAGCAATTAGACATTGTGATCATGTGATGTTTGTAGCCAAGTGTATGACTAATGATGCATTCATTCATTATACTACATGCAGCACTTAGTATGTCATGTATGAATGGAAGGCATAATAAGTGTTTAACTCAGTATGTTTAGAGCATAATACGTCTTTGCATTGGTTAGTTACCATACAGTATACAAACCGGAAGCTTATCAGAGTAGATTCTGATTCAGATTTACAGAAGAATTAAAAGGAAGGGAAAATATTCAGTGTTTTTCCAACGATAACTCATTGAGAAACTCACACAGTCTGCAATGGCCCAAAGGTGTTTAGTCATTGGAAACAGCAGTTATATATGTATCACTATGATAGAGAAAATCCCTGCATGTATTGGTCATTCAGTATATGTCTCTGCATATCACCATTAACTTATGTCTGTTTTGAAGTTTGGGAGTTATCTGACAAACATAGAAACAAGACAATTAATTTGTATGGTGTCTCTCTGCAGATGAGTTATTGAAAGAATAGAAGTAGGCTACTGTGGCACTGACAGCAGCCATTATGAATTAGCCCTGTCAACAATGTGCACACTGGCCTTCTCTGCAGCTGTTGTGATGACACTTACCACAAAGATGAAACCTAGCTGAGCAAATAATGCACATCATCAGCGCATCCCAGAGAAAATATAGCATCAATTACAGAGAGATAGCAAACAGTGCACTGCTTTATCCAATTATTCACTGAAGACCATCAATCTTGTACACATCCATTCTAGAAAAGGGGGTTGGTCTAGAGACACATGGTGTTTCCCATAAGAGCTGCAATGGAAAACCACAATGAAAAAACATTTGTCTTTTCAATCGGTTTTCATCATAATTTGACACAAAAGAGGCACAACCCAAGGACATAAAGATGTAACTTTGACTTGTAAGACCTCTAAGCTCCATCTTTCTTTATTCCTGATATGAACAGCAAGTCTCATTATACACTTTTATTGGTCCATTTTCAGTGTGACATGAACAGTTATTGACATTCTTCTCGATTGTTATCTAGTCTTTGCTCAGAAATCAAGGGCAGGGGAGGGCAGATGCCCTGCTTCTGGGGGTTGAGATGGGGGGCAGAAGGAGGAGGAGAGGGAAGAGGGGGGGAGTGGGAAAAGAGGCAGCTGGCGCCAGAACTGATGTGTGCAACACCTCTGCCTGCCTAGCAGGTGAAGGGGGAAGGGGGCTACAGTAGGTAGAGTACAGTAGTAGCAGAAGAAGAGAAGGAAAGTTAAACATGCCAGCATAATAGCAGAATTAGGGTTGTATATACAGTATTGTTGTTTCTCCTGACTGCTGTTCTGTACTCTGTTTATTGACTACAATTGTAAGACATGGTGACTCACAGATCCATGACTCAAACTGAAATCAAATCCACTGAGTCAGAGATTAGAAGAACAGAAAACAAGGATTATAATACAAACATATTTTTTACAAATGTTGTTTCTTGTTGAATATCACATTATTGTAGAGGTACATTGCAAGGCAACTGTTTCACTTGTAACCCTGCACCGTGTAATGTTTACTTTTATCACAAATCAAATCAAATCAAATGTATTTTTATATAGCCCTTCGTACATCAGCTGATATTCTCAAAGTGCTGTACAGAAACCCAGCCTAAAACCCCAAACAGCAAGCAAAGCATGTGAAAGAAGCACGGTGGCTAGGAAAAACTCCCTAGGAAAAACTCCCTAGAAAGGCCAAAAACCTAGGAAGAAACCTAGAAAGGAACCAGGCTATGAGGGGTGGCCAGTCCTCTTCTGGCTGTGCAGGGTGGATATTATAACAGAACATGGTCAAGATGTTAAAATGTTAAAATGTTCATAAATGACCAGCATGGTCAAATAATAATAATCATAGTAGTTGTCGAGGGTGCAACAAGCACGTCCGGTGAACAGGTCAGGGTTCCATAGCCGCAGGCAGAACAGTTGAAACTGGAGCAGCAGCACGGCCAGGTGGACTGGGGACAGCAAGGAGTCATCATACCAGGTAGTCCTGAGGCATGGTCCTAGGGCTCAGGTCCTCCGAGAGAAAGACAGAAAGAGAGAAAGAGAGAATTAGAGAGAGCATATTTAAATACACACAGGACACCGGATAAGACAAGAGAAATACTCCAGATGTAACAGACTGACCCTAGCCCCCCGACACATAAACTACTGCAGCATAAATACTGGAGGCTGAGACAGGAGGGATCAGAAGACACTGTGGCCCCATCCGATGATACCCCCGGACAGGGCCAAACAGGCAGGATATAACCCCACCCACTTTGCCAAAGCACAGCCCCCACACCACTAGAGGGATGTCTCCAACCACCAACTTACCGTCCTAAGACAAGGCCGAGTATAGCCCACAACGATCTCCGCCATGGCACAACCCAAGGGGGGGGCGCCAACCCAGACAGGAAGACCACGTCAGTGACTCAACCCACTCAAGTGACGCACCCCTCCCATGGACGGCATGGAAGAACACCAGTAGGCCAGTGACTCAGCCCCTGTAAAAGGGTTAGAGGCAGAGAATCCCAGTGGAAAGAGGGGAACCGGCATGGCAGAGACAGCAAGGGCGGTTCGTTGCTCCAGCCTTTCCGTTCACCTTCACACTCCTGGGCCAGACTATACTTAATCATAGGACCTACTGAAGAGATAAGTCTTCAGTAAAGACTTAAAGGTTGAGACTGAGTCTGCGTCTCTCACATTGGTAGGCAGACCATTCCATAAAAATGGAGCTCTATAGGAGAAAGCCCTACCTCCAGCCGTTTGCTTAGAAATTCTAGGGACAATTAGGAGGCCTGCGTCTTGTGACCGTAGCGTACGTGTAGGTATGTACGGCAGGACCAAATCGGAAAGATAGGTAGGAGCAAGCCCATGTAATGCTTTGTAGGTTAGCAGTAAAACCTTGAAATCAGCCCTTGCCTTAACAGGAAGCCAGTGTAGGGAGGCTAGCACTGGAGTAATATGATCAAATTTTTTGGTTCTAGTCAGGATTCTAGCAGCCGTATTTAGCACTAACTGAAGTTTATTTAGTGCTTTATCCGGGTAGCCGGAAAGTAGAGCATTGCAGTAGTCCAGCCTAGAAGTAACAAAAGCATGGATTAATTTTTCTGCGTCATTTTTGGACAGACAATTTCTGATTTTTTGCAATGTTACGTAGATGGAAAAAAGCTGTCCTTGAAACAGTCTTGATATGTTCTTCAAAAGAGAGATCAGGGTCCAGAGTAACGCCGAGGTCCTTCACAGTTTTATTTGAGACGACTGTACAACCATCCAGATTAATTGTCACATTCAACAGAAGATCTCTTTGTTTCTTGGGACCTAGAACAAGCATCTCTGTTTTGTCCGAGTTTAAAAGTAGAAAGTTTGCAGCCATCCACTTCTTTATGTCTGAAACACAGGCTTCTAGCGAGGGCAATTTTGGGGCTTCACCATGTTTCATTGAAATGTACAGCTGTGTGTCGTCCGCATAGCAGTGAAATTTAACATTATGTTTTCGAATGACATCCCCAAGAGGTAAAATATATAGTGAAAACAATAGTGGTCCTAAAACGGAACCTTGAGGAACACCGAAATTTACAATTGATTTGTCAGAGGACAAACCATTCACAGAGACAAACTGATATCTTTCCGACAGATAAGATCTAAACCAGGCCAGAACTTGTCCATGTAGACCAATTTGGGTTTCCAATCTCTCCAAAAGAATCGATGGTATCAAAAGCGGCACTAAGATCTAGGAGCACGAGGACAGCAGACAAGCAGACATAATGAAGCAAATGGAACATGACTATTAGAAAATGTCTAGGAGCCCTTAGTTGACCTACAGTACTAACCAAATCTCAAGCTTAGAAAACAAACATGAATTGAAAGTGTATCAAATGACTCCATTGAAATGAGTCGGGAGCACTGAGTGTTATTGAAGGTGTGTGGCCCGTACTAGGGCTCTGTGTTTTAATCGCATCACATGACCTGGATTTTAACCTTTATTTTAAGCATTTTCCACAAATGAGAATTACACCAAAAAGGAAAGCAATTGTCTGAGGATGGCGCTGGAGGATGGTGCTGGACCTTCTGAAATAAAAAGAAAGGGGATGAAGGTTAAAATCCATGTCATGTGACATGATCGACCAAAACACAGGGCCTTTCAGCCTCACAAGGGGCCATACATTTGAGTCATTTAGCAAACACTCTTATCCAGAGCGACTTACAGAAGCAATTAGGGTTAAGTGTCTTGCTCAAGGGCACATCATAGAGGTGGAATGGCCAAGAGGCTGCAGAACGGAGTGCTTGGGTTGGGGTGTAGGGTTTGAGCATAGCCCGAAGATGGGGAGGGGCAGTTCCTCTAGCTGCTCCGTAGGCAAGCAGCATGGGATGCGAACTTCGACTGGAAGCCAGTTGACTGTGCGGAGGAGCAGGGTGAAATGGGAGAACTTGGGAACGTTGAACACCGGCAGCTGCTACGTTCTGGATAAGTTGCAGGGGTTTGATGGCATAAGCAGGGAGCCAGCCAACAGAGAGTTGCAGTAGTCTAGACGGGAGATGACAAGAGCCTGGATTAGAACCTGCGCCACATTCTGTGTGAGGAAGGGTCATACACTACGGATGTTGTACACATACAGTACCAGTCAAAGGTTTGGACACACCTACTCATTCCAGGGTTTTTCTTTATTTTTAGTAAGACCTCACAACTATGAAATAACACATGGAATCATGTAGTAACCAAAACAGTTTTAAACTAATCAAAATATATTTGATATTTGAGATTCTTCAAAGTAGCCACCCTTTGCCTTGATGACAGCTTTGCAAACTCTTGGCATTCTCTCAACCAGCTTCATGAGGTAGTCACCTGGAATGCATTTCAATTAACAGGTGTGCCTTGTTTAAAGTTAATTTGTGGAATTTCTTTCCTTCTTAATGCGTTTGAGCCAATCAGTTGTGTTGTGACATTGCAGGGGTGGTATACAGAAGATAGCCCTATTTGGTAAAAGACCAAGTTCATCTTATGGCAAGAACAGCTCAAATAAGCAAAGAAAAACAACAATCCATAATTTCTTTAAGACATGAAGGTCAGTCAGTCTGCAAAATGTCAAGAACTTTGAAAGTTTCTTCAGTTTCAGTCGCAAAAACCATCAAGCGCAATGATGAAACTGGCTCTCATGAGGACCACCACAGGAAAGGAAGACCCAGAGTTACCTCTGCTGCAGAGGATAAATTAATTAAAGTTACTAGCCTCAGAAATTCCAGACCAAATAAATGCTTCACAGAGTTCAAGTAACAGACACATCTCAACATCAACTGTTCAGAGGAGACTGCGTGAATCAGGCCTTCATGTTCGATTTGCTGCAAAGAAACCATTACTGAAGGACACCAATAAGAAGAACAGATTTGCTTGGGCCAAGAAACACGAGCAATGGACATTAGACCGGTGGAAATCTGTGCTTTGGTCTGATGAGTCCAAATTTGAGATTTTTGGTTCCAACCACCGTGTCTTTGTGAGACGCAGAGTAGGTGAACGGATGATCTCTGCATGTGTGGTTTTCACCATGAAGCATGGAGGAGAAGGTGTGGGGGTGCTTTGCTGGTGACACTGTCAGTGATTTATTTAGAATTCAAGGCACACTTAACCAGCATGGCTACCACAGCATTCTGCAGCAATACGCCATCCCATCTGGTTTGAGCTTAGTGGGACTATCATTTGTTTTTCAACAGGACAATGACCCAACCTACCTCCAGGCTCTGTAAGGGCTATTTGACCAAGAAGGAGGGTGATGGTGCTGCATCAGATGACCTGACCACAATAACCGACCTCAACCCAATTGAGATGGTTTGGGATGAGTTGGAATGCAGAGTGAAGGAAAAGCAGGCAACAAGTGCTCAGCATATATGGGAACTCCTTCAAGACTGTTGGAAAAGCCTTCCACATGAAGCTGGTTGAGAGTGTGCAAAGCTGTCATCAAGGCAAATGGTGGCAACTTTGAAGAATCTAAAATATATTTTGATTTGTTTTACACTTTTTTGGTTACTACATAATTCCATATGTGTTATTTCTTAGTTTTGATGTCTTCACTATTTTTCTACAATGTAGAAAATAGCAAAAAAGAAAAACCCTTGAATGAGTAGGTGTGTCCAAACTTTAGACTGGTACTGGTCAGTTTACAACACACACACACACACCAGGTCTGGCCAAGGTTTTTACCCATCTGGTGCAGTCTACATCATGAAGCAAAACAAATGAGCTGACTGTGGACTACAGGAAACAGAGGGCCGAGCACACCCCTGTCCACACCGACAGGGCTATAGGGGAGTGGGTCGAGAGCGTCAAGTTCCTCGGTGTCCACATCACTAAGGAATTATTGTGATCCACACACACCAACACAGTCGTGAAGAAGGCACGACTACGCCTCTTCCCCTTCAGGAGGCTGAAAAGATTTGGCATGGGCCCTCAGATCCTTCAGAAATTCTACACAGCTGCACCATTGAGAGCATCTTGACTGGCTGCATCACCGCTTAGTATGGCAACTGCTTGGCATCCAACCGCAAGGGACTAGAAAGGGTAATGTGTACAGCCTAGTACATCACTGGGGCCTAGCTCCATGCTATCCACCAGGACCTCTATGCCAGGCAGTGTCAGAGGAAGGCCCTAAAAGTTGTCAAAGACTCCAGCTACCCAATTCATAGACTGTTCCCTCTGCTACCGCACAGCAAGCGGTACCGATGCAACAAGTCTGGAACCAACAGAACCATGAACAGCTTCTACCCCCAAGCCATAAGGCTGCTAAATAGTTTGTCTGGGTAACTATTTAACTATCTGCATTGAACCTTTTTGCACTAACTATTTTGACTCATCATACGCTGTTGCTACTGTTTATTATCTATCCTGTTTCCTAGTCACTTTATCCCTACCTATATGTACATATCTACCTCAATTACCTCGGTTCACACACCCATATACACACACACCCACGCACGCACACACACAGGGATACCCCCTTCACTAATCCAATATTTTGTCATGATAAATATGAGTTTTGTCATTTGATGGTGGCCAATTATCCACAAATCACCCATTTTCAATACACCACTAATTATGATTGAAATAATCATGTGGTCTAGCACATGGTGACCAGATAAACTGCAATCGATTTGGCATATTAGTTAGAAGTCTGTCAATATCATCACTAGATATAGCAGAACGTGTATTATTATTCATTCTGTGGTATATAGCACGTCATGCTGCTGCAAGGGACATTGCATACCCTACAGCGTATCTTTCATTAATTATAGGTGCGGTTGCGATTTTTATGCGTTTTCTGGGTTTTTAACTAATTATTAACTTGTGCTCTAGCCCGTGACGCGTGGGGAATGGAATCCGCTGCGAGGGAGCTCAAGCGTCCAGGTACACCTCAGAAAATGCGCAGCTCCTCAGACGTGCTTGTGTTGCACGATGCCCCACATAGCGCTGACTAAAGGTGAACGGAGAGCCGTGTTCAATGCTTATTCTTTTAAGATCTTCAGCCGACCAACACGGGGAGACCTGCTTGATGCAAATCTACTCCGGACACTGCTGTGTCTGCTGAAATGCTCGAATTAACCGGAGGGGATGGGATCTGCCTAGCATATTGATACGGTTCAGCTACTGCATGCATCCCGGCGCGGTCTTCTTGCGCCATCATCGACACCTCGGGTGAAACGCGAATAGCCTACCCATTTTATTTCAAAGTCACCGAGATTTCTACGAAATAGCGTGGTTTTTGTGCAAATACAGTTTTGATGTTGGTAAAAAGACGCGCATGCGTTGGTCTTGGAATAATTGGACAGCCTGTGACTTAAATAGGTAGCGTTCCTTAAATCTTCGCTCAAAGTCATCTCTCTGATCAAAGTTAGTGATGTGCACGGCTTTGGACCGCGGACGCTGGGGGATTTTTTGTCTTTTCCTCATGGTCGCCATGGTCTGCGGCGCTCAAAGGTGAGATCCAACGGGTGTGATGTCTTGTTTCTGCCTGTCTTGCCTGTCCCTTTGCAGTTTTTTAATTAAGATTCTGAATCAATACCATATCTGTTTCCTTTAGCGCCAACGAGCCTAGCAACATGTCATTTGTGAAAGCGACCGTGGACAAACTGCTGAAGGGGTATGACATTCGTCTGAGGCCTGATTTTGGAGGTAAATACCTTTTTGGTGGTAAAGTCTACCCAATGTTGGCAAATAACTAATAACAAGTCGCATACAGATTCATTTATAGCGCCAGCGAGCAGTCTGATTATAAAGCCACTGATATCTGTTTTACATGCGATTTAAAGGTGCCCCTGTGGACGTTGGCATGAGCATAGATATCGCCAGTATCGACATGGTTTCGGAAGTCAACATGGTAAGTAGCCTAGCCTACAAAATGTATTTTTTTTGTAAGGGAGATGTGCCTCGTGCAACACATGTTAGTGTGAGAACACAGAACACGTGATTACGGCTTGGGTAATTTTCTGCGTATTTGCGTCTTTCATACCACTGTCCTCTAGATGTAGTGATAAATCCTCGTATTCTTGTTTTTGCCCATGTTTGGCTACTAGTATAACGTTTTTCCGTTGACCAAAATGGTTCGCTGCATTTCAGCACCAAGGAGAGCTACCGCAATGTGTGAAATCCAATCCATATGCAGAAACTTCCCTGTGGTGTCAGAACCACTAAAGTCAGAACATTTATGGGGGGGACGTTGGTGCTGCACATGGATTTACAAGCGCGTACCTTACAGCATTGTGAGATGTTACAAATATACATTACGAGCTATGAAACAGGATCAATTGACGAGGAGGAGACAAAAAAATTGTGCTTGTTTGCTGCTTTGGCCTCAATGCAGTAATTACATAATGTTGTCAGTGACTCAACAAGGAGGCCCAGAAAAGCCAAATTGTGACGCTGAATGTGGGCACTTAGTGTGTGCATATGAGTATTGGCATGGTGCCAGTGATTGATACAAATTAATTTATGCTTGGATCAACTTGTCTTAAAAAAGAATAACAGCAGGCACGACTGTAAAGTGTGTGTGTGTGTGTGTGTGTACTGTCTGTGCATGTGTGGCGAGGGAGAATTTTCTTTTTCTACTCAGCTTCCAAGCAAACACTTGGTGTTTATGGAATGTCGGGTAATTCAATGTTTTCATGATGCTACAGAAAACTGCAGTCTTTACAGCCGGGAGCTTTGGCATTCCCATTTTGATTGTAGAACTGTGGTCTGCAGAGATACAGTGCCAGTCAAAAGTTTGGACACCTACTCATTCAAGGGTTTTTCTTTATTTTTACTATTTTCTACATTGTAGAATAATAGCAAAGACATCAAAACTATGAAATAACACATATGGAATCATGTAGTAACCAAAAAGGTGTTAAACAAATCAAAATATATTTGAGATTCTTCAAAGTAGCCACCATTTGCATTGATGACAGCTTTGCACACTCTTGGTATTCTCTCAACCAGCTTCATGAGGAATGCTTTTCCAAACCATCTCAATTAGGTTGACATACTGGTTATGTACTGGCCATGCCCATTAGGTTTTTTAAATCACAAGTTAACACATACTGTAAATCTTGGCACGAGATAGCTTTACTGTTACTCTGAATAGGATGTACAGTGCATTCGGAAAGTATTCAGACTCCTTGACTTTTTCCACATTTTGTTACATTACAGCCTTATTCTAATATATATATATATATATATCTTATATATATAAAACATTCTCTGGTCTGATGATATATATATATATATATATGATCAAGGAAACAGGATGCACCTGAGCTTTTGTGGTTAGATTGATGAGGTAATAAAAAATAAAATAGTATATATATACACTTTTATTTTTTATTACCTCATCAATCTAACCACAATATCCCATAATGATAAAGCAAAACAGTTTTTTTTTAATTTTAGCAAATGTATATAAAAAATGCTACAATAATATCTTATTATATAAGTATTTAGACCCGTTGCTATGACACTCGAATATGAGCTCAGGTGCATCCTGTTTCCTTGATCATCCTTGAGATTTTTCTACAACTTGATTGGAGTCCACCTGTTGTAAATTCAATTGATCGGACATGATTTGAAAAGGCACACACCTGTCTATATAATGTCCCACAGTTGACAGTGCATGTCAGAGAAAAAACCAAGTCGAAGGAAATGTCGATTGTGTCGAGGCACAGATCTGGGAAGGGGTACCAACAAATTCTGCAGCATTGAAGCTCCCCAAGAACACAGTAGCCTCCATCATTCTTAAATGGAAGAAGTTTGGAACCACCAAGACTCTTCCCTGTGTTGGCCGCCCGGCCAAACTGAGCAATCAGGGGAAAAGAGCCTTGGTCAGAGAGGTGACCAAGAACCCAATGGTCACCCTGACAGAGCTCCTCTGTGGAGATGGGAGAACCTTCCAGAAGGACAACCATCTCTGCAGCACTCCACCAATCAGGCCTTTATGGTAGCGTGGCCAGACGGAAGCCACTCCTCAGTAAAAGGCACATGACAGCCCGCTTTGAGTTTGCCAAAAGGCACCTAAAGGACACTCAGACCATGAGAACAAGATTCTCTGGTCTGATGAAACCAAGATTGAACTCTTTGGCCTGAATACCAAGCGTCACGTCTGGAGGAACCCAGGCACAGCTCATCACCTGGGCAATACCATCCCCACTGTGAAGCGTGGTGGCAGCATCATGCTGGGAGGATGTTTTTCAGCGGCAGGGACTGGAAGACTAGTCAGGATTGAGGGAAAGATGAACGGAGCAAAGTACAGAGATCCTTGATGAAAACCTGCTCCAGAGCTCTCAGGACATCAGACTGGGGCGATGATTCACCTTCCAACAGGACAACAACCCTAAGCACACAGCCAAGGCAATACAGGAGTGGCTTCGGGACAAGTCTCTGAATGTCCTTGTCACGACTGTTTAAAGGATTGGACCAAAGCGCAGAATGGTTGTAGTTCCACCTTTTTATTATTACCGTGAAACCTTTGCAATACACCAATAACTTGAAACAACAAAACAACAAACCGTGATGCAGAGAGAAATAACACTACTCAAAAATTAACAACCCACAAACACAAGTGGAAACACCCCCTACTTAAATATGATCTCCAATTAGAGACAACAAGGACCGGCTGCCTCTAATTGGAGATCATCCCAACAACCCCAACATAGAAACCTAGAAAACCCACATAGAAACAGATAACAAGAAAACCACCCAAAAACACCCCCTGTCACGCCCTGACCACTCTACTATAGAAAATGACCTCTTACAAGGGTCAGGACGTGACAGTCCTTGAGAGGCCCAGCCAGAGCCCGGACTTGAACCCGATCGAACATCTCTGGAGAGACGTGAAAATAGCTGTGCAGCAACGCTCCCCGTCCAACCTGACAGAGCTTCAGAGAAGAATGAGAGAAACTCCCCAAATACAGGTGTGCCAAGCTTGTAGCGTCATACTCATGAAGACTTGAGGCTGTAATCGCTGCCAAAGGAGCTTCAAGAAAGTACTGAGTAAAGGGTCTGAATACTTATCTAAATGTGATATTTTCGTTTATTTTTTATTTTTACAAAGAAATCTAAAAACCAGTTTTTTCTTTGCCGCTATGGGTTATTGTGTGTAGATTGATGAGGGAAAAAACTATTTAAGCAATTTTAGAATAAGGCTGTAACGTAACACAATGTGGGAAAAAATGAAGGGGTCTGAATTCTTTTCGAATGCACTGTAAATTAGAGTGACGCTATACACACTGGAAATCATGTGTTGGTAACACTTTATAATAACTCCTATAATAAAGTATTTATTATAGATTAGTAAATCGTTTATTCATCATTTGTTAATCATTACTCCCAAATTTGTACGTTAGTAACCTAGTTATTCACACATTATAAACAAACTTTAAAGTATTTAATACTTATTCATAAGATCATTCATGAGATGTTAAATATAGGTCCTTATAAACATGCCATTGGTAGACATTCCAGCAGTACCTGATGCTCCTTAAGGTCTCAAAATGGCCCCTAGAACATATCAATGGTAACAGAATAAGCACATTAAATGAAATATATAGAACATTTTATCCCAAAACAGTCATACTGTTGTAATAGTGTGATCTGTAACTTCAGACACACTATGCTGAGTAAAATACCATTTTTAGTCCAGAAATGCTAACATAATTGTTTCTTGGCAGTGACTTTTCTACCAAAACCAAAGTGTGGATTGCAGTCACTCGTTAGAGCATTCTAATATCGGTTAACCCAGATCTAAAATATTGCATAATTTGGTCAGCTGCATGATTAAATTCTGGGTCCATATGAGATAGAAATTAGCAGTTCCGGTTTGCGATTGTCGAAATATTCAGTGACGTACGTCGAAATAATATCAGTGACGAAAACCAAAACACCGGAACGACTGCTGCTCGTTATCCTACGCATTCCATTCTGTCGCAACAGATGAATCGGTTTACACGCGAGATTAAGAGCAGTCCATAGACTGCTTACGAGGTAAGGAAACAAATATCTGAATACATTATTTCACTCGACTATCATATTAGGTTTATAGAGTTACTACCTTTAAAGGTCCAGTAAAGGTGCGTGTGAAAATACATGTAACATTTCTACCTCGACAAGGGAGACAAGGGAGTCATAACCACCAGTGCCCACAAATAGTCTGCAAATCGTAACTGTAGGAACATCTGGTTAGCCACAAACACTACAATAACTCATGTAAAAAGGCTAAACATTTGTCAGTGTTCATCATTGGTCGGGTGCCGAAGATTCTCATCTCTATAGTTCTTTCAGACACACACATGGTATTCAGAACTGTCTCTCAAACACACACATGGTATTCAGAACTGTCTCTCAAACACACACATGGTATTCAGAACTGTCTCTCAAACACACACATGGTATTCAGAACTGTCTCTCAAACACACACATGGTATTCAGAACTGTCTCTCAAACACACATAATGAAGCAAGGTTTTTGATTGGAGAACATTTTTAGTTCAATAATGATAATTCCAATGTAATGCATTATTATATCTGGTTTCAACACCATTGATCACATATGAACAACAGACTATTTGCACTTTGACATACAAAAGTATTATTACTTACTGTAGTATCTGTGTTTCCAGTCATTCAACTGGCTATTGAGTATCAATGACATTGCCTTCATACATTCCACATTTGTATATTTTTGGTTGTCTGAAACCCATTCATCCAAAGAAATGGGTCCCGTTACTGAGCAGTCTACCACAGTCCTGTGTGGCTCAGTTGGTAGAGCATGGTGTTTGCAACGCCAGGGTTGTGGGTTCGATTTCCCACGGGGGACCAGTACGACAAAAAAAAAAAAAAATGTTTGAAATGAAATGTATGCATTCACTACTGTAAGTCGCTCTGGATAAGAGCGTCTGCTAAATGACTAAAATGTAAATGTACTACTGAGTTATTTGTGACATCTGATAGTAGAGTGCCTGCAGTAGCTTTTTACATGTGAGCTGCCCTTCTGAAATTGCCTTTTATTCTTGGGTAGTAAAAGGCTTCATTAAATTATAAATTGGAAGTCACAGGCTTGCACCTGAACAAAGCCTTTTACGTTCATAGCATTCATACATAAGCCATTTCCACATGATATACTGAATTTGTCAAGTAAATATAGACAGAGTTTGTGGAGTCAATGATGTGCTGTCATCGTGAGTCAAGGTTATGAATTGTTTATTAGGTTGAATTCCTACTGACAAAATCTCCTCTTGGAAAATGGAAGGTGCTTCTTTCTCTGAGCCGGGCCCAGAGGACTCCTGATTGGAAAGCCTAACAGCCTGGACGGGTCATTGATTGTGCCTCTGTGGCCTCTTCCCGGGTTTAGCATTTTAATGTGTATGAGACTGGGAAGCTGGAAGGAGTTTTATGCTCTGTCTGATAGAGACATTTGGCACCGGCTCTCCTTGAGAAAGGCCACACCAAAACGTTGGTCATACTGGACATGATATAAATATCAATCCATAAATTGATTATATACTATAGTATGCCTATTGCTATTTCATTACATGTACTTCGCACCCTGCTTCAGCAACATCACTGTCACCCAGTAGACTTTTTGGGGGTAAGCACTGCAGTTTTTATGACAAGCTACGTGATACAGAGATTTGGACTGTATTGGATGTTGGCATCTAGAAAGGGTTCTGAATGTACATCCTTGGGTTTTTTGCATCACACATCGCAAAACCACACCATAGTTTGGGGTTTTGAGGGTGGTTACTACGGAATAACTGAGTGGCAGTTACATTTGTATAAGAACAAGTGGCAAAGTTTACAAACAAATGCAGGGGCAGCACCCTGATTGTGGCTTAATTAAAAGGCCAAATTATAGCTCTTCTGGGTTAAGCTAAGAGCTGTGTGATCATCTGTGCTTTTTTTTACCTGTTCTCATCTGATGGCAGGATCCCCCCCAACCCCCCTCTCTCAATTTCTCTCCAACTCGCTTTGGCTTGTAATGTTATCAACAGGAAGTTTATTTTGAGATCAGATTATGTGCTGTTGATAATGCAGCTATATGGCATTTGTTGTATGGTCAGTCACGTCTGTAAAATTGATCAAATACATCTGTGATCTTTCCTGGTTAAATAAAGATTGTGAATAAATACCTGACTTCCACTTGACTACCATACTGTAGCATATTTGCACACACACTTACCCCACCAAACATGCTACCAGGGGTCTTTTTACAGTCCACAAATCCAGAGCAAATTGAAGAAAGCGTACAGTATTATATAGAGCCATTATTACACGAAACTCCCTTCCATCTCATATTTCTCTAACAACAAACCTGGTTTCAAAAAACAGATAAAGCAACACCTCACGGCACAATGCCTCTCCCCTATTTGACCAGGTCCCAGTTTCTTTATACTGTACTGTTTAGGTGTAACCGTTTAAGCGTTTGATGCTTGAAAAGGATATAAACTGTGTTTTTTTGTAGTTATGAAAATGGACGTCGCTCAGTCATGAAGGATGTCCCTCTTAATGAAACTCTCCTTTTCTTCCACTTTTGTCAAATTCTCTGCAGACTTCACACCCCATTAGCTTTTTGTTAAAGTTCCTCAGCTACAGCTGCTTGACTATCCCTGACGGATGCCAACGTGTTTCTTTGGTCTAACCTAAAGTGAAATACACTTGTGATAAATTTTGTGATAGCAAAATAAAAATTTAGAGGAGCAAGACACAGCTGACTAAGATTATGGGAAGACTCCATTTTGAACAAAAAATGACATGCCTTAGAAAATGTAATGCAAGTGAGCCAATTAACAACCAAATAATGTTACAGATAAAAGTATATTGTATGTGAGCTGATCATGGTTTGGAAGAGCAGTTTACACATGCAATAAAATACGGGTTGAATACGGGTTACTGGGACATCATTAAAAGACAGTAAATGTGTTGATTTTATTATTAAAGTCGATCGGCTGCTTACTATCTAACCCTAGAAAGTTGAATGCTCAGCATGTGTACTGTATGGAAGAAAATGGGTCAAAATGCATCTCAAGTGCCCAAATACGAACTAAAATAGATATTAACACATCCATCTTAAAAGCACCCAGCCTAGCCTACATAGACTAGCTAAGTGCAAATGACTTATGTTAGCGTTGAGTTCAGATACTCTTGATGCCAACGGGTGGTACTGTATTATTTTCTTATAATGCTAGTACTGTTAGTTTGCTACAGTGAGATTCTTCTAAGAGATTTAATGCTAGCCTAAGCATGGCAATTCCAGGCAAAAACGGGTTTTAACTGTATTCTTACCAAATATCACAGAGGGGTTTCTGATACCCTTACTTCTTCAACAAAACATACAACCTTGCGGTAACGTTGAAATTCGTCCGAAAGGTGTGCTGTATGCTGAGTTAACACCCGAACGTGGCAATACCAGAATAATTATACAAGTATATTTCAGGTCAGTGTCTTACTGCTCTCACTCTTACTGACCTTAGTAATCAGACATGCTCTCCTGTCAAAGGCAACCGGCTAGTGAACCAGACGACACTGATGTGACATGAGCTGTAGGAGGTTTGCTGTGAGGTCACAAGGGTCAGACTCGTATTCTTCCTCTTCCTGAGTTGAGTGGTTGGCTGTGGCAACGTTTCTGCCTGAGCGACATCGGACATTCATTGGAAAAGTGCTGCTGCATGTGTTCAGGTCTTCGATAGCCTACATTGTTGAATGGCGTCAGGATGACACACATGATAGTGGTGCTTCCCCATGGGGCAGTATACTACAGTGGTAGTAATAGTCAAGGCTGCAGGATTTCTGTTCAGTCAAGAATGAATTTCAAGAGATTAAAGGAGTATTTGATTAAGTTAGTATGTGTTGTAGACTTCAAATAACAGCCCGTGACGGATGTGATCAAGAGAGAGGTGAGCGGTCTTGTTTTCAGATGATTTGATAGTCTGATTCCTGCAGGAATGTAGCGGCAGAGAGATTTGAGCACTCTTTGCTCTACTTAAGACTTTAGGACTTAGTATTGGGCTGAATAGCAGGTAGTTCTCACCTTGTGGCTGGTGTGAGATACTGTAATGAATTAGTCCTGGTCTCTTTATCTTTCTCTCTCCCTCCCTCTTCCCTGCACTCTCTCTCTCCTTGTCTCTCACTCCAATTCCCTTTCTTTTTTCTCTTGGGGCTTTCTTCCTTTAACTGTCAGATTTTTCATATTGCGGACTGTACCTAGATTTTTGTGGTTTGTTTGCTGGACATGTGAAGGTCTCGCTTTTACAAGCTTGAGTGACGACAAGTAAAAGTGGTGTTTGTTAGCGACGTGTGAAAGCTATTTTGTTATCATGGCAACCACAGTGGAATTGCTTTGACTTTGTCATTTCAGATATTTGTGGAGATTTGAAAGCGGCAACTCGGTTTCTCAAGGTGAGAGCGGTAGGTGTGCACGGTTGGTACAGCCATGACTCTCATAAAGTGACGGCCACGCTCAACATACTGTAGAACTCTCTCCCAGACCCCATGGAAGCCCACTTGTGCCAAAATCAATCAACAGCACAGATAGGAAGGCAATAATCGCTTTATCGGGGTGTTAATGAAAATGCAGGTGCCACATGTGTCGTATGTTGCATTGGTTAGCCAACAATGTGATTATACTATGTGAGAACTCCTTATAGTAGTCCAAGTTGTTAGTATGAGGAAGCTTACGAACCCACACTACTCCTCCTGCCATGGCACCTTATGTATCTCCACAGCAGCTCCTGTATTGAGCGCCTTATGAAGCCCTCATAGCGGCTTGTGGTCAGGAGGTATTGATCTGTTTGGGAGATTGATGTGTCCGCCGCCTCCTTAGGATGAGGATTTATGTGATGCTCTGCCGATAGCACTTCACCTCACCAGTGAGAAAGATCAAGGTGTCACGAGTGGGTTCTCAGTTCAAACAACTTAATATTAACTCAACATCTGTTGCCCATGTTGCGCCATGATCAGGGGTCCAAGCACTGAGGACGCAGGAGCCCACCTGGATTTGATTGACAGTTTTATTTTCCTCCTGGAATAGAGAAACCAAGTCACTGCACAGTGTGGGTGCAGAGGTTTGAGTCCAACTGCCCCTCCCAAATTCACTTCAATAGATCCTATGGTGATTTTCCTATAGTCTCTGGTACACCATTTACTGTATATTACTGCAGTAACTACAGTATGAGAGAGTCATGGGGTGTCTGGTTAGGTCCTTGTACTCCATAGATGTGATCTCTCTGAAAACAGTGAGGGACTAGGGCGTCACCAGCACTATAGACTGAGATGATGACAACACAAAGATGTTGTCAGAGAGTCTGTTTCTCCGTCTTTTTGTCATTTGACACATTAAAGTTGGGGGGCTCATTGATACGTATTCACAGTAATAGGTGACATTTCCCAGTGCGAGGCAGACTGCTGCAGTGGAACTGCTCTCTTTCTTTGTGCTTTCTCACCATTCAGGCCTGGAAATAATGCAGATGAAGAGATGAGTTGAGACATTTTTGCGCTAAGAGCTCTGTGAGATTAATTTAAAGCAAGTAACTTCATTTTATTTAACCCATTGGTGAGCCTGAAGCAGAGCAGATGGGTGAATGCTGCATTTTATTTCATCTGTCCCTTCGGTTCTGTCTGTACTTTGAAGTCCTGTCTTGTACTGCACTGTACTGATACAGTGCTGGTGCTGTCTATCTGTAGTACAGAACACTGGGCCTTTTTATAAAGCAGTACGAGTGCATTCTGTTTACCATCTTGTTCTGCAGAAGTGGCTTAAGAATTCACAGAATATTAGTTTGAAGGAACTTTGAGGGTGTCTTGCTGCTTATTTGTAAGCCTTTTTAGTCAACCAATGCATGTTAGAAAGCACTTGTGTTTGGTAGCTAGTGAGAAAATGATAGATTTAGCATTCCATGGATCCATTTTCTGAATAAGAGTGAGAGCTAGGATTTCATCACACATAGAGTACACACTGAGCCTTTTAACAGCTAGACCTGACCACCGTTCTAGTGTAATTCCATACCAGAGTACAACCCATTAGACTGAAAGTTAATGGTTCCCCATCTGATTAGATGTCAAGAGGTATTTCCTATAAGGAACATCACAGGCACTGCTCAGTCAGGAGGAGCGTGGGATAAAATATGAGGCAGCGCGACAGAGGGCACTCAGGGTTAATGCTTAATGGAATCGTTCTTCCCTGGCCCAAGCCTCTCAGGATATCTGGAAGATAGAAAGTCACGAGAAGAAGACAGTCTGAGAAATGCTTTTCTGCTCTATTCACCACCAAGATAATCTTGATGATAGTTTTATTGAATTGTCACTTTCTTACATTTGTATGACTTCATGCAGAGGTGTTGGCATGGAAACAAGGGGAGAGAAGGGACTAGCGGAGGGGATGGTTATTGGTCTAGGGGACAGGAAGAGGTGGGGCGTGGGTGGGTGGTGAGGGGGGGTAATTCATTTGAGTTCCAGTAGACTTTATTTCGTCAATTAATTGACATTTCAATGAATTTGACACCGTCTCTGGTATGCATACATATCAATTCCCTGCAATGCCTGTCTGTTTGTACATTATAGTACATACGCATTATTTACAAGGACTTATAACACAGGCTTCAGTCCACTCAAACAGCAATGTAGTCAGTCGCCTGCAGTAACACATGGTGACAAAATCTGACAAGTTCTTAGTTATGCTGTGCACCCAAGTTGCATTCATGTCTCGAAAGGACATAGACATTACTAAAATCTTGATCAATAACTCATTGACAGTAAATGTATGAAAATAAGGCCTAGATTCAATCAGATCAAGCATTAACCTGGCAATAGGCGACACCCGAATAGCTGATGTTTTGGCGGTGTCGGCTATATAGAGGTAATGATGCTCAAACTGAAAATCATTCAACAAAAAAAATAGGATTTCTATCAGCCTAATCAAGGTGAAGATTACACCTCACATTCCAGTGTTCGAACTTGTAAACAAGTCTGCATGGAATTTATCTTGATGTGATGCCGTGCAGGAGCTTGTAGATTTGAAAGCTCAAACGCAGTTCCACCTCTGACACCGCCAAAACAACTGCAATGCTGATGTCGGCTAAAGCAGATCAGATTGAATAGAGCCTTTAGTCTTGGACGACCTTGAAACACAATAACACAGAACATTATACAGGTTTTTAACTGCAACCAGTACTGACATTTTTCTGTTACACTAAGCAGGTTGGAGATTCCTTTGACTTGTGAGAACCATTTGGTGGGATCTTCAAATTTGATTGAAAGATGAGTCTTGAGTTGTGTCCTTGACTTTTCTTCATTGGCACGTCCGACAGCAGAAGAATCTGCAGAGACCTTTGTCAAAACTTTCCTCAGTGGGACTGAATTGCATATCATGTCTGTTTTTGTCAGGGATCCAACCTCGTTTGGATAGAGTGTCAGCCAAGATGGAGGAATTCCTACCTCAGAATCCTCTTATGTCAGCTAAATATATCATATGCAAGAGCTCAACAATGGGACAGTTAGACAGCAAATCGTTACCAAACTACAGCAGGAATAGTCCTATGCAACATTTCCACACAAGACACCGGGAACGATCAGAAGAGTATACTATTGATAGAGAAGAATAGATGAATAGATGCAGATGTTTGTAGTCTTTTGAGGGAGCTGCACACCATAGTGGAATTTGGTACTTTTGTGTTTGTGTGTTGGTTCGCTTATTGTGTGTGCGTCCATGCATGCACGCATGAGTGAACACTGCAATGATGCCCAGCTAAATCTGAAGCAAGTCTGCTCTCATGCAATGAACACCATTCATCCAATGAATATCTGCAGATCCAGTTGCCAGCAACTTTTTTTCATCATGATTGCCAAAAGCCGCAGAAGTTTTGACAGTAACTAGGCTGGGAGGGAGGACTGCGCCACCATCTCTACCCCTCGCCTCCCACCCTCTCTTCCTATCCCTCTATCCTGTGATGTCTGCACCCATAGATGGGCATGGATTGGGAGGAATTAGGTCATAAAGAAGCACACTGCAGAGGGGATAGCGTGGTGCCGACGTGCGTAGGAGAGAGCCCATGTTGTTGTCCGCGGTGCGGTGAGATATGGAGAGGAGTAGAGGAGCACTCACTTAAGGACTGCCTATCATACATCAACAAAGGACATGGGGTGAGAGGAAACATGCCAAGGGCATCGCCTGCCCCTGTTTACCTTCCTGTGTGAGTGTGTGAGAGTGAGTGTGCGTGTGACTGTGTGTATTTACAGTGCAGCAGCGGGCGCTCTGCTTTCGCGCTCTCATATGCATAACGGTATTCCACTCACGTTTAAGACTTTCTGCTGTGGAAACGCTGAGGTGCCAGAGTGATGATGGGAAAGCGGGCGTCGAGGGGAACAGCTGTTTCTAATAATAGGCTCCAAGGGAAGTGTTCATCCCCAATGAGGGACATGAGCTGCAACGCCCCCTTCCTCTCCTCCTCTCTTCCTCTCTTCCTCTCTCCTCCGTTTCTCTGTTCCCAGCCTTATGAGGCAGCAGTTCTCACTTAAAGCTATGTCATCCCAGGTTTTTGTTGCTCACTAACAGTTCCTGTGGATTTCTAATTCCCCTATCTGTTATTTATTGGTTTGCATGTAAGGTACAGTAAGAGGCTTGTAGCTGTACTTTCCAGGTTTATGTAATCATACCTGTGTTATGATGGTGATTGAGCGAGCATTATACATCTCTCATGTTTTTTTATTCAGGTTGCAGGTTCTCCTATACAGCAATTCCTTTGCAAATCCACTATGTTATGATCATTTGTTATTTCTTGCTCACATCGTAAAGGCCCAGTGGAGTCAAAATTCACTTTTACCTGTGTTTAGTATCCTATTGTACAACAGCTGATGAAACTAACACTATAAACATGTTAAAAATGTGATCAGTGTTATTTCCTCATAGAAAATACAATCTGCACAGGACCTTCTCATCAGCAGTTTTTGCAAGGGTGGAGTTTCGGCTTGCCTGGTGATATTACCAGGCGTTAAGTTAGTTAATAGACCAATAACAAAGCGAGTTCCAAAATGATTTTCAATAAGAGCTAGTTTTCCCCTCCCCACTCAAACCACTCCCAGACAGTCATAGCAACATTCTTGCTTGATAAGTAGTTTTTTGCTAAAAAGCTATTTTTTGTTACTTTTTGACAATGTTAATTGAAACCTGTTACAGTAAAGTACTTAATTGATACCCAGAAATGATTTGATACTGATATAAAAACGGCAGCATTGGGCCTTTAATCATGCACATTTGAGTGAGATAGCTTGTATTTAATTTATTATATGGTTATATGAATCCAATATGAGATTGATGTGTATGATCAGGACCCCCTCAATTGAAGGATGGTTCCATATTCTGGGTAATAGTGAAAATAATTACTGTAACATCTGCATTCTAGAAGCAGTTATCTCTGACACCTGGTGGAGGGTTGACAGGTACAGATCTCTTGGCCCTGATCATACACTTCAATCTCATATTGCATTCATCATGTTGTCTCTTTCAACTGTCTGAAGAAACTATTTTTAATTACCAGTGCAGTCTAAGCCCAAGCAGCAGGCATGCTTTAAAGCAGACACATTATTTAGTGTGTTCGTATTGTAAAACATTTAGTTTGTCCATGAATAACCAACAAATTGTTCCTTCATAATTGAATAAGAATAAAATATGAAAATGTAACTCCAATAAGCTTTTTTTCCCAGAAAGTTTATTTCCCTGAAGCATGTTCTGAAATGCCTGCATAAGCATCTTCGCAAACTGCAACAAATACTGGAAAGCTTGAACGCTGTGAGTGGAATCTTAACTGCAGTTTTGCAACCCAGATTAGATTGATAGAAACCCGAGTGATGCAACTCTCCCCTGCCAGCCCTCAGAGAATGTTACCAGCAGTTAAGTGAAGCATTTTGAAGTGCGTTTCATCAAAATGCCTGCAAGGCTTTTTGGATGGCTGATATAAATGATCTCCATTCATTGTTAATCCTTTGTTTTTGGTTGGCCCTGTTCCTGCTGTCCCGTCAACAGCAAATCTTCAGATTGGGAAAAGATGCCGCAGTGCTGTCACTAAGATCAAACCGCAGCAACGGCTCAAAAAGAGCCACATTTAAGACGGGCCCAGAAAAGAGCCCTGGGGAACACCTCACTTGACCTTTGATAAAAAATCTAAAGAGAGCTAATTGAACATTTAGATAAAGTATTCAAACCTGCCAGATTAAACATGTACTATTATTATCTTCAAAGGCAATGGCATTTATTGTATACTGTATATAACAAAGAACTTTGAAATGAGACATGGGTATTAAAATGTACCGTCATGTTAGTTTTCTCATCTCTTTCCCACAGTATGTTTTACTTTTTGGTCCTCTCTTTATTTGTTACTCCCTCTGGAATTTCACACTGGTGCAAACGCTGGGTAAATCTGGCACACCATTTTCGATATCAACGCAGTACCAAATTACAACAAACACAGTTAAGGTCTTTCTCATTAAGCTGGTTTGCTGGCACGTCTTTTTCTCAACAACCTTGAGTGATCTTGAGGACCTTGTGCACCTTGGCAACCGTCTCTGTCGCCTAATGATCAGCAATGTTATTGTTATTCCCCACCTTACTCTCACTCTCTCACACTGTGATACACACCACTCGATATGCAAGGGAAGATACCCTCTGATATCGGACAGTGTGTTTATGGCAGAGCCAAAATGTTAGCCCTTCACGTTGCACCTCAGGTGTATTGACACATCATCCTTCTTCTTTCTCATCAGTAACTTCCCACTGACTTATCCAAACTAGCTTGAAACCCGACTGAACATTCAAGCCATTGATAGTCACAACAATAGCTCATGACGGCATTAAGCTCATGATGAGCGTGCATGTAGCTGTTATAAGTATAAATGTAAACCCGAGAGAACAACAGAACAGAGTAAACAGGTAAAAGAGGCAAATGTTCAGATTGACGTTTGGGGTGCTGATGCAAGGGTAGTTTGAGGGCAGGACTGGACGGAGGGTGTGACAGGAGTGACAGTGGGGCAGGTGATGGAGGGAGAGTACTGTAGCTGCTCAGCCTCTCCAAGGAGCAGAGGAGCCAAGTGGAGCGAGCGAGAGTCGACTGTTTGCTGCGCTTAATAAGAACTGACGTTACACAACAGAATCCACCTCAGCAGTATGTGGCCTTATTGCAGAGTCTGTGGTTGCCATTTTTAAAAAGAAGGTGCGCACTGTGTGGGAGACTGCAGTGCAACCCCGACTGACAGCAGAGACTCAGTCTGGAGCATTGGTAACACACTCACACATACATTTAGTCATACACTCATCCAGGTAGTCATACACATAGACAACCCAACCAGACAACACACAAAGGACACACAGTACATTCAGAAAGTATTCAGACCCCTTGACTTTTTCCACATTTTGTTATGTTACAGCCTTATTTTAAAGTGAATTCAATTGTTTGTTTTTTTCTCATCAATCTACACACAATACCCATAATAACAAAGCAAAAACATGTTTTTAGAAAATGTTGCAAATGTACAAAAAATTTAATAAACGTATTTACATAAGTAGTCAGACCCTTTGCTATGAGACTAGAAATTGAGCTCAGGTGCATCCTGTTTCCATTGATCATCCTTGAGATGTTTTTACAACTTTATTGGAGTCCATCTGTGCTAAATTCAATTGATTGGACATGATTTGGAAAGGCACACACCTGTCTATATAAGGTACCACAGTTGACAGTGCATGTCAGAGCAAAAACCAAGCCATGAGGTGGAAGGAATTGTCCGTAGAGCTCCGAGACTGGATTGTGTCGAGCACAGATCTGGGGAAGGGTACCAAAAAATGTCCTCAACATTGAAGGTCCGCAAGAACACAGTGGCCTCATTTCTAAATGGAATAAGTTTGGAACCACCGTCCGCCAAATTGAGCAATCCGGGGAGAAAGGCCTTGGTCAGGGAGGTGACCAAGAACCTGATGGTGACTCTGACAGAGCTCCAGAGTTCCTCTGTGGAGATAGTAGAACTGGAAAGTTAAACCATCTCTGCAGCACTGCACCAAAAAGGCCTTTATGGTAGAGTGGCCAGACGGAAGCCACTCCTCAGTAAAAGGCACATGACAGCCCGCTTGGAGTTTGCTAAAAGGCACCTAGACTCTCAGACCATGAACAACAAGATTCTCTGGTCTGATGAAACCAATATTTGACCTCTTTGACCTGAATGCCAAGCGTCATCTGGAGGAAACCTGGCGCCATTCCTACGGTGAAGTATGGTGGTGGCAGCATCATGCTGTGGGGATGTTTTTCAGAGGCAGGGACTGGGAGACAATGTCAGGATCGTGGGAAAGATGAACGGAGCAAAGTACAGAGAGATCCTTGAGAGGATCTGCAGTGAAGAATGGGAGAAACTCTCCAAATACAGGTGTGCCAAGCTTGTAGCGTCATACCCAAGAAGACTCGATTTAATCGCTGCCAAAGTTGCTTCAACAAAGTACTGAGTAAAGGGTCTGAATACTTATGTAAATGTAATATTTCCGTTCTTTATTTTCAATACATTTGCTAAAATAAAAATAAAAAGGTTTTTGCTTTGTCATTAAGGGGTGTTGTGTGTAGATTGATGAGGAAAGAAACAAACAAATTAATCAATTTTAAAATAAGGCTGTAACGTAACAAAATGTGGAAAAAGTTAAGGGGTCTGAATACTTCACAAATGAACTGTACACACCCACACACAGTGCCACAGCCAACAGGCACACTGTGAACACTCCAACAACAGAGAGCTAATCCCTCCCATAAACACTATACACCATGTACTTTCCTAATGTGTGCCTAATCATCCCACCCTTTCCTCTTCTTCGTCTTCCACCCCCCCTAGGATTACACCATCACCATGTACTTCCAGCAGTCCTGGAGGGACAAGCGCTTGTCCTACACAGGGATTCCCCTCAACCTGACGCTGGACAACAGGGTGGCTGACTCGCTCTGGGTCCCTGACACCTACTTCATCAACGATAAGAAGTCCTTTGTGCACGGGGTCACAGTGAAGAACAGAATGATCCGACTCCATCCTGACGGAACTGTGCTCTACGGCCTGAGGTGAGTGTGTGTGCATCAGCGTTATGTGTTCTTGGGCTCCTATGTCAGCGTTTTTTGTTTGAGGTGTGTGTTGTTTGTGTGTGTGTCTTTGTCTTAGTGTCTGTGTCTGTGTGTGACTGGTGGCTGGTTGAAAAACATGCAACCATAGCTCCTACACAACATCTCTTAGTGTGTGGGTGCTGCATCTCTACTGCAGAAACATGGGCAAGGAAACCCTCCATTCCTCAAAGCCCTCTCAAACAGCCGTTGCACTTTCTCCTCTGCCTCTGGAGCGTGAGAAGAAGACCCAGGTGGTGAATTATTTATGGAGCCGTGCTTCCCTGCAGTCCGGAGCACAGCAGCAGTGTAGCCTCGTACTCTACATGCTCCCCTCCTCGCCTCTGCAGGGCTGAGCCGTGCTGAAGCCAGCCACGCCGAGCTAACGAAGGGAATTGAAGGGCAGCCACTGTCAATAATGCAGTGGAGATCAGAGGGATTCAGCGCTTTGGTGGGGGGGAATAATGACTTGACAGTTTTTCTAGTTAGATATACTTTTTTGGAGCTACGAGGCACAACTGTAGGGTTGGTAGGGAAGATCCAATACATGTTTATTACTTCAGTCGGGGGGCATTTCTTGTTATCATGCCCGTGCTGACGATGGATGTGGATTCCATCAAACGTGCTCTTTTGAGGGGGTTTGTTCAAGCCAAAAGGTGTAGTTTGTTTAGGAGGGCATTTGTGTTCTTTTGTTTTCGTTATCCAGCAGTACCCCGGACCATCAGGGTTCGGATTAAAGTAGTCCTGCTCTACCCAATCACTGACATTAATTGATCAATTAAGTGCGAGGGAGACAGGAAAACCAGTGGACACTGAGGCCTTTAAGGACAGGAGTTAGTCACCTTCTGCTATAGCTAGTTAACTGACTGAGTTAAAGGCTAGCTGGTAGTTCTGGGAGATAACATCTGTCTCAAAGATTCAGGCAAGATTACATCACCACAATAATCTGACTCAGATTGACCTCATCTGCTGAAAAGATACTAGGGAGTCACGGAACCAATGTGACCGTCGACTGGAATCAAACCCATGTTGACAGCGAGATGGGCCCATCACAAAAAGGGCAGTGTTAAGTCTGTGATCTAGCAATTAGCTCTGAAAGCTAACATCTGGCGCCAACATCTGTCTTCGGGTCTCGGGGTAGGTTACATCACGGCAGAAGCTAATGAAAACAAGGCAATCAAGCCCATTAGCTACGTTAGCATGAGTTGCTGTGACTGCACTCGACGTCTAGATTAGGGCAGTTTGTGTGGTGCATATCTTTGTGAGGGAGGTGCAGTGTTTTCTTCAACGCCATGTGACTGGTTGGGTTAATTAGGGCTGAGGGGGAGTTGTGCGTGGGGTTAACCTGGTATGGTGGTGGAAAAAAAGGTATTTGATGTGTGATTTGATTAAGCATTGGTTTAGGCGACATACATATTGGCTGTTCCCATAATACATCTGAGGGGTTCTTTTTGGTGTATAGGTCTGTAGTATCATTTGGTGGCAAGGAAAATTTAAGATAATTTGTTCTTGTTTCAGTTGTGGCTAAAGGATTTGGTAATATGTATTAGGTGGCTGAACAGCATGCTCCTGATTGTTTACTGGCATGAACATGTATGCCAATAAAAACATGATTGTCAAGGTAACATTTAGGACCGGATTCAAACCTGCCAAAGCAATGTTTATGCAACTGCTTTGTTTACACGTCGAATTCCAATTCACCCCATGAATGGACTGAATTCAAATTCAATACACACCATCCCTGTCTATAGGCAAACACTCAACTCACCTTAAGCCTTCCTGCAACTGTTCGCTGCTCTGGCACCCCAATGGTGGAACAAGCTCCCTCACGACGCCAGGACAGCGGAGTCAATCACCACCTTCCGTAGACACCTGAAACCCCACCTCTTTAAGGAATACCTGGGATAGGATAAAGTAATCCTTCTAACCCCCCCCCCCCAAGCCCCCCCCCCCCGCCCAAAAAAGATATAGATGTACTATTGTAAAGTGGTTGTTCCACTGGATATCATAAGGTGAATGCACCAATTTGTAAGTCGGTCTGGATAAGAGCGTCTGCTAAATGACGTAAATGTAAATGTAAATGTTAGTCCTTTGAAGGGCACATTTAAAGGTAGACTGATCAACATGACATCATCCTACACAGCAGGACAGATTGCCACTATTGGCTCTTCCCAGTTTCGGCATGCCCACATACTGATATTCTTGGCAGATTTGTATTCTGTTGTTATTGACGTCTGTAAGCAGGAAGTTGCCCCTCTGTGCATGATGATGTCTTATTGGCTTGGGTACCTTTAACAAATTCTATTGACTGACATTTCAAGCTAGCCTACTGTAGAAAACCACATTAGCTTGGTTTGAGTTGAGTGGTCTGCCTGTTGCTTGAGCAGCAGTGGCCTGGGTACTGGCTGGCACAGGCCTGTGGAGACATTCATTAGCGACAGCCATGCCTCTCAGGAGGATCAGGTGATTCACCCTGCTGGCGCCGGCGCCGGCAGCTCCAGTCTGCCTCAACCATACGCTGCTCTCCCCAGGAGCACTACCAGGAAAACCTGCTCCGCTCGCCTCTCATCTCCAGTCCCCATCTCTTTTGTCTCTCTAAAAGGTAAATGGTGCCCAGTGCATCCAGTTATCCAGTGGTACTGTACTGAAGTGTAGATCCCGTGTTGGTACCAGTTTAGAGTTACAGTAACTAATAATGCTTCAGCATCATAGTTCTCCCCATGTCCCTGACCACTGCCATAATAATTTGTTTGTTAACAATAAACAATATATCTTTGTTATGTCTCTGTCATTTCCTAGGACACTTTATACGTACAGTGTATTTGGAAAGTATTCAGACCCCCTTGACTTTTCCCACACGTTCTTACGTTACAGCCTTATTCTAAAATTGATTAAATTAATTAATTTCCAAATCAATCTACACACAATACTGACACAGCGAGAAAAAAATACTGTTTTTTTAGACATTTTTGCACATTTATGAAAAAACAACAACCTTATTTACATACGTTTTCAGACCCTTTGCTATGAGACTCGAAATTGAGCTCAGGTGCATCCTGTTTCCATTGATCATCCTTGAGATGTTTCTACAACTTGATAAGAATCCACCTGTGGCAAATTCAATTGACTGGACATGATTTGTAAAGGCACACACCTGTCTATGTAAGGTCCCACAGTTGACAGTGCATGTCAGAGCAAAAACCAAGCCATGAGGTCGAAGGAATTGTCCGTAGAGTTCAGAGACAGGATTGTGTCGAGGCACAGATCTGGGGAAGAGTACCACAATTTCTACAGCATTGAAGGTCCCCAAGAACACAGTAGCCTCCATCATCCTTAAATGGAAGAAGTTTGGAACCATCAAGACTCTTCCTAGAGCTGGCTGCCTGGCCAAACTGAGCAATAGGGGGAGAAGGGCCTTGGTCAGGGAGGTGAAGGGCCTTGGTCACTCTGACAGAGCTCCAAAGCTCCTATGTGGAGATGGGAGAACCTTCCAGAAGGACAACCATCTCTTCAGCACTCCACCAATCAGGCATTTATGGTAGCGTGATTAGACAGAAGCCACTTCTCAGTAAAAGGCACATGACAGCTTGCTTGGAGTTTGCCAAAAGGCACCTAAAGACTCTCAGACCATGAAAAACAAGATTCTCTGGTCTGATGAAACCAAGATTGAACTCTTTGGCCTGAATGCCAAGCGTCACGTCTGGAGGAAACCTGGCACCATCCCTACGGTGAAGCATGGTGGTGGCAGCATCATACTGTGGGGATGTTTATCAGCGGCAGGGACTGGGAGACTAGCCAGGATCGAGGGAAAGATGAATGAAGCACAGAGAGATCCTTGATGAAAACCTGCTCTAGAGCGCTCAGGACCTCAGACTGGGGTGAAGCTTCACCTTCCAACAGGACAAGACCCTAAGCACACAGCCAAGACAATTCTCTGAATGTCCTTGAGTGGCCCAGCCAGAGCCCGGACTTGAATCCGATCGAACATCTCTGGAGAGACCTGAAAATAGCTGTGTAGCGATGCTCCCCAACCAACCTGACAGAGCTTGAGATGATCTTCAGAGAAAATCTGCAGAGAACTCCCGAAATACAGGTGTGCCAAGCTTGTAGCATCATACCCAAGAAGACTCTAGACTGTAATCGCTGCCAAAGGTGCTTCAACAACGACCTGAGTAAAGTGTCTGAATACTTATGTAAATGGGATATTTCAGTTTGTTATTTTGTAATACATTTGCAAAATGTAAAAAAAAAAACAGTTTTTGCTTTGTCATTATGGGGTATTGTGTTTAGATTAATGTGTGAAAAAAACTATTTAATCAATTTTAGAATAAGGCTGTAACGTAACAAAATGTGGAAAAAGTCAAGGGGTCTGAATACTTTCCGAATACAATGTACATAACATTCCGTTTGTGGCAAGGATTTTGTATAGTAATTGAAATGTAAAAACTCAATTCTGAATCAAGCGTTCTTTCGCATATCAGTTCATAAACCATGTGCCACGGAATCGGCACATCGAAAATCTCATCCCGACTATTTTGCAACCTGTATGGCGCCACGGTCAACATTTTGGCCTTCAAGTAAAACTGATATTTTTTTTATTTATGAAAAAATACAAATCTTCAATTTGGTCTTTAATAATGGGCAAACAAACAAACAAACAAGCCTCCTCCATTTTTTGTGGTAATGCTGCTTTCAGTTGGTTGTTATTTTGGATAGAGTAAACATTTCCATAAATGTTTGTTATTTGCACCTGTGATATCATTACCAAAGATTTTTTATTTTTTTTACATAGCTTAAAAAAAAAACATTATCAATTAGTATATTTGAATTTAACCATATTATTTGTTGTAATATTTGTTGTCTTTCCTGGAAGATGAAACTGGAATTGCAACCAGCTTTGTATGGCTTGTTTTAGACAGGGAGATATTTTGAAAAAGGTTTCATTTTCAATTAACTGAAATACCTAGTTTAAATAAATGTTACATAAAAAAAACGTAAAAGTGAGAGGATGTAATCTGGATCAAGGGGAAAAAGGAAATTTTTGAACAAGGGATGAACCATTCTTACTAATTTACTGGAGAACCAGTTCGGATTGAAGTATAATTTTTTTGTATGACTGATGGTTTTAGTGAGAGGTTTAATGCTTTAATATTTAATAATTTTAGCCCCCCGAACTCATATTCGTTATAGAAATAATCACGTTTTATATTGTCTGGCTTGCCATTCCAAATAAAGTTAAATATTTTTTCTTAAATAAATTAAAAGACAAATTGTTTGGCGTAGGCAGGGCCATAAGTAAATAGGTAAACTGGGATGTGACAAAATAACTAATCAGGGTGATTTTTCCACAAATAGACAGGAATTTACCTTTCTATGGTAGCGAGACCTTAGCTGTTTTTGCTAACTTTCGGTTCAAATTTGTTGTAGTAAGTTACTTTATTTCTTTAGGGATATGAATATCGAGTATGTCCACTTCACCTTCAGACCATTTTATTGGTAAACTCAGTGGAGGAAAAAGTACTCAATTGTCATACTTAGTAAAGATACCTTAATAGAAACTGACTCAAGTAAAAGGGAAAGTCACCCAGTAAAATACTACTTGAGTAAAAGTAAAAGATTTTAAATAGTATTTTTTAAAGTATTTGATTTTAAATATACTTAAGTATCAAAAGTAAATGGAATTGCTATGTACTTAAGTATCAACAGTAAAAGTATAAACCATTTCTAATTCCTTAAATTAAGCAAAGTACGGCACCATTTTCTTTTATATTGACGTATATATTCAGGGGCACACTCCCACACTCAGACATAATTTGCAAACAAAGCATTTGTGTTTAGTGAGTCCGCCAGATCAGAGGTAGTAGAGATGACCAGGGAAGTGTGTGAATTGGACCATTTTCCTGTCAAGATGTAACGAGTACTTTTGGGTGTCAGGGAAAATGTATGAAGTAAAGTACATTATTTTCTTTAGGAATGTAGTGAAGTAAAAGTTGTCAAAAATATAAATAGTAAATTAAAGTACAGATACCCCAAAAAATGACTTAAGTGGTACTTTAAAATATTTTTACTTAAGTACTTTACACCACTGGGTAAACTACACGGTAATGTAAAAGTTGTATTTTTTAGCGATCCAATACGTAATATGGTACACTTATCATAGTTCGGTTTTAATCCAGAGAGGTTAGAAAAATATCTAGGTCCTCTATGAGGCTGTGCAGGGATCCAGATTGTGGATTTAAGAGGAAATGTGAGTCGTCAGCATACCTTTGTTTTTAAGCCCTGGATTTCCAGCTCTTCTATATTATTATTATTATTATTATTATTATTGGATCTGATTTTAATAGCTAACATTTTGATGACCATAATAAATAGATATGCTGACAGTGAACAACCTTGTTTTACTCCTCTTGACAGTTTAATACTTTCTGAGAAGTAGTATTTATTATTTTACCCCTGAGGTTACACTACATAACTTTAACCCATTTTATAAGAGCTTCTCCAAAATTAAAATAGTCCAGGCATTTATATATAAATTCTAGTCGTACTTTATCAAAAGCCTTTTCAAAATCTGCTCTGAATACCAGACCTGGTTTCCTAGATTTTTCATAATATTCTATTGTTTCAAATACTTGTCTTATATTATCTCCAATGTATTTTCTATGTAAAAAAAATAACCTGTCTGGTCAGGATGAATAATATCCGACAACAACTTTTTAATTTTATGCGATTAATTCTATGCATTTTGCAAGGATTTTTGCATCACAACACTGAAGTGTAGGGGGCCTAAAGTTTTTTTTCAGATAGACTGGATATTTATACTTACCACCTGGGTCCTGGTTCAGTAATAGTGAAATCAAACCTTGCTGAGCACCTGATAGTTTACCATTTTTATAGGAATGGTTAAAACGTGCTAATACTGGATCTTTGAATAGATATATACCTTAACTGCTATGCCATCTATCCCTGGAGTTTTCCCTGGCCTAAAGGCTTTAATTGCATCAATACATTGCTCCTCTGCAATTTGTCCCATACACAAGTCTTTCTGTACAGGTGTTAATTTTACTCTATTATTAGGAACAAATTCCTTACAGTTAACTTTAGCTCGTGGAAATGGAGGAGACTGAAAATAGAACATATGCTTAAAGTACTTTTCTTTCTCTTTCATATCATTTGGTGACTCATGGATGACTCTGTCATCTGTAACAAGTTTCGGTAAATCATTTTTGATAGCATTTCTATGTTGAAAATTCAAAAAGAATTTGGTTCATTTTTCACCATTTTCCATCCAACTCGGTTTATTTTTATAATACATTATACTTGATTGTTCCCGAATAAGTTCCTCAATTTCTTTTTTTCCCCTCTAACTTATTCTGTGCCTCTATGGTCCAATTTGTATTGCTATCCATCTGTATTGTTATTTCTTCTATTTCCTTTGTTAATATGAACTCTTTTGGCCAAAATTGTTTTTGTTTAAAGATATTGAATTGCATGACCTCTTAAGGCACATTTTAAAAGTGTCCCATACAATAAGGGGATCTGCTGTAGCTATGTTATACAGGCAAAAGTCAGTTATAAATGCGGATGCCAAATATTTGATGGTCCAACTGCATTCTATCCCCTATCAAAACTTTTCTTACTTTTGGTGCCAGCGCGAAGGATACAAGAAAGTAATCAAGACGACTAGCTTGATTAAGCCTCCTCCATGTATATCTTCCCGAGTCTGGATTTTTAAGCTTCCATATATCCACTAGTTCTAATGGGTCCATAATATTCGTAATTTCCTTAATTGCATGAGGGTGATAGCTTGTAGTGTGATTTCCTTTACGATCCATTGGGGTACTTAAAAATGTATTATAATCTCCTGTCATAATAATAGAGTAATTGGTTGCTTTTGAGCTCAATAGATTAGTACAGTATATATCATTTTGAAGAAGTATGGATCATTATTATTTGGACCATATAGATGAATTAGCCAAATGTGTTTATCGTCCTATAGCATATTTAAAATGATCCACCTTCCTTTCGGATCTGTTTGGACAGTTTGCACATTCGGATCAAAATTGTTACTTATTAATATCATCACCCCTTTTGAGTTTCTTTGACCGTGACATAAATATATTTCTCCCTCCCAGTCCTTTTTCCATACAGCCTCATCTGTAATTGTAGATATTATATTCCTTCTCTTTTAGCCAGTTAAAGACTGATCGTCCTTTTCTTATTATCTCCTAAGTCATTACAATTATAACTAGCTATACTTATTTCACCACTTGCCATAATGACATAAAGTTTCAATACTTACCATAAGATATGCCTGTAAACGTACTACCACAAATGACCATGATGATCAAGTTGCTAGACACCTAGAATTTATCCATACTTACCAACACTACCAGAATCAATGTCTGTGTCACGTCCTGACCAGTAAAGGGGTTATTTGTTCTTATAGTTTGGTCAGGACGTGGCAGGGGGTATTTGTTTTATGTGATTCAGGGTGTGTTTGTGTATGTGTTCATGTAGAGGGGGTATTTCATTTATATGGTTCGGGGTGGTTGTTTATGTAGAGGGGTATTTGATTTATGTATTCCGGGGTTTTTGGGTTATCGTTCTATGTTCTGTCTAGGTGTTTGTATTTCTATGTTTTGGTATGGGGATTGGGGCCTTCAATTGGAGGCAGCTGTCTATTGTTGCCTCTGATTGAAGGTCCTATATTTAGGAGTGTTTTTGTCATGGGATTTTGTGGGAGATTGTTGCTGTGTATAGCTTTGTGCCTTACTGGCCTGTTCTTTGTCGTCGTGTTTTTTGTATACGTGTTTGTTTTTGTTTTTCCTTCTTTGTCCATTAATAAAAGAAGATGAGTATACATTTTCCCGCTGCGTCTTGGTCTAAACCCTACGACACCCATGACAGTCTGACATCTACCCATGTACCTCTACCATAATATATGCACTGCTAAACATACTGCAGCTGCAACTGATTCTAAGTAAACCTCCAATTGTCTTCCAATATCCCTCCCGTGAAAGCCTTCCCCCATCCAAGAAGGGGGTGTTGTCACTGATACTATCATACCACCCCTGTACCTGTAACGCTCCTTTAGCATCCTAAAACACACCTTCAACCGCCGATCGGTGTGGTCCAGGTAAAAACTCGGGACTGTCCCATAAACCTGTTTCAATACTGCCACCGCTCAAGTGCCCAGCCAAAACCCCTATAAGTCTATGGCATGACCACGAGAGGAGCATCCTCTTTAGGAATTAGCCACATAACAAAACAAATGGAAAATAAAAAAAGAAGAGTAAAAGTAAAAAAATTAATTAGGTAGTACTGAGGACAATAAGACCTAAAAAATGTACAAAAATACCCAGAACACAACATTACTAAGTTATTAACGTCCTGAACCACTGTCATACTAGATTGCACTAACAGACAGTTACTCTGCACCATAAGCATGTAATTCATGTGGCTATCTGTCAGTGTCAGTGTTTCCTCTGCTCTTATGTCTTTCTCTGTATAATGTGAATACCACTCTGCCCCTCCTTGTCTTCCTCCCTTCTTCTATCCCTGCCTCCCTCACAAGAGCACCCAGAAATAACTTGCATGTCATTGTGACAACTTTTCTCCTTTGCTTCTCACACACAATTCTCACAGTTTCACGTTGAGCAGTGAGACCTCTTCACACTCGAATGCTGCAGAATTATTATTCCCCGCAGACTAACAAACTTATTCAGCCAGTGTGCTGCTGCCTGCTGTCTACAGTGAGCCAGCTATATTTAGGCTGACTGGAATGACCTCACCAGTTACTGTTGTGTACACATGTCTGCTGTTACCTTCATGTGTTTATAGTATCCACCCATATGCATATGGCAAGTCTGAATGGTCACTGCACAAGCTATCAAACAGTAGGCCAATTAGTTATGCTCAATGAAGATTGATTGAATATTGCAACGTATTTTTAATTCAACCTTTAATCAAATCTAGCATCACGTACATATCTGGCAATTACTCATTTTTAGACAGCACTGACACTTCTTCTCCCGGTGCTTCAGCATGTGAAGGAAAAGAGAGTGTGTGTGTGATTAACATTTCATGAAGTATAGCGGTCATGTAACAAAAAGCTTTAGTCAAATTTGACAGGTTATTTAACAGATCAGCCCTCTAGCTAGCACCCTTTTTCAGTAAAAAACCCCCACAATAAGACAATAGAGTTGAACATGTCTTACCTTCATCTTCCCCTGGAAAACAGTATCAATTGTTACTGAGTGGACTATCCTGGTTAAATCACTATACCAGTATAACTGCAGACATTTCAATAGCATGACTTTTCCAATATCAGTTATGATTCCTCTCACATTAACAATGCATTACTCTCGCCAGCTGCATTAGCCATCTCAGAAAACACAATCCAATGCTAATGCTGCAGTCAGTCACACCCGTAACATCTATCACGTATCAATCATGACGCTCATTACCATCACAGATGCAAAGCCCACCTCTGTTCCTGATGTGTTTGATCTGTATTGATCTGATGGTGTCACGTCCTGACCAGTATAAGGGTTATTTGTTATTGTAGTTTGGTCAGGACGTGGCAGAGGGTATTTTGTTTATGTGGTTCGGGGTGGTGATTTATTTAGTAGGGTGTTGGTTTAGTTAGTTCTGGGTTTTTGGGGTTATGTTCTAGGTTTGTATTTCTATGTGGTCTCTAGTCTTTTGTATTTCTATCTCTAGTTTATTGGGGTTGGACTCTCAATTGGAGGCAGGTGTTTTCTAGTTGCCTCTGATTGAGAGTCCTATATATGGGTATGTGTTTGGTTAAGTGTTTGTGGGAGATTGTTTCTTGTTTTGCCTGTGTGAGCGTGACAAGACTGTTTTGTTGTTCGTGAGTGCTTAGTTTTGTTATTTTGGTGTTCTCTTTATTTAAAATAAATGACAAGATGAGCATCCACATTCCTGCTGCGTTTTGGTCCTCTATTCCCGACGACAACCGTTACAGATGGGGAGAGGATGTTAAACACCAGGGTAATTGGGAGTGGGTTTAGCGCTTATAGCTCTCCGAGCTCTCTGCTGGAAGGTAGGGTACACCCTTACTGACGCCCCTACGGTGCTCTATTTTTACCCCATCTCTGCAGCTGCTTTATAATTCACCCAGACTTCCCTAATGCATTTGGTGTGTCCGAGACATGGTCCACAGCCACAGAATTTTCATCTGCAGTGTAAGATAAATTATGCCCAGGGCTTTTTAGTTCACAACATTGTTGTGGCTGAAATTGACAGATATTGGTCTCACTGGACATTCGCTATCACTTGGTGAGGAAAGTGGCTATGGGCCAGTGAGATTAGCTTTTACAGGGCAGGGCTCTTGGATTGGACTAAGACCAGAACTAATGCACTGCAGACAGCCACTGGACTTTGGAATGCCCTTTACCTGTGCATAGTTCTAATGCTACATTCCTAATCAATTCCTAGCCTCTAGCCCCTTGGCACTACATCTGGATCTGAAAGGATTGGATTGGTAAACAGCATGGTTATAGCTCAGCCTTGCCCTCTAATAGGCAATAACTATCCAATACTTTCAGATCAGCATTGGTAGTAGGGGCTAGGGGAGGATTCAACATGTAGCATTTAGTACTATGCTTTCCAGGTTTTGGCAATAGGTTCTTTACCCAAAATGAACAAGTGGCAGCTTGAGTGAGTTTCAAGCGCTCAGCGATGTTTGACATTTTGTGGCAGGAGAAGCTAGAGAGTAATGGAGAAACAGCAGAGGATCCCTGGAAGAGGATCCCTGGAAGGGGATCCCTGGAAGAGGATCCCTGGAAGGGGATCCCTGGAAATGTCTCAAACAGCTAGAGGGCTCAGGTTGGGTTAGGTGAATTCATTGCTGGCTATTACTCATATATTGTCAGTCCCACTGTATGTGTGTGTGTCTGCACGCTCTTTTTCTGTCTCAGGTCTCCTCTCATTTTAAACAGGGGTTATGCAGTGGAAAATGGACACAGAAACTTTACAGTAGTGGTTCCCTGTTCACAATGATAAACCAATGTGCAAACATGTTAGTTGTACAGGGCAACAGGAGCTTGGTGGCACCTTAATTGGGGAGAACGGGCTTGTGGTAATGACTGAAGCAGAATCAGTGGAATGGTATCAAATATATCAAACACATGGTTTCATCTAATGTTATCTGTGAACAGTGACACCACCACACTATCTAAAGTAATCCTTTACTCAACATAAGTGGTTTACATAAAAATCTATATGAAATTGACCTATTCTCATCGTATGTGGTTTGTGAGCATTGAGAACTCCACAAGGGATGTGACTCTGACCCTTCCCCCCCCAAGGGCCAGCCAACCCCTCGGCAAGCAGCTTGTAATAAAATGTGGCCACAACCTTGACCCTTTTCTGTCAGAGACCAAATAAACGGCATGAATACATAAGCACAGCCACTTCACTGTTTGCGAACATTTTGGGTTTAATCAATACTTGATTAAACCCAAAATAAGAATAAAACACTCAAAAATGCTATCCGCAATCGTCAAATTGAAGTGTGCTGTTTCAAATGACACCTAAAAGCGAAGAAGTCACAGATTTTAAAGTCTGCTGGTGTTAATTCTTAATTAATCGTAGTGGTCATTAAGATGGAACATAGAGCATTTTAAATAGGCAGGGCACAGTATGAAGCAGTATGAAGGCAATTATGGGAGAGAAAAATAGTTCAATTTCCAGTGAAACCATGGAGAGATTTGTGCGACAGAACGCTGAGTACAGTATGTACTTTGTGTGCTTCCTGAGTCAGTGTGCGAGATGGATGCGTTTTTCATTTCTCTCTGTTATTAGGTCAACCTTTTTCACTGCACCTGGAAGAGTTTACATGACATTTTATGAAATGTAATACACCTCCGCCCCAAAAAACATTTTTATGTAGGTCTCATATTTAACTCTTGTTTCTCAAGTGTTCCTGACCATACCATACTACTCCTGATTTATGATACGTCTTCACACATATTGTATACTATATGCCCTGCACTTATAAAGACACACAGATGTAGCATCTTAATTTGAACCAGTTTGCTACAGCAGGAAAATAATCCTGCAACAACAGGAAATGTGAGTTATGTGGATTATAATTAATGACATTTTTGTAGGGATTAATACATTTTTCGTAATGAAAATAAAGTGGAAATTGCAAACTTCAGAATCCTTTAACCTCAAATACACTACAAGTTTTCAAGTTTCCTGCATTGCAAGTCTAATGGCAAACAGGGTGATCAAATTAAGATCCTACATCTGTACATTATGGTAAGGGTTAGTGAGATAGTAGTCCTATGGGATGTGGGGGTATATTTCACATTTCTGTGCTAGATACAGTATATGCAAATGATAGAGAGAGAGGTGTGGGGGAAAGTAGAGATTCTCTCTCTCTCTCGACATAGCTACCCCCTTCACTCTTTATCTCTCTCTCTCTCTCTCTCTCTCTCTCTCTCTCTCTCAGGATCACCACTACTGCAGCTTGCATGATGGACTTGCGTAGATACCCACTGGATGAGCAGAACTGCACCCTGGAGATCGAGAGCTGTGAGTGACATCACTGTAAAATCACTGTAGTGTAGAGACTTATCTCAGCTTCATGTGGGCTATTTATCACTACTATTTATCACCCCTAGCCTTTTGGGGGCCTTAAGCTAGATTTGTTTGGTTGGCCCCTCCCACCTTGCAGGCAAAACATTTTAGTGCCACCCCCCTTGGCAGTGAATAATTTCCTGCAATTCTACACATGTGGACATGGCATAAGTCAGTCATGCCAAAATGTGTAGAATTGCAGGAAATTTCCTTTAAAATTGCAAAATTATAAAAAAAAACAAAAAAAATGTTCTCTCCACCCCATCACAAAATGAGTATCTGAGAGAGATATCAATGGGAGCCCCCTGGGGGTCAGTAATTTGGTGATGATTACTACAATGTTTCGATAGCTGGCTAGGCTACCGTACCAAGTAATCTATAAAAAATTGCTAATTGGGTGGCTGTCAGTGATTGACATAACAAGTGAAAAACTGCTGATGCACAACCAAATTTCGAAATTGCACCGTATGTATTCAACTTTTCAGTAAGTTAAGACCCTGACTGAGTTCTCCAAAACATTTAAAATATACATATTTTGTATATTTTTGGGGGTAGAGTCCCCCTAACGGCCATGGGACTCGACACACAGTGCGTAGTCTGCGTATAGGCAGAGGCGGCACTGATTACTGGGCAGGTTTTTGAAAGCTTGTGCCTATACATAGATCAAAGGTCTACATGACTATGGGTGCTATTGAATATATCCTAAGGGCCAGTTTCCCGGACCAAGATTGAGCCTATTCATAGACTAAAAGGCACTTTCAATGGAGATTTTCTATTGAGCATGCTTTTTAATCCAGGAATAAACATAATCTGGGTCACTGAAACCGCCACTAGCTACATCCTTCAATTATAACATTCTTCTCGCTCTGTTTTAATTAATCTACACATCTTGTGATAACTTTCTCTCAGTCGGTTTATTTTCACACATTATTCTGTTACACAGGTCTATGTACCTCATTTAAGGGATAACTCTATTCCAAATCATGGCAAAATATCTTCCCAATCGAGGACATGACGTACATTAAGCAGGAAAACAAACAACAGCACTTTACGTCAACTAATGCAAACTGGCATTTTTTGTTAAATCAAACTTGGCCAGAGTGTTTCAGTTGAATAATACATGTTACCTACATGGATTGTTAAATCAGTGTAACAGACATGGATGCTGAGCTTTGGTCATTATGACAAGGTTATAGCAATCACTATAAGGCCCTGTGGAGCTGCTGGATTAATGGATTGACCGGGTTGATGTATATAATACTTTGGGCAACACCTTACTCAAACCCTCTATCATATCATTGGTCTTAATTATGAGAGTTACCTAGGCGCAATAATACTTTTTGCAACAATCAAGACTGCAAGCCAGACAAAATTCAACTGGCCTATTTATATAATGAATATTAATTCGGAGGGCAGAAATAATTAAATATTAAAGCATTGGACCTCTCATTAAAGGCTTCAGTCATACAAAAACTATACTTAAATTTGAACTGGTTTTCTAGCAGATTAGTAAGAATGGCTCACCTGTGTTCAAGAATGGCCTTTTTCCCTTCATTCAGATTACAACCTCTCACTTTTAGTTATTTGAAAATGAAAATCTCAAATATCGCTATTTCTAAAACAAGCCATAGAAAGCTGGTTGCAGTTTCAGTTTAATCCACCTGAAAAGACAGAACAAATATTACAACAAATATTATGGTTAAACTCAAATATAGTTTTTGATAAATGTTTTTGTATACATTTTGTAAATTATATCATAAATAGGACTGGTGGAGTTATGTCACACATGCAGTTAACAAAAATTACAACCAACTGGTTGCAGCATTAATGCAAAAATGAAGGAAGCATGTGGAAAGGGGAGAAGGTAAGGACCTTGTCTGTCGGCCCTGCATTAAAGACCAAAATTGGCTAAAGAAAACTGTGATGAATTAAAAAAAGTATACCAGTTTTATTTAAGGACCAAAACAATTACAGCTGCGCCATACAGGTTGCAAAATAGTTGGGAGGAGATTTTCAATGTACCGATTCCATGGAACATGGTTTATGAACTGATAGTCAAAATGACGCCGGATTCAAATCTTAAGAGTATTTCAATTTAAATGATGATACAAAAGTCTTGCAACCAATAGAATGTTATATACAGTGCATTCGTAAAGTATTCAGACCCCTTGACTTTTTGAAAATTTTGTTACATTACAGCCTTATTCTAAAATTGTATTTCTTTTTTTCACACCATACCCCATAATGACGAAGCAAAAACAGGTTTTTAGAAATTGTTGCTACTTTATTAAACATTTACTTAAGTCTTCAGAACCTTTACTCAGTACTTTGTTGAAGAACCTTTGGCAACAATTACAGCCTTGTGTCATCTTTGGTATGATGTAACAAACTTGGCACACCTGTATTTGGGGAGTTTCTACCAATCCCTGCCGCTGATAAACATCCCCACAGCATGATGCTGCCACCACCATGCCTCACAGTAGGGATGGTGCCAAGTTTCCTCCAGACATGACACTTGGCATGCAGGCCAAAGAGTTCAATCTTGGTTTCATCAGAAAGAACAAACTTGTTTCTTATGGTCTGATAGTCCTTTACCTGCCTTTTGGCAAACTCCAAGCGGGCTGTCATGTGCCTTTTACTGAGGAGTGGCTTCCGTCTGACCACTCTACCATAAAGGCCTGATTGGTGGAGTGCTGCAGAGATGGAACTCTGGAGCTCTGTCAGAGTGACCATCGGATTCTTGGTCACCTCCCTGACCATGGCCTTTCTCCCCATATTGCTCAGTTTGGCCGGGCTGCCAGCTCTAGGAAGAGTCTTGGTGGTTCCAAACTTCTTCCATTTAAGAATGATGGAGGCCACTGTGTTCTTGGGGACCTTCAATGCTGCAGAACTGTTTTAATACCCTTCCCCAGATCTATGCCTCAACAAAATCTTGTCTCTGAGCTTTACAGACAATTCCTTTGATCTCATTGCTTGGTTTTTGCTCTGACATGCACTGTCAACTGTGGGACATTATATAGACAGGTGTGTGCCTTTCCAAATCATGTCCAATCAATTGAATTTACCACAGATGGACTCCAATCAAGAAGAAGAAACATCACAAGGATGATCAATGGAAACAGGATGCACCTGACCTCAATTTCAAGTCTCATAGCAAAGGGTCTGAATACTTATGTAAATAAGGTATTTCTGTTTTGTATGTTGTATAAATTTGCAAACATCTAAAAAAAAAACTGATTTCGCTTTGTCATTATGGGGTATTATGTGTAGATTTATGAGGGGAAAAAATACATTTAATACTTTTTAGATTAAGGCTGTAACGTAACAAAATGTGGATAAAGGGAAGGGGTCTGAATACTTTCTGAATGCACTGTATATAGGAGATATAACCATCACATCTCTGCAGATTATTCTGCAAAGCGACAAAATCATTAAATCACTTGTTTTGGTACTGCCCATATGTAGCTTGTTTTGTGTCGCAGATTCAGGAATGCCTGAAAAATGGCAACATTTACTTGGAGCTAACTTTGCAAATAGCACTGCTGGGTGATTTGAAAAGTCATAGTCAATTGATCAATAGTATAATAATACTCTTAGGAAAAATGTGTATTTTTAGTTGTAATCTGTAGAAACTATGAGAATAGGAAGATTCAGATATTTTGTGAAACATGACAGTGGAAAAATATATGGCAGCTAGAAATCAAAACTCCAAGGTCTTCAGAGATATATTGGAGGGGTTGAGGATAGATGAAGGCTGGGACTAAAAACAAACAAAAGATAGTTAATATAAAATGTACTGTGTCGGTTTATATATATATATAAAGCTGGAAGTAGAAGCCTAAGTATTGTTGTCCATTAGTTTACTTCAATTAGGGGAGAGGTGGTAGGGGTAAATAATAAAGAATTAATATATATATATATATATATATTTAAAATGATATACAGTACCAGTCAAAATTTTGGACACCTACTCATTCAAGGGTTTTTCTTAATTTTTACTATTTCTACATTGAAGAATAATAGTGAAGACATCAAAACTATGAAATAACGCATATGGAATCATGTAGTAACCAAAAAAGTGTAACACAAATCCAAATATATTTTAGATTTTAGATTGTCCCTTTGCCTTGATGACAGCTTTGAACCCTCTTGGCATTCTTGGCGGCAGGTAGCCTAGTGGTTAGAGCGTTGGACTAGTAACTGAATGGTTGCAAGATCGAATCCCCGAGCTGACAAGGTAAAAATCTGTTGTTCTGAACAAGGCAGTTAACCCACTGTTCCTAGGCCATCATTGAAAATAAGAATTTGTTCTTAACTGACTTGCCTAGTTAAATAAAATAATAAGATTCTCGCAATCAGCTTCAAATGGAATGCTTTTCCTACAGTCTTGAAGGAGTTCCCACATATGCCGCGTACTTGTTGGCTGCTTTTCCTTCAGTCTGCAGTCCAACTCATCCCAAACCATCTCAATTGGGTTGAGGTCGGGTGATTGTGGAGGCCAGGTCAACTGATGCAGCACTCCATCACTGTCCTTGTTCATATATACCCTTACACAGCCTGGAGGTGTGTTGGGTCTAATGTCCATTGCTCGTGTTTCTTGCCCCAAGCAAGTCTCTTCTTATTATTGGTGTCCTTTAGTAGTGGTTTCTATGCCAATTCGACCATGAAAGCCTGATTCACGCAGTCGCCTCTGAACAGTTGATTTTGAGATGTGTCGGTTACTTGAACTCTGTGAAGCATTTATTTGGGCTGCAATTTCTGAGGCTGGTAACTCTAAGCAACTTATCCTTGGCGGCAGAGGTAACTCTGGGTCTTCCATTCCTGTGGCGGTCCTCATGAGAGCCAGTTTCATTTCAGCACTTGATGGTTTTTGCTACTGCACTTGAAGAAACTTTCAAAGATCTTGACATTTTTCGGATTGACTGACCTTCATATCTTAAATTAATGATGCTCTGTCGTTTATTAAAGCTGTTCTTGTCAAAATATGGACTTGGTCTTTTACCAAATAGGGCTATGTTCTGTATACCACCCCTACCTTGTCACAACACAACTAACTGATTGGCTCAAACGCATTAAGGAAAGAAATTCCACAAATGAACTTTTAACAAGGCACACCTGTTAATTGAAATGCATTCCAGGTTACCTCATGAAGCTGGTTGAGAGAATGCTGAGTGTGCAAAGCTGTCATCAGGCCAAAGGGTGGCTACTTTGAAGAATTTCAAATATAAAATATATTTTGATTTGTTTAACAATGTTTTAGTTACTATATGATGTGTTATTTCATAGTTTTGATGTCTTCACTATTATTCTACAATGTAGACAATAGTCAAAATAAAGAAACTCTGGAATGAGTCGGTGTGTGTGTGTGTGTGTGTGTGTGTGTGTGTGTGGTGGTGTGTGTGTGTGTGTGTGTGTGTGTGTGTGTGTGTGGTGTGTGTGTGTGTGCAAAAAAATATATATGGGGTATTGGAAATGATGCAGACAATAAAAGAACCTAAAAAAATACAAATAAAAGAACAATCAAGACTAAGGTTACTGCTAGCGTGGATGTGGCCTTAAAAAAGTTATTATATATTTTTCATGTTATACCTTCACGGAAATAGCAGGTGCAAAGTTTCTAGCTGTGGGCATTCTGGTCCAGTTTCTGGCTGTGTACAGTGTGGTCCAGTTTCTAGCAATGGGCAATCTGGTCCAGTTTCTGGCTGTGTACAGTCTGGTCCAGTTTCTAGCAATGGGCAGTCTGGTCCAGTTTCTGGCTGTGTACAGTCTGGTCCAGTTTCTGGCAGTGGGCAATCTGATCCAGTTTCTAGCTGTGGGCAATCTGATCCAGTTTCTAGCTGTGGGCAGTCTGGTCCAGTTTCTGGCAGTGGGCAATCTGATCCAGTTTCTAGCTGTGGGCAGTCTGGTCCAGTTTCTGGCTGTGGACACAGATACATGGGAACACATCTCCAGTGCTGCTGTGCTATTCTTCGTAGTCTCATTGAAATCAACTATCTCCATATTGGTCTACACATTTCTTTACACGTCATTCTCCCATACTCTTATGGCATCAGGGGTGATGTGATAACCCAAGACCCTCTCACACATAAATTAAATGAATGGGAAAGAAAGACAAAACCACTGATTGAGTACAGGCAGTAATGAGAAGCAACTAATTCCCTGAAATCCTGCGGTTCCCTTTAGATAAGCGGAGGACTCTGACGGGAGAAAAAGCCAACCCAGTCCAATTAAGTATGCCTAATTACTGAAAGGCCAATAACTGACTGTTTCATTCCTTTTCCAACTAAGACCAGGCAAAGAGAAGTGTTAGAAAAAGACTTGAGCCACCGCTTCAGACAAGTAAACTCTCAATGACACAGGTTTCTGCCTGTCCATGTTGAATGACGTTCCATTCTGTTAGATTCTCAGCTGGGTACACTGGCCGTGACATACGTAGCCTTCTGTCTGTCCATTTTAGATGATGTAACAGTCTCTCCCTCTCGCAGATGGGTACACCACTGATGACATCGAGTTCTACTGGAAAGGTGATAATTCAGTGACTGGGGTGGAGAACATCGAACTGCCCCAATTCTCTATAATAGACTACCACATCCAATCCACAAAAGCAGTGTTTGCTACAGGTAACAATCTGATTACTAACCCTTACAAGAGTGTATTATTAATTAAAGTTTCTGATGTTCCACTTAAGAGTGTCTAACGTTAGAGAGTGTGGCAGATTGTAACTGCCACATAAGCACCGGGTAGAAGTTCTCTCAGGCACAGAAAATAGGATAATCTTACCCCTAAATGCTAAACTGACCTTAGTTCAGCGTCTAGTGGGAAACTTCATCCTACTCCGACGTGAAAACTGTGTTTGGTCTCCCAGGCTCCTACCCGAGGCTCTCTCTGAGTTTTAAGCTGAAGAGGAACATTGGCTACTTCATCCTACAGACCTACATGCCCTCGACCCTGATCACCATCCTATCCTGGGTCTCCTTCTGGATCAACTATGACGCGTCTGCGGCCAGAGTCGCTTTAGGTCGGTGTCTTTGGGTTATTCTACGGGTTGTCCATGTGGGGGTGGGGAGGTTAGGTCGGTGTCTTTGGGTTATTCTATGGGTTGTCCATGTGGAGGGGTTCAATAAAGAGTCACGTCTGAATGTCTTTAGTAGCTTTGGGTTACCAGGTGTAGGCATGTGTTGTACTGCCTTCCAGGCAGGCAGAATGTGCCCCTTCACACAGCCGAGCAAATGCTTCTAGTTATAGTGAGTCCCTCGATGGACAGTGTGTACTTGCACACAGCCTCTTAGGTAGAGTGTATATTTACACACTTCCCTTCTTGGCAGAGTGTACCCTTACACAAAGCCCCCTAGGTAGAGTATACTTACACACACATACAGTCCCCTTAGGCAGAGTGTACACCAAGGTTATTTTAGTAAACTGAAACTAAAAATAACAGTAAATAATAAAAAAAAACGATTTAGTAAACTGAAATAAAAAATTTTACAAACCTGTTTGAAAAACTAAAACTATACAGAAAATATTATCTTAGACTCCAAAGCTAACTAAAATAAAACAAAAACAAACATGTATTTATGTTCTGGGGGGGGGCAAAAATGTAATTGGGTTTTCAAGCTTCTGAATCTGACTAGTGACATTGACTTTAATTTAAAGGTCGACTCAGTGAGATGGCATTGCATGTATCAACCAATGGTTGCGTGCCACGTCATCGATTGTGCACTCGAGCACCAGATTGCTATAAGATGTCGGTCGTGTTTCTCTGCTCAGATTTTGATGCATGCCAGATCTTACAACGCCTGGATAAGTATTTTACCTATCAGCTCTTAATGGTATTGCAATCTGGTGCCCGACTGCACAGCCGATGACGTGGCACGCAACCATTGGTTGATGCATGCAACGTGTGAGCAGGGAAACGCGACCTTGATGTGGTTAGCTGATATGTAAAATACCTATTTAGGTGTTGTAAGATCTGGCAGGCGTCAGCAACGTCTGAGTAGATAAGCGTGATACAATATTTTTTTCTCACACAGTTACACAGAGTATCTGCGCATGTGCAAGGGTTCGCTTCACGCTGTTTATAGTGCGGTAGCCAGGGAACCAAAACAGAGAAGTTGAGCCTCACGCTTCAATGCTCATAGTTGTTTCAGAAATTGACCCACTATTTCTGTTTACTTTCTGTATTTATGTCATATCGCTGAGTTTTCCTTTAGGGAAGGCTTTCTGTTGATATCTGTGCTCCTTGGTGTCCTTGTCCCTTGTAGCTAGGGTTGCACATTTTGGGGAATATTCAGAGGTGGAAACTTTCCGTGGGAATTAACGGGAATATATGGGAATGAATGGGAATTAACAGAAATATATGCAAATTAATATTAATACTAGTGTTGCACCGATATGACATTTTTGTCCGATACCGATATCCATTATTTTCCTTGCCAAAAAAAACCGATACCGATATTAAACATTTTTGCCGCCTTTTTAAGCATTCTAGTACAGTTAAATAGTTAACACACATACATGGACGCAGCGGTCTAAGGCACTGCATCTCAGTGGAAGAGGCGTCACTACAGTCCCTGGTTCGAATCCAGACTCTATCACATCCGGCCGTGATTGGGAGTCCCATAGGGCGGCGCACAATTGGCCCAGCGTTGTCCGGGTTTGCCCGGGGTAGGCCGTCATTGTAAATAAGAATTTGTTCTTAACTGACTTGCCTAGTTAAATAAAGGTTACACACAAACCACACACCACACTGACCAAAAAGTTATTTTGTTGGCATTTACGTATGTCCCCATTACCAGTAAAACATAATCAAACCTATTTCTTTCACTTACTTTCTGTGCTGTTTCCTTGTTCATTTGTTCAGTCGTTTCATTCTCACCCAGGATTTCTATTGAACGCCATTTGGGTCTTTCCATGTAAAAAAAGATGCACGTCAAATAACACTATTTGATGTGTCGAATAAGCTTGTTGACCAATCAGGACCTGAATATGACTGCACGTCACATAATCATTTAACGTGTTCATTAATTTTTTGCGTAGTTATTGCACATTGATTACACTATCACTCGTATTGCATATGTCACAACGATTCATCGATACGTATGCTATGATGCTGGTAAAGTTGTCTCACGCACCTACGGTGCTGGTCATAAAAGAAAGCTAGCTAGCTCATGGATGCAAACAATGTTCTTCCCAAAAAGCATAGCAAAATGACAATCTGTTTCAGTAGCTATAGTTAGCTAGCTAACTATATAGCTAGGTGTCATCATCTAAAATAACCCTCATTTATAAGACAGTTTTTATTTGATTAATGGTGGTCGGACCCATCTATGTGAAGCTAGCCACTATAAGGATTAGCCACAATAGTGGACTTTGCGGTTAGCCTTCAAAATAAAAGTATGTCATTGACAGTGATGCAAATGACTACAAATAGTAGAATTATGCCATAATTTAATAGATGATGCTAAACGAGGTTAGGAATGTTATATAAAGTCAAGATAAAGACAATTTGTTAATTTGACAAAAATCTGTTGAAATCACACTGGATGTATTATAGTACAAAAAAAATGTACAGGACAAAAAAAATGCATGAAATGAAATGTATGCATTCACTACTGTAAGTCGCTCTGGATAAGAGCATCTGCTAAATGACTAAAATGTAAATGTAAAATGTTATACTTTAGAATTGCATTGGGGGTATACTTATTTCACTGTACAGCCTTACCAATGGATTGTGGATCAATGACATGGGGCATCAGTCTACTCAGTGACACCCAGAGAACGTTAGCATCGTAGCTCTTATTGCGGGACTCTGAATCAACTGTGAATTGATCCACATTAATTGTCAACCTATATGTATTGAACACTATTCCCAAGAAAAACAATACAGCGTGGATGTTTTGGAGTCTGATAACTCTGAGGAGAACGTTGGGAAAAATATATATTGGATATTGAGTGGACTGTTACCCCATTTCATTGATCCCCAATCCTTAGGTAAAGCTGTACAGTGCAATATGAATGTCAATACACGCAATAGGCTGACTGGGGAGGTGATTTCACACAGTCACAGTCCTGCGATAAGAGCTACAACGCTAATATTTGCATAAACTCTTCACAGTTGTGTTCTGTGTGTGTCACCAAGTAGACTGACACCCCATTTCATTGCGTCACATTCCAACCTAGTTTAACATTATCTAGTCTAAATATGGCATGATTCCACCAATTGTAACCTTCTGCATTACTTTAAGAGGTACTTTTATTTTGAAGGCAAACTGAAAATTCATTCAAAATTGTGCCTAATCCTTATCGAGTCTTATTAGCCAAATTAAGCTAGCTGGCTGCTTATAACGTTAGCTTTGGGCAACAGGGTTAAGTAGCTGGCTAACTATTTATTTTCATGAACTGAAGTTCAATTTCAATAGGCGAGCAACAAGTGGCTACCTAGCTAATACGTATTCACAAGGATTCCTAAATCATTGCTAAGAATAGTGAAAATGACTGCAGTTTCTACTGGTCATTGTTTTCAGGATGGTTGTATTGGTGCTATCTAGGTACCAAGATAAAGCTAGCTAGCTAGCTACCCCAGAAGTTGCGGTTGAACAAATAATGCTTTATTACCAACTTGGTTTTGTAAACACAATGTTCGTGGCCAGTGTTTGCTTGATTGCAGACTTTTTTGTACAGCTTTGACAGTGCTACTCATAGTAGTGGTGGTGCTTGGCTTGCACATGCAAATTCAGAACACATAACATTCTATAATAGAACTGTGTTATTTGACATGTCAAATTAAAAGCTTATTTAACGTGTCAGGTAGTGTTATCGTCAAATAGTGTTATTTGACGTGTATCTTTTTTGACACGCAAAGACCCAAACGGCATTCCATAGTATGTTGTGAAGCTAATAGCAGGGACGCTATTACTGTAACTCCGGTAGGGCAACATCTGAACAATAGCGCACTTGGTAACGTTAGTGTGTACCGGTGCTCGACTAGTCAAGAATGCCAACATCACCCACGACAGAGAACGATTGATTGTCAAGGGCAATGAATTCCATTATCTTGGCGTTAATGGATTTCGCCTTTGAGTTGTCTAGCTGAAATTTTCTTACTCTTTCAAATGAATGCTCGACTTGTTGACTGCTCGATCCACACAGCAGACATTGTGGGCTAGGTTAGGAATGCTGTGTTGCACGTGTAGAGCAACATTTTAAGTGGCGTCATTATGTCATGTACCTACATTATATAGGTATGCACATCAGCTTTGACACCAGTTTTTGACATCGGCGTTAAACTAGACATCGGGCCGATAACGATGTTGGCATTTTTAGCTAATATCGGCCGATTCCGATATGTTCACCGATTTATATCGTGCATCCTTAGATACCATTTAAATGTAGATGTTTTTTTTGCATTGGATATATTTACCATATCATATGGAGACAGAAACATAAACCTTTTACCTTATCATAAGTAGACATAATTGCAAATTATTAAATCCTTCCAATAGAAATAAAAAAATAAAACAATTGTTACGAATTGAACTTTAATTAAATGAGTTGACTCTTCACATGGGATGATTTCACTGAACAACAAAAGAAAGGGAATATTGAATGATCCCAATGATCCATCACATCTCCCAAAAACATTTTCAACAGACATCTGTAAAATGATAGTCTAGAAACTAAAGCTTTGGTCGTCCCTCTCTCAGGCTTCCATGTCTTCTCCCTGGACCTCCTCAATGTTCACCTCTGAACATCAGACTCTGAGGCCTCATCTTTACTAACACTTTCCAACCTTGTTGAGGATGGCTCGTTGTCAGGCTCAAAAAGCCTCAAATTTGCCTGGATGGCCACCAATTTTTCAACCCTTGTATTGGTCAGCCTGTTGCGTGCTTTGGTGTGTGTGTTCCCAAACAAGGACCAGTTGCGCTCTGAGGCGGCTGATGTTGCTGGGATTTGGAGGACGATGTAGGCAACAGGGGAAAGAGCCTCAGATCCATAAAGTCCCTTCCACCAGGTGGCTGATGAGATATGTTGGCACGACTGCCATATTGCATCTCCATCCCAAAGCCCTTGCTTGGAAGTGTACTTCGCCAGACTGCCAAGAACCTTGCCTTCATCCAGGCCAAGGTGGCGAGACATGGTAGTGATGACACCATAGGCCTTGTTGATCACTGCACTAGACAGGATGCTCTTGCCAGCATACATGTACGCTGCGGTGTATATGGGCTTCAGGCAGAAGTCTTCACGCTTTCTGATGTATTTCAGAACTACAGTTTCCTCTGCTTGGAGCAACAGTGAAGTGGGCAGGGCAGTACGGATTTCTTCTCTTACATCTGCAAGCAGAGACTGAACATCAGACAGGATGGCATTGTCTCCCTCAATCAGTGCAATGGCTACTGCTATAGGTTTCAGGAGTTTCAGGCTGGTTACCACTCTCTCTCAAAATGCATCATCCAGGAGGATCCTCTTGATGGGGTTGTCCATATCGACAGACTGTGATATGGCCATTTCTTGGAGAGACTCCTTCCCCTCCAGGAGACTGTCAAACATGATGACAACACCACCCCAACTGGTGTTGCTGGCCAGCTTCAATGTGGTGCTCTTATTCTTCTCACTTTGCTTGGTGAGGTAGATTGCTGCTATAACTTGATGACCCTTCACATACCTAAACATTTCCTTGGCTCTCTTGTAGAGTGTATCAATTGTTTTCAGTGCCAGGATATCCTTGGAGAGCAGATTCAATGCATGAACAGCACAGCCAATGGGTGTGATGTGAGGGTAGGACTCCTCCACTTTAGACCAAGCAGCCTTCATGTTTGCAGCATTGTCTGTCACCAGTGTAAATACCTTCTGTGGTCCAAGGTCATTGATGACTGCCTTCAGCTCATCTGCAATGTAGAGATTGGTGTGTCTGTTGTCCCTTGTGTATGTGCTCTTGTAGAATACTGGTTGAGTGGTGGAGATGATGTAGTTAATTATTCCTTGCCCACAACATTCGACCACCCATCAGAGATGATTGCAATACAGTCTGCTTTCTCTTGATTTGCTTGACCTTCACTTGAACTCTGATGAATTCTGCATCCTGCAAATGAGTAGATAAAGCATGTCTGGTTGGAGGGGTGTATGCTGGGTGAAGAACATTCAGAAATGTCTTCCAATACACATTGCCTGTGAGCATCAGAGGTGAACCAGTTGCATACACAGCTCGAGCAAGACATTCATCAGCGTTTCTCTGACTACGTTCCTCCATTGAGTCAAAACAACTTCTGATTCCAGGAGGACCATGAGCTGTTGCTATCGATAAGGTGTCTGATTCATCATTTTCACCTCGAATAGAAGTAGAGGGACTTTTGTCAGAGGTTGCTTGTTGTGAGCGCCGAGGGAACTTTATGCACTTGGCTAGATGATTCTGCATCTTTGTGGGATTCTTCACATATGATTTGGCACAGTATTTGCAAATGTACACAGCTTTTCCTTCTACATTAGCTGCAGTGAAATGTCTCCACAGAACAGATAGTGCTTGTGGCATTTTCCTGTATAAATTTGAAAAAAATTAGAAAGAAAATAAAAATACAATTCCATGTACAGATAAATAGTTAGATTAAACAACTCCTTTGTAAGATAAATGTTTTAAAATGGAACATTTAGCAGGCTCAAGTTAGCAGGCTCAAGGTAGCAAAAACTAACCAGCAGAAATTGTTAACAAGTTAGAAATGATTTAAACACACTTTGCTGTAGGCTACTATTTACTAGTTAACAAAAAATAACGTATGTCATAAAATATATTCACCCCACCCAGTGTTGTAATCAAAACTTACCAGAAAGCATGTAGTCCTTGGCTCAGACAGTGTAATAGTGTGGGCTCAATAGCACCTCATTAGTGTGCAAGATCTAGAGAATCAGCTGTACATGTGATGGAAGAATGCACTGTGCATGCAGAGGGTTGCAATTCCATTGAATTAGGGATAGTTTAACCAAAATATGCCACAAGACCTAGAATTGCCTCGTGTATCCCACAAAAAAGGTTCACTGTTATAAGCTAACCTTTTTTGATGAATTTAAGCAAAATTCCCAGGAAGTTTCCGACCCTTTGCAACCCTACTTGTAGCGTCAGCTGTGTTCTTTGTGTCAGTTTCCCTGTCTAGTTGTAAAAAAAATTCTATTTGGTTTTTACATTTTAATTTAAGCACTTTGCGATTATTCTGTATAATGAAAAGTGCTTTACAAATGTAATAAATTATTATTATTATTTGTATCACCTTGTGCATTACTGCCCCACAGTAACATGAAGTGAGTAACCTCTCAAAAATCACAAAAACTATACAACACATAGTCTCCCAAGCATAGTTTTTTTTTTGTCCCTAAAACTGAAATGAAATAATATAAAAACTAAATAGAAATGTTTTTATAAAACTTGTCAATCAGATCTGAAACTAAACTGAAAACGAATCTAAAAACACAAAACTATAATAACCTTGGTGTACACTTACACACAGCCCCCTAGGCAGAACTTGTACTTACACACAGCCCCCTAGGCGGTATGCATCCATGCACACGGACACAGTCTTAAGATAGACTGACACACACAGCCCCAAAGGCACAGTTAAGGGCTACCTATTCATCCTCCAAAGCACAGTGATTCTTTAGGTGCTTACTACCTCATCCAATATGGGTTTCCTTGCAGCCACGACATGGAGGTCAGAGATGAATCCTGAAATGCTCATTGTCATCAAGGTTGAGTGTACACACAAACACACCCCCCTCAGCAGAGTGTGTCCTTGT
>NC_138299.1:27207500-27212500 GCF_965601325.2 Salmo salar
ATGCACTCCCTTCCCCTTGTTCCCACACCTTGGTTTAATACATCAACAATAATATGACTGGTATATTAGCATTCTGACCTTGTACCCCATACAGAAGTCCATGCATTTAGAATGCAGCTTTGGACTGGATTGAATTATCGAGATCATCAAGTCATGTAGAGGGCTTTTCCACATCCGTGTTTCTATGATACCCAGAAGTCTCCCATTTCTTAGGGCACGTGTCTTGAAAGACAAAAGCCTACGCACCCTGTATAGGAGCTTAAGATCCCTCATCTAAACCCTAAACTAACCATGACCCTGAGCCTTTCCTTCCTTTCCCTTCCTCCCCCAGGCATAACTACTGTGCTGACCATGACCACCATCAACACCCACTTGAGAGAGACTTTACCCAAAATCCCCTATGTCAAGGCTATAGACATCTACCTGATGGGCTGCTTCGTGTTCGTCTTCCTGGCCCTGCTGGAGTACGCGTTCGTTAACTACATCTTCTTCGGACGGGGGCCTCACTTGCAGAAAAAGGTGGCAGAGAAAGCAGCTCAAACCAACAATGAAAATAAGAGCCGATTGGAGAGTAACAAAGTGCAGGTAGGAGTGGGGGGTCTCGCGTTTCGTATTCAAAGTCTCTGGCATATGAAAATCAACAAAAAAGACGAGTTGGCATTATGAGCTTAAATGTTTTCCAAACTTCAAATGATCAAAGCTCATGGTCTGTTGTGTTCTGTAATATATTGTGACCTCATTTCCTGTTCCCATCTCCCTCCCCAGGTGGACGCCCACGGCAACATCCTCCTGACCAATCTGGAGATCCGTAACGAGATGGGCGGGATGGGTGGCATGGCCGGGATGACCGGGGCCGAGATGATAGGGGCTCTCAACGACCCGCGGGCCACCATGTTCTCCTACGACAGCGCCAGCATACAGTACCGTAAGCCCATGGCCAGCCGAGACCTGTACGGTCGACCGGCCCTCGACCGGCCTGTCGGCCACAAGAAGAGTCGTTTGAGGAGGAGGGCGTCGCAGCTCAAAGTCAAGATCCCAGACCTGACGGACGTCAACGCCATAGACAAGTGGTCCCGCGTCATCTTCCCCATCGCCTTCACCTTCTTCAACCTGGTCTACTGGCTGTACTACGTCCACTAGGGTGCGTGGCTATTCCCGCTAGAGGTTTGTTTAGCTAGCTAGGTTCTTGTACAGCAAGGGTAAAAGAGAGGGGAGTTAAATTCAGCCCCGTTTGTATGACTTCTGTTTGAGGAATGCGAGGCGCAGCGGGTGTCTTTTCAATGTAAATACAATTTATTATATGATATAAATATATATATATATAAAAAAAGAGAAGTATAATTTAATAAATTCTCTCACCTTTTTGCTGTATTTATCCGTACAAAATAGAAATAGTGAAAATTAGTACAGAATTAAGAGGCGGTGAAGGTGTTCACCTGCATTTGTAAGTCTGAACTTTGTGCCAAAAATGGACTTTGGTGACTTCATTGTTACTCTTAGGCTGCAACTGCATTTTATTTATTAGGAAATCCTGTTCTCACCTTATTTCCTCTCAGCCTCTGCATGTGGACCGTAACACAACTTTTATTTGCTTCTAAAGAGAAAAAAAAAACATTGCAAAAACTGTGGGTAATAACAAATACATTTTTATCTTAGTTAAACCCTATCTTGTTATTGAAGCAAATCCTTGCTTAGTTAAACTTCATCTTGTGGTTTAGGAAGTCCTTGTTTGGTTGAACTCCAGCTCTGTGAAAAGGTAGTTCTCATTTGTTTTAACTATGAATAAGTTCATCCTCCCATGATTAAGGCAGTTCTCATTGTGTTGAGTCCACACCTTATGACTAAGGCGGTATTCAGTGAGTTGAAGAACATGCTACCTTGCATGTTCTTAATGTGTGACATGATTTTGTTGGTTAATGCTAGATGCATGTGTGCTTACTGGCTTTTTGCACTGTAAAACAAAGCCCGTTTTCTTTCCTTTGTATGAAACCTTAGCAAAGGCTCCATAGTTGAGCCTGCCTGTATTATAAATCATTCTACTGTATGCTTTTGAACAATCATTGCATTTAGGGTAAGTACAGGACAGAAGTGAATTGGAAATCAACTAATCTTAAAAATCTAAATTTGTTCAAATTTGTATCTATTCTCACAGCGTCTGTGAGCATGTAAAATGTAATTTTCTTTAAAAGAAATCAGGTAAAGAATGACTTATGATGTCACCATGCTTTCGAAACCACATCAAAATGCGCAAGCCCTGATAATACATGCTGTAGATGGTTGAGCCAAGTGCAGCCAACACAAAATCTCTGTTCAAATACACAGTACTGTACAGCGTATTTGCACATAGTAACCTATAGTGCAGCTCGGCTATTCAAAAAGTTCTATGTTAAATGGCAAACACAAGTAGATATACTAACATTAACATTATACTAAATTATCTCCACTCATAAACACCTTGGCCTCTGTGAAAACTGTTCCAGCATCAGAAAAACTGGCATAGCATAAAACGGGATATTCTCCAGCTATAAGATTTGCCATGGAAATCCATTGGCCTCATTGCTTTGGTGCATAAAAAGAACAGGAGTGGTGCGCTGAGGTTCTTTTTGATTTGGATTCCAATGAATTTGTTCACTCCCCTGTAATTATACTCAAGCCTGGTGATCAATTGTATGAACCTGAACAATTCCCTGTAATTCCCACTTGATTCATTGCTGGTTTCATTGCTGTTGTAGAAAAAGCTGTGCCAGAATGGGTACTATATCAGTTCAACAAAACAAATAAGATAAGTACTTATAGCCTTGTAACGGTGTAATTTGGTAGCATTAAAGGGCAGCAATTAGTGTCACAATAGATGCATGTAGTAAGCTTACAAAGTATGCTATGTGGCTGTAAATTAAATTAGATTAGGTTGTACTCTATTACATCCTTTGGAACCTTACAATTTGGATGATGGGGGAAAAAAGCTAAACTGGCCTCGGCAGCATTCTAAGCAATCCTAACTTTTATTTTCACAATGATAATATCCTGCAGTTCTCTCTGTTTGGCAGGCCATGTTACATTCAGATCTGGCCAGTCCATGTCTACGGCTCTCAGATGATGACAATTTCTCACATTTGAAACTAAAATATCTTCATTTTTCTGAATAAACAACGGTAGTGTTTCTTTCCCTCTATAATAAAGCAGGGTACTTTTCCATGGCCAAAATGCTTTTGCTCATGACTATTGCTTTGCTTAGCTATCACGATGGCCAGTGACTATTTTGATGTAACTACTTTATTATTATAATAGCGGGTGGATTCCAAGTAGACATGTGAACTGCATGTGTTATCAGGGCTTACCAAAAAAAGCTAAACCAGATAGGCTTCTACAGGACACAATAAGTAGCAGTGTGCTCTCTCCTCATGGCTAAATATTGTGCCTTTAACAAGAATCTCAATATTTTCACAGGGTTTAACTTAACTTATAACTAGTGTGTAGAATTTAAAAGAAAGAACTTGTACTTTTTTTAGAGAAGATGAAGAAATGAAACTGTAGTCAACTACACTGACTGACTTTTATGATGCTCTAAATACGTATTCAAAGTAGATAGTGGTCAGACATTCCAGCATTTATGATGACAATCTGTAAATTCAATGCAGAAAATGTCCTGCAAGTTTGGTTCTGTTGCTGTTACTGTCGTTGTTTTCAGGTGGAATGGAATTCTATGGACTGGTGAAAGAAAATATTGGCTTTCCACTCAGCAAAGACTCGCTTAACAGATGGGATGTGTTTTCTTTGGACGGCCATAGCAAAATGGAAGCCTTAACAACTGGCTTCCCTCAAGCTTCCAAGGGATAAGGAAATGTACTGAATTCTATTGTGTAAAATTACTGTAAAAATAATTCTGATGCTCTATATGTGCTCTCATGTGTAAAGGAGAGTGTGTGTTTCTGAGTGTGTGTGTGTGTGTGTTTGAGTGTGCTAGGGTGTTTGTACTGCAAGCATGTGTTTTTCTGCTTGGTAACGTGTACAAGCAAGCATTTGCGACTGGGAATGTTTGTGCAAGTATGTTTGTGTCTGCGTGTGAGAGAACATCTTCGTACAAATCCTTTGTTTGACATTGTAAGGACTTTGATCAAAATAGAATTCAAATAAAATAACTGACATCTCACCAACCCAATAAAAGACTGAGCTTCACTCTCATTTAACAATACTAACTGCAAAAGTGGCTTAGTTTGTCTGCGATATAGTGCTGTCTGCTAAACTGTATCTTCAATTCAGTGCTAAAACTTGAAGCCTGGGAGACGTAACTTGAACTTCCACTGGTATACACCCATTCTGTACTGGCATATTTAGAAGTCCATTTTTATTACCCTCAAGTGATCTAAGATAAAACTCAAGCTACTGAGCAAAGAGGAATCAGTCCCTCCAGGATTCCGCGATGACAATTTTCTTTGCAAAATCAACAATTCCCTGCATATTATGCGAGGGCTTGCAAATTTCACGACTCACCGAACTATTTCTGCATAAAACAGTCAAATCATCGCAGTATTATTGCATGAACTCAGTACAAAAAAGAAGGCTCACACTTTCAACCAATCACCGCATAATATGGTTAAATGAAGCGACACGTCAACAAACCTTTTCCCTTGTCAGCACATTTTGGTGACAAATTGGACAAAATCACCACATATTGCCATGCTAAATTGCAGAATTGCTGCAGCAAAATATCACAAAAACTTCCTGCGGAATCATACAAAGACGGAGTAATGACAGACGAGTTAGTAGGGCCATGCACTGTAGGGCCACTCATTAAAAATCAGACAGGCTGTCATCTAATCTACTGTAGGGCCACAGCTACGACACAAACATCACCATGTGATAACGATCCTCAGTTACTCAGAGTTTAACAGTTTGGGATTTAATTGCCTTTATTCCACAAAGTGGGCAGTGTGTGTGTGTGTGTGTGTGTGTGTGTGTGTGTGTGTGTGTGTGTGTGTGTGTGTCCGAAACCATGTGAC
>NC_138299.1:27897500-27905000 GCF_965601325.2 Salmo salar
TGTGTGTGTGTGTGTGCGTGCGTGTGTACCCTCAGGAGGCCCTCAGGAGGCTGAAAAGATTTGGCATGGGCCCTCAGATCCTCCAAAAGTTCTACAGCTGCACCGTTGAGAGCATCTTGACTAGTTGATTTATTCATAGTTATATGCACACTACCGTTCAAAAGTTTGGGGTCACTTAGAAATGTCCTTGTTTTTTAAATAAACGCACATTTTTTTGTCAATTAAAATAACATCAAATTGATCAGAAATACACTGTAGACATTGTTAATGTTGTAAATTACTATTGTAGCTGGAAACGGCTGATTTTTAACGGAATATCTACATAGGCGTACAGAGGCCCATTATCAGCAACCATCACTCCTGTGTTCCAATGGCACATTGTGTTAGCTAATCCAAGTTTATCATTTTAAAAGGCTAATTGATCATTAGTAAACCCTTTTGCCATTATGTTAGCACAGCTGAAAACTGTTGTGCTAATTAAAGAAGCAATAAAACTGGCCTTCTTTAGACTAGTTGGGTATCTGGAGCATCAGCATTTGTGGGTTCAATTACAGGCTCAAAATGGCCGGAATCAAAGCACTTCCTTCTGAAACTTGTCAGTCTGTTCTTGTTTTGAGAAATGAAGGCTATTCCATGCGAGAAATTGCCAAGAAACTGAATATCTCGTACAATGCTGTGTACTACTCCTTTCACAGAACAGCGCAAACTGTCTCTAACCAGAATAGAAAGAGGAGTGGGAGGACAAGTACATTAGAGTGTCTAATTTTAGAAACAGACGCCTCACAAGTCCGCAACTGGCAGCTTAATTAAAATATAGTACCTGCAAAACACCAGTCTCAACGTCAACAGTGAAGAGGCGACTCCGGGATGCTGGCCATCTAGGCAGAGTTGCAAAGAAAAAGCCATATCTCTGGCCAATAAAAAGAAAATATTAAGATGGGCAAAAGAACACAGACACTGGACATAGGAACTCTGCCTAGAAGGCCAGCATCCTGAAGTCGCCTCTTCACTGTTGACGTTGAGACTGGTGTTTTGCGGGTACTATTTAAAGAAACTGCCAGTTGAGAACTTGTGAGGGTGTAGGCTATAGTGTACATGTCTAAGTCAAATACCTCATACCCCTGCACATCGACTCGGTACTAGTACCCCGTGTATATAGCCAAGTTATCATTACTCATTGTATATTTATTATTGTTATATTATTACTTGTTTTTACTTGTCTATTATTTCTCTATTTTTTCTCTCTCTGCATTGTTGGGAAGGGCCCGTAAGCATTTCACTGTTAGTCTACACCTGTTGTTTACCAAGTATGTGACAAATGCAATTTGATTTGATTTGATACATGTCTGTGCCGACCATTTTGTAAAAAAAAATGTATGTCAGTGGAAATATACAGAATTGAATCTGAGACCAAGAGAATAAGTAACAGATTTGAACCTTGAAAGCAAATGTGTTTCTGTGTGTTTATATGTATTTGCCTGCCTGTTTTATATTTGAGTTAGGCATGTATTTGTGAAGAAAGAGGGCCAGCGAGAGCACACATATGCCAGGCCCCAGTTAGTGAACAGGCTATAATTTCTACTTCCTTTGAAGTCTGAAGTGTGCGTGTGTGTGTGTGCGTGCGTGAGCGTGTGCGTGTGCGTGTGCGTGTGCGTGTGTGTGTGTGTGTGTGTGTGTGTGTGTGTGCTTCTGTTCATGCGTGTGTGTGTCTGGGAAATATAGGCTACACTAAAATAAACATGACTACACCAGCCTACACTGAAATATTCTGGGCCGCTGACCTTAGATAAACTGGCACCAAGTACAGTTCATGGACCATCCATGCTGAATTTGAGATTTACTGTCATGGATCCTTTGGAGCCAAAATGGTGGACAGTTGGCAAAACTGTACTGTATTTATGTGACTCAGGCTCTGGACCATATTCTCATCAGCACAACTCATTTAGCAGATGTCCCTGCTCTTCCTGTCTATAGGCACTAAGGCCACGATGAAGGGGGACAAATCCCTCCACTCATCACTGAACAGATACTGTAGAGAGGAATGGGTGGTAGCCAGGAGGCCATTTGTGGGTACAACTGTGCTGTGGGTGGTTGGACCCAGTGCTCCACTTCTCTTGTGGTTCATCCACTGCTCCTATGGTTGGATTGTATGGCTGGACCTGGAGGGTCACTCTTGTAAGGAGGTTTGTGTGATGTGTAGATGTGGAAATGTGGTGAAGCTGTGACCCCGAGACAGTTTTGATCAGAGCCTCTGCTTAGTAACACTCCACGGATAACCCTCTTTGTTGGGAACATCAAAGAAGCCTCAAATTAGGGAACCATTTTGTTCAAAACAACGGGTACCTGGAGAAATGAGGAAGTCCCTTTGTGTTGCAGGAAATACAATGCCATGAGTCATAGATGGACTCAGAAACAGTATTGACTCACAAAGTGACTCAGAAACACAATGGACTCACTATCTGAGGAACTCCAAATGACCTTGGGTAAAAAGGTTCTGTGGCATACGATCATGTTGTTTCCTCTCACGGTAAGTGTCTCAAGATAGAGTTTTTTTTCTAAAATAACACAGATCTAAGATCAGTATTGTGTATTATACCTAATGTTAATCCTCGAGAGAGAGAAAAGGCTAATCTGACAAACCAGTGCTATAGGGCAGAGTTTCTTAAACTCGGTCCTCGGGACCCCAAGTGGTGCACGTTCTGGTGTTTGTCCTAACACTACACTGCTGATCAAAGCTTGATGATTAGTTGATCATTTGAATCAGCTGTGTAGTACTAGGGCAAAAACCAGAACGTGTACCCCTTGCGGTCCCCAGGACCGAGTTTGGGGAACCCTGCTATAGGACCTTAAGCTTGGCCTTACAACCCTCTTCAACTCCACTCAAACTTCAGATGAGTCATAACAAACCAAAAATAATGTTCAGCTCTAATGGAAGCAAATCTCTCATTTGGAAATACTTACTTGAAGCAAAATCCGGCTGTCTGGCTATCATGAATCTCCAGAGTGAGTTTTGCAACATCACCTGAGAGTTGGCATACTTTGGCGTTGTCTGCTCTTGCTTCAGGGACAATGTCCGCCCCTGGGGCCCCCATGGCCAGATAAAATTCTGTCGAGGCCCAGATAGAGGCCCCTGAGCTGTGAATCCCCATGCATGGCAGGATGGAGGGCTGTGATAAGGCAAGATAACTTACCTGTGTACAGATGGAAGCAGAGACAATGCCCAAACTAGATTAGAGAGGAGGGGAAGATGTCCAAATGAGATGCATAGTTTCCTCCAGAAGGAAAACATGAGATAAACACACAAGTAAGATTAAAGGATTTTTGATCTTGTTGTGTTTGATTCACTGCTGGATCTTTGTGTGGGTCTGCCTACATTTTAATGTTTTTATTACCCTACCATTATTATAATTCCTGTGCATCAAACACCTCCATTTCCCTCAAAAGAGCAATATTTGGTTGCGCACCTTGATAAATGAGGCCCCTGGCCTGTGGCCACTCTAATATCAAACCACTTCCTGACTCGTAGGAACCTCTCCTTCATGGAAAAACGCATTGAAGATGAGAGGAGCGTTTGTAAGAGCCTTAATCACAATCTCATCTCCTGTCCTGTCCAGCCCTCCTCTCCTGTTGCGTTTGGAGAGATGGTCTGTTGTCACGTAATGGTCTTCACAGTGTGCTGGCAAAAATGTCATTTTAAGGTGTCTATCTGTTCCACTGTCAGGGCGGGTGGGAGATTGGGCCATATAATCTCTAACCACAGACGGAATAGGATCTGTTTTGTATGTTTGTGAGGACTGATGTGTGAATGTTTGTGTGCATCTCCCCTGAAGATAAACTGGTGGTGGTGTGATGAAGTGTGATTGGGACTCTCTGGCATACCGTTATCACGATGACGCACAGCCAGTTACAGTTCTGTTCTGACCATCAACAATGACAGGAATGGAAGAATCTAAAATAGATTGTTTTGAGCAAACTGACTATTAATCACACTCTTAACCTCCACTGAACCAATCAGTGTTTAAATTTGGTTCGATTGGCATGAGATCATTCCATTGGAGAGAGTACATCAGCCCAACCCATGCAGTGTATTGACATGAATTCTATTTACCATAATGTAAAACATAATTACACAATATAGAATGACATCATCTTTCACATGGGTGGAGCTCCAAAAATGCATGTCTTGTTGAGGCCCTTCTGAGCTTAAAACCACAAAGGACACAGCTTAACATATCGCACAAAATGACAAGAGCACCAAAACATCCACTTCCAGCAGTTTTAAACCCAAAGACGTGGACATGAACGGGAACACAAAGTCAAGACAACTCCTATGCAGAGTAACAAGACTTTATGTGAAGACAACTCTTTAGCAGAGTAACAAGACTTTATGTCAAGACAACTCTTTAGCAGAGTAACAAGACTTTATGTCAAGACAACTCTTTAGCAGAGTAACAAGACTTTATGTCAAGACAACTCTTTAGCAGAGTAACAAGACTTTATGTCAAGACAACTCCTATGCAGAGTAACAAGACTTTATGTGAAGACAACTCTTTAGCAGAGTAACAAGACTTTATGTCAAGACAACTCTTTAGCAGAGTAACAAGACTTTATGTCAAGACAACTCTTTAGCAGAGTAACAAGACTTTATGTCAAGACAACTCTTTAGCAGAGTAACAAGACTTAATGTCAAGACAACTCTTTAGCAGAGTAACAAGACTTTATGTCAAGACAACTCTTTAGCAGAGTAACAAGACTTTATGTCAAGACAACTCTTTAGCAGAGTAACAAGACTTAATGTCAGGACAACTTCTATGCAGAGTAACAAGACTTTATGAAATTGTATAAATTAGTCTCTCTCTCTCTCTCTCTCTCTCTCTCTCTCTCTCTCTCTCTCTCTCTCTCTCTCTGTCTCTCTCTCTCTCTCTCTCTCTCTCTGCACCTTTCACTGTAGTGCATCTGTGTAGTGTGGCATCTGAAAGTGTTTATGGACTGGCGCTAAGTGGAAGTCATTACGGGTCGTTTTTAGTATACTTGCTGCTGATAGAGCTGGTTCTGGGTCCACCCAAGGCCCCTGACGTTGGTGGTCCCAGCTGGAGAGAGGAAGACGCAGGGAGAGAGAAGGAGAGATGAAGGGAGAAAGAAAGGGAGGGAAAGAGAGAGAGAGAGAGAGAGAGAGAGAGAGAGAGAGAGAGAGAGAGCGAGAGAGAGAGAGAAAGAAAGAAAGAGAGGCTCCGCCGTTCCCCTCTATTTGCCTCTGCTGCAGACGTGGTTGCACTGAGGGAGGAAAACTATCTCCATAAAGTTATAATTATCCACATGAACGCAAACCAAATTTTGAAAAGCTACACTCATGCATGGACAGACAGACACACACACACACACACACACACACACACACACACACACACACACACACACACACACACACACACACACACACACACACACACACACACACACACACGCAAGACCCTGTATAACCTTGAATACAGAATATGTGGAGCCATTCAACATTCTCCAAAGGGTTACCATCTGTAAAGTGATTTTCATGATAATAAAAGAATACTCTGACATAAGTTATGATTAGAATGGTCAAACTGTAACGATCAGGTATTTTCTTCAAAACATTACATGGTCAGTATAGCAACATGAATCTCTTAAATGTCAATGGACATCAGCAAAAAAGGAAAATAATGTAGTTGATACTCACTCTCCCAAAAGAAACTACTACATCTTGAGTTGAAATTGCCACAAGTTACGAGAAAAACCTACTCTTTCCAACTTTCAGGAGGGGTGCAGGCAGTGCCCTCGACACAGGGCTGCAACCATTTCACGAGCAGTTCCAATGTGTTTACTATTGCCTGTCTACAACTGGTTTGTATCAGCTAAGTTTACTTAACAGTATATTTCACTTCAGGACATTTGGAGAGATAGCCAAATAAACCTTTCAAGGCAGGAATGTTCCCCCAGGAGCTGCCAGGTTCAAAGCGAAGCCGGGTCCTCACTGGCCCCTGGGCTGCCCGGGGTGGGTGCCTGCTGCCTGCCTGTCCGCCTGCTTTTGGGGGTGAAATGTTTTACTGAGGTCCCTCTGGTCACAGAGGCATGGAGTGCGACCGGGGCACAGGAAGAACATTTAGGATGTAAAGAAGGTAAGAAAAGAGGAGGGGAGATGGAGGGGGGGCTAGCAGCCGCACCAGCTTTGCCACTTTGCCCAGAAGAGCACACTGAGAATTCTAACAACATGCATCGTCTCTCAGATGTTCCACTTCCTCTTGTAAAGCGCAGGAATTCTTTCATGTTACAAGTGCTTTTGTTTTATGGCCACGGCCCCGGCGAGTGGCTCCCTTCTTCGCCTGGTGCAAAGCCCTGTCGGTCGCAAATTTCTCCACCCGACCACCTTAACACAGGGGTGGTGTGTGTGTGTGTGTGTGTGTGTGTGTGTGTGTACTGGTGGTTTGGCCGAGGGGTGCGGGGAGGGTACATCCCTTCCTTACTAGCCACTCCATCCATCATGTTGTTGTCTCAGCTGCAGCAAGGAACACACTGTGGTGCATCCCTTTTGAAATGTTAACATGATAAGAATTCCTTGGTTTAAGTGGCAGGGCCCAGGCTTTTATGGAATCTGGACTGTTTCCTAATAGAGGCCTATGGTATGGTCCAATGACTGTCTGGGAGACTGAGTGTCTGTGGATGACTGTCTGCTGAAAATGGACTTTGAGGTTGACTCACATTTGAAATGCATCACTTCATCATGTCATCATGACAATGATAGGGTGTCCTGGCACCCAGACTGTGATGTCACACTGACGCATACAGGAAACGGAAGCCCCACACTCAGCCCTGGTTTACATGTGCGGACACACATGCACAAGGACACACACACAGACACACCCTGTAAGGTCTGGACTCCCCAACCATCTAATTAAGACTGTATTTACATGCGTCACCTTGGCGACAGCAGGTGGACCAAAGAGGCCAGAGTTGATATCAGCCGCTACATTAACTTCACAGCGGCTTGAACTAAAATTATGTTTATTTCTTACTATATAATATTTGATTTGCATAGCATGTTTTCTAAGAAATCTGCCCACCAGATACTGGACAAGAAAAGAAGAGACACAGTATACACTCACTGAATAAAAAGCCAAGAAAAAATCCCACATCGGCATTGGTACAGTATGATCATATCACACAGTCATGAAGAAAAAAGGACGTGTCGTCCGTTTCTTTTAATGTCATTATCTCAAAGGAAGAGGATGTTCAATCCAAATTGTTAAGGCACTACACAGACACACTACTAACATTTTCACAACAAATATCAACGCTACTCCACTATTGGGGTATCCTAAACCCTGGAGGTCATGCTTGTTTTTGTGTTGCCTTCCAATACAATCCATCATGTGTCCCACATACAGACAGTGAAGGCCAGACACCTGCCATATGGCCTTTCTATCTGCTGCTGCTTCTGCAATTGCTCTAGTCTGCAAATCAGAGAGAGAG